>NC_140007.1:45736907-45966907 GCF_964263955.1 Coregonus lavaretus
AGAGGGAGCTGTGTGTGTTCACTGTGTGAAGAAGCATGAGGTCAGTGTAAAGATATTTAAAGCCTTAGAATGCTGTTCTGAGTAGGTGTGTGTGTGTTCTGTTAAGTCATTGGGGTGAGTTAAGCAAAAGCAGCCAAGCAAACCAGTCTCCCTCTCTCCCTCCCTCCCTCCCTGGCCCTCCCTCCCTCCCTCGCCCTCCCTCCCTCCCTCGCCCCTCCCTCCCTCTCGCCCTCCCTCCCTCCCTCCCTCGCCCTCCCTCCCTCGCCCTCCCTCCCTCCCTCGCCCCCTCCCTCCCTCCCTCCCTCGCCCTCCCTCCCTCCCTCCCTCGCCCTCCCTCCCTCCCTCCCTCGCCCTCCCTCCCTCCCTCGCCCTCCCTCCCTCCCTCCCTCCCTGGCCCTCCCTCTCTCCCTGGCCCTCCCTCTCTCCCTGGCCCTCCCTCTCTCCCTGGCCCTCCCTCTCTCCCTGGCCCTCCCTCTCTCCCTCGCCCTCCCTCCCTCCCCCTCCCTCCCCTCCCCCTCCCCTCCCTCCCTCGCCCTCCCTCCCTCCCTCTCTCCCTCGCCCTCCCTCCCTCCCTCTCCATCTCTGGCCCTCCCCCCTCACTCTGACTCAGTGCTGCCACTTGCTGGTGATCTGGTGGTACTGTAGGTGTGGGGGTAGATGTAGTACCACATATGACCACTGGGTGGCGGCGCACTAAGGGCAACAAGACAGAATGGCCTTAAGTCTTACATTTACGTCATTTAGCAGACGCTCTTATCTGCAGGGTGAAAGCAACTATTGACCTTTGCAGGGTTTTCTAGATTGTTGTGCTTGATTGGTTGAATTACTACATTAGGTTTTGAGATAGCAAGTAGAAGTAGGCCTAGATTAATTTAATTGAAGAGAGAGAGAAGAGGAATAGAACTATTACAATGCCTCTTTCCCATTCTCTCTCCTGAACTTCCTTCCACACATGGAGGCTTGTACTATCTGGCTGTGGAAAAACAGCAACATTCTCTCCACTCCCTTTTTAATTGAGCTGTTTGACTCTGGGCTTTTTGGCACCAACCAGCTGAGCGACTAGGGGCGTATAACAAGCAGAAAGCAGCACGGCACTGGATGTGTCCCCAAATGGCACCCTATTCCCTATATAGTGCACTACTTTTGACCCTGGCCCATAGGGCTCTATGGGTGCCATTGGGGATACAACCTATGTCTGTCTGCCAACACACCAATCTGTGACGCTGTTAACAAACAAATGTCTGTTAATTTTATTGGAGCCTGTTTTTTCTAACCCCTCTCTTCTCTCCCTTCTCTCTCTCCTCTCTGTCTCTCTCTCTCTCTCTCATCTCTCCTCTCTCTCTCTGTCTCTCTCTCTCTCTCTGTCTCTCTCTCTCCCCCTCTCTCTCTCTCCCCCTCTCTCTCTCCCCTCTCTCTCTCCCCCCTCTCTCTTTCTTCTCTCCCTTCTCTTGCTTTCCTCCCCCCTCTCTCTGTCTCTCTCTCTCTCTCTCTCTGTCTCTCTTTCTCTCTCTCTCTCTCTCTCCCCCTCTCTCTCTCTCCCCCCTCTCTCTCTCCCTCTCTCTCTCCCCCCTCTCTCTTTCTCTTCTCTCCCTTCTCTTGCTTTCCTCCCCCCTCTCTCTCTTTCTCTCTCTCTCTCTCTCCCCCTCTCTCTCTCTCCCCCCTCTCTCTCTCCCTCTCTCTCTCCCCCTCTCTCTTTCTTCTCTCCCTTCTCTTGCTTTCCTCCCCCCTCTCTCTCTCTCCCCCTCTCTCTCTCTCTCCCCCTCTTCTCTCCCTTCTCTTGCTCTCCTCCCCCCTCTCTCTCTCTCACTCTCGCTCTCTCTCTCTCTCCACCCTCTCAGAGTAAACGTGACCATCTGTTGCTGAGTGTTAAATGGTACTACCGCCAATCAGAGGTCCCTGACTCGGTCTACCAACACCTGGTGCAGGATCGCAACAATGAGAACGGTGAGTGTGAGCCTGATTCAAACACACACTAAAATACACGTTTTATTGCATGTCTGCGCACACATACACACTAAAAATACACACACAAATAATGTACGTGAACAGAATACATTCATACACCCCATACATCTCTTGCGTTCTCTCTCTCTCTCTCTCACACTATCCAGTTGTCAGGACATGTAAGACCTGTTAATCAAAACACTGGTCTGAACCAGTCATGTTAGCTGTGTTCCCTAGGTAACAACACTGCTTCAGACCAGCAGATTTTCAGGCCAACGAGACACACACACACACGAGCACAAACACACACACACTTATCCCTACCAGTAGTATTAGCTCTGTTTCCTTGGTAACACACACCTTTATGCCAGACAGTTAATGTCTGGACCATCAAGTGCAAATAACCTGCACTGTAATGAACACCAACTACCCAGGAGCACAAGTGGCCCTGTCTCACACAACAGTGGTGGAAAGCACTTAAGTACTTTTTTTATAAAGGGGTAGATGAGCTTTAATATTGCAGATAGATTGTAGCTTCCATCAATGTAATTGTCTGCATCACTTCTAATCCCCCATATATATTTTTTGCATATACAGTACCAGTCAAACGTTTGGACAAACCTACTCATTCAAGGGTTTTTCTTTATTTTTTACTATTTTCTACATTGGAGAATAATAGTGAAGACATCAAAACTATGAAATAACACATATGGATATGTTATATTTGAGATTCTTCAAATAGCCACCGTTTGCCTTGATGACAGCTTTGCACACTCTTGGCATTCTCTCAACCGGCTTCACATGGAATGCTTTTCCAACAGTCTTGAAGGAGTTCCCACATATGCTGAGCACTTGTTGGCTGTTTTTCCTTCACTCTGCGGTCCGACTCATCCCAAACCATCTCAATTGGGTTGAGGTCGGGGGATTGTGGAGGCCAGGTCATCTGTTGCAGCACTCCATCACTCTCCTTCTTGTTGAAATAGCCCTTACACAGCCTGGAGGTGTTGTGCATTGTCCTGTTGAAAAACAAATGATAGTCCCACTAAGCCCAAACCAGATGGGATAGTGTATCGCTGCAGAATGCTGTGGTAGCCATGCTGGTTAAGTGTGCCTTGAATTCTAAATAAATCAGACAGTGTCACCAGCAAAGCACCCCCACACCATAACACCACCTCCTCCATGCTTTACGGTGGGAAATACACATGTGGAGATCATCCGTTCACCCACACCGCGTCTCACAAAGACACGGCGGATGGAACCAAAAATCTCCAATTTGGACTCCAGACCAAAGGACAAACTTCCACCGGTCTAATGTCCATTGCTCGTGTTTCTTGGCCCAAGCAAATCTCTTCTTCTTATTGGTTTCCTTTAGTATTGGTTTCTTTGCAGCATTTCGACCATGAAGGCCTGATTCACACAGTCTCCTCTGAACAGTTGATGTTGAGATGTCTCTTACTTGAACTCTGTGAAGCATTTATTTGGGCTGCGATTTCTGAGGCTGGTAACTCTAATGAACTTATCCTCTGGTAACTCAAATAAACTTATCCTCTGCAGCAGAGGTAACTCTGGGTCTTCCATATCTGTGGCGTTCCTCATGAGAGAGTTTCATCATAGTGCTGATGATGGTTTTGTGACTTTGAAGAATTATTTGTTTAACACTTTTTTGGTTACTACATGATTCCATATGTGTCATTTCATAGTTTTGATATCTTCACTATTATTCTACAACTGTAGCTCAGTTTGTAGAGCGTGGCGCTTGCAACGCTAGGGTTGTGGGTTCGATTCCCACGGGGGGCCAGTATGAAAAAATGTATGCACTCACTATAAACTGTAAGTCGCTCTGGATAAGAGCGTCTGCTAAATGACGTAAATGTAAAAAATAAAGACCCTTGAATGAGTAGTGTCCAAACTTTTGACTGGTACTGTATATACAGTTGAAGTCGGAAGTTTACATACACTTAGGTTGGAGTCATTAAAACTCATTTTTCAACCACTCCACAAATTTCTTGTTAACAAACTATAGTTTTGGCAAGTCGGTTAGGACATCTACTTTGTGCATGACACAAGTCATTTTTCCAGCAATTGTTTACAGACAGATTATTTCACTTATAATTTACTGTATCACAATTCCAGTGGGTCAGAAGTTTACATACACTATGTTGACTGTGCCTTTAAACAGCTTGGAAAATTCCAGAAAATGATGTCATGGCTTTAGAACCTTCTGATAGGCTAATTGACATCATTTGAGTCAATTGGAGGTGTACCTGTGGATGCATTTCAAGGCCTACCTTCAAACTCAGTGCCTCTTTGCTTGACATCATGGGAAAATCAAAAGAAATCAGCCAAGACCTCAGAAAAGAAATTGTAGACCTCCACAAGTCTGGTTCATCCTTGGGAGCAATTTCCAAACGCCTGAAGGTACCACGTTCATCTGTACAAACAATAGTACGCAAGTATAAACACCACGGGACCACGCAGCCGTCATACCGCTCAGGAAGGAGACGCGTTCTGTCTCCTAGAGATCAACGTACTTTGGTGCGAAAAGTGCAAATCAATCCCAGAACAACAGCAAAGGACCTTGTGAAGATGCTGGAGGAAACAGGTACAAAAGTATCTATATCCACAGTAAAACGAGTCCTATATCGACATAACCTGAAAGGCTGCTCAGCAAGGAAGAAGCCACTGCTCCAAAACCGCCATAAAAAAGACAGACTGCGGTTTGCAACTGCACATGGGGACAATGATCATACTTTTTGGAGAAATGTCCTCTGGTCTGGTGAAACAAAAATAGAACTGTTTGGCCATAATGACCATCGTTATGTTTGGAGGAAAAAGGGGGGTGGCTTGCAAGCCAAAGAACACCATCCCAACCGTGAAGCACGGGGGTGGCAGCATCATGCTGTGGGGGTGCTTTGCTGCAGGAGGGACTGGTGCACTTCACAAAATAGATAGCATCATGAGGAAGGAAAATTATGTGGATATATTGAAGCAACATCTCAAGACATCAGTCAGGAAGTTAAATCTTGGTCGCAAATGGGTCTTCCAAATGGACAATGACCCCAAGCATACTTCTAAAGTTGTGGCAAAATGGCTTAAGGACAACAAAGTCAAGGTATTGGAGTGGCCATCACAAAGCCCTGACCACAATCCTATAGCAAATGTGTGGGCAGAACTGAAAAAGTGTGTGCGAGCAAGGAGGCCTACAAACCTGACTCAGTTACACCAGCTCTGTCAGGAGGAATGGGCCAGAATTCACCCAACTTATTGTGGGAAGCTTGTGGAAGGCTGCCCGAAACGTTTGACCCAAGTTAAACAATTTAAAGCCAATGCTACCAAATACTAATGGAGTGTATGTAAACTTCTGACCCACTGGGAATGTGATGAAAGTAATTAAAGCTGAAATAAATAATTCTCTACTATTATTCTGACATTTCACATTCTTAAAATAAAGTGGTGATCCTAACTGACCTAAAACAGGGAATTTTTACTAGGATTAAATGTCAGGAATTGTGAAAAACTGAGTTTAAATGTATTTGGCTAAGGTGTATGTAAACTTCAGACTTCAACTGTATGTACACACATATAAATTAATACATATATTCACATACATGCATATAAATACGTATACATGTCATTTAAAAAATAAATATTTTCCTTTATTACTTTCCAACCACCCCTCCCCTAATTGGAGTAAGCTAGTGAACGACAATGCTTAGGCCTCTACTTCCAGCTTATACATACTATATACGTTTTATGGACACAGTCTATTTTACAATCATTATATTTTGTTTGTTTTTAGTCCTGTCCTTCCTCCATTCAGTTTGATTTCTATTTGCCATATCTTCCAAACTGTGCTCTTTCACAAAAGTTCTTAACCTATAACCTATATAAGTTTTACGGACACAGTATGTTTTACATTAGTTATCTTGTTGTTATTAGTCCCATCCTTCAGCTCCATTCAACCCCTCCCATCCTATCTCTTAACACCATCCATATTGGATTTTTATCTGCCATATATTTTTCAACTGGACTTTGATGTTTCACATAAGTTCTGAACCTTTCTATTCTCATTGTTTCTACAGATTGTAAATAGATTTTTTTTTTTTTGGTTAAAAGTATTATTAGATTATTGATCGATTGACTATGACTTTTCAGATCACCCAGTAGTGCTATCTGCAGGGTTAGCTCCAGGTAATTATTGCTATTCTTCGGCCATTCCTGGACCTGTGATCAAAAACAAGTTACATATGGACAGTACCAAAACAAATGATCTAATGATTCTCTCTCTTCGCAGCAAAATCTGCAAAGCTGGGAAGATTGTATCCCCCATATAAATAACATTCTATTGGTTACAAGAATTTTGTATAATTTAAATTGAAAAATTCTAAGTCTTGAATCCGGCGTCGTTTTGCGTATAAGTTCATAAAACACGTGCCATGGAATCGGTACGTCAAAAATCTCTTCCCGACTATTCTGCTATCTATATGGCACAGCTGTCAATTTCTTGGTCCTTAAATGATCTTAAAGTACTACTGAAGTCGTTTTTTTTTTTTATATCTGTACTTTACTGTTCATATTTTTGACAACTTTTACTTCACTACATTCCTAAAGAAAAGATTGTACTTTTTACTCCATACATTTTCCCTGACAACCCAAAGTACTCGTTACATTTTGAATGCTTAGCAGGACAGGAAAATTGTGAAATTCACGCAATTATCAAGAGTACACGTGGTCATCCCTACTGCCTATGTTCTGGCAGAACCACTAAACATAAAAACATCTTTTGTAAATGATGTCTGAGTGTCGGAGTGTGCCCCTGGCTATCCATACGTTTTAAAAACAAGAAAATGGTGCCGTCTGCTTTGCTTAAAATAAGGAATTTGAAATGATTCATACTTTTAGACTTTTACTCAAGTAGTATTTTACTGGGAGACTTTTACTTGAGTAACTTTCTATTAAGGTATCTAATACTTTTAATCAAGTTTGACAATTGGGTACTTTTTCCACCACTGTGCGCGCACACACACACACACACACACACACACACACACACACACACACACACACACACACACTCCTGCTCCTGTTCTGTCTGCTCCTGCTTCTATTCTGTCTGCTCCTGCTTCTATTCTGTCTGCTCCTGCTCTGTCTGCTCCTGCTTCTATTCTGTCTGCTCCTGCTTCTATTCTATTCTGTCTGCTCCTGCTTCTATTCTGTCTGCTCCTGCTTCTATTCTATTCTGTCTGCTCCTGCTTCTATTCTGTCTGCTCCTGCTTCTATTCTATTCTGTCTGCTCCTGCTTCTATTCTGTCTGCTCCTGCTCCTGTTCTGTCTGCTCCTGCTTCTATTCTGTCTGCTCCTGCTCCTGTTCTGTCTGCTCCTACTCCTATTCTGTCTGCTCCTGCTCCTGTTCTGTCTGCTCCTGCTCCTATTCTGTCTGCTCCTGCTCCTGTTCTGTCTGCTCCTGCTTCTATTCTGTCTGCTCCTGCTTCTATTCTATTCTGTCTGCTCCTGCTTCTATTCTGTCTGCTCCTGCTCCTGTTCTGTCTGCTCCTGCTCCTATTCTATTCTGTCTGCTCCTGTTCTGTCTGCTCCTGCTCCTGTTCTGTCTGCTCCTGCTCCTGTTCTGTCTGCTCCTGCTCCTGTTCTGTCTGCTCCTGCTCCTGTTCTGTCTGCTCCTGCTCCTGTTCTGTCTGCTCCTGCTCCTGTTCTGTCTGCTCCTGTTCTGTCTGCTCCTGCTCCTGTTCTGTCTGCTCCTGTTCTGTCTGCTCCTGTTCTGTCTGCTCCTGTTCTGTCTGCTCCTGTTCTGTCTGCTCCTGTTCTGTCTGTCTGCTCCTGCTCCTGTTCTGTCTGCTCCTGCTCCTGTTCTGTCTGCTCCTGCTCCTGTTCTGTCTGCTTCTATTCTGTCTGCTCCTGCTCCTATTCTGTCTGCTCCTGCTTCTATTCTGTCTGCTCCTGCTCCTGTTCTGTCTGCTATCTTAGTGGTGTCTTCTCTTCTCTTCCCTCCTTAGATTCTGGCCGGGAGCTGGTCATCACAGACCCAGTGGTCAAGAGCAGAGAACTCTTCATCTCTGACTATGTGGACACGTACCATGCTGCTGCGCTCAGGTGAGACCACATAAACACACAGAAATATGCAGAAACGTCGACGCTAACAGTGGGAAATACTTCCACCTATCTGTCATTTATCAGACTTTCCTTTGTCTGCATGTCCAGCCTTTATATTTAGCCTGACAATTAAGTGTTTTACCATTTTCTGTTCAGGACGACCAGGGCTACAAGTAGAATACACAACAATATGACATAAACAGTTGCATTCATGAGTCCCCCAAAGCAAGAACCTGATAAAAAATGAATTTATGAGAATGCTTTAAGTATAGAAACTGTTTGCTCAGTGGGAAATGAATATCCAACTAGTCAGTGACAATTGTGTGGAGTTTGGAGTTTGTGACAGCAACTATGTGAGCTTATTACAGTATTATAGACACTATGTCCTGGGATTTCCTGTGATCTTCTATGTAGAAAAACCCTTTACCTTCTAACGACTCAGTATTATAGACACTATGTCCTGGTATTTCCTGTGATCTTCTATGTAGAAGAACCCCTTACCTTCTAATGACTCAGTATTATAGACACTATGTCCTGGTATTTCCTATGATCTTCTATGTAGAAGAACCCCTTACCATCTAATGACTCAGTATTATAGACACTATGTCCTGGTATTTCCTATGATCTTCTATGTAGAAGAACCCCTTACTTTCTAACGACTCTTGTGTAGCTTGTGAGTGTCATAGAGCAAAATGTGCGTGTTCATGAGTCTCAGCTTTTCGTAGATAGCTTTTAATAGTTTGTAACTCAAACCATTTGAGCCCTACAGACATTTTTTGAAAAAGACCCGGCCCTGGGCCCCTTCGGGACCCTTGTCTCACAAATACAGCTCACACAGACCAACAGATGCAGAAGAAATAGACGAGTCCAATGAGACAACACTGAAGTCTGTAGCTCAAACACACAATGTTTAAAAGGGGTTAATGTCCAAATCGCGCCAACGTTGCAGTTCAAGATCAGTACCTGGCTATTTATTTGCTAGGTTTATAATTCTAGACCAGACAGACACCGGTATTAGAGAACCTGTCTGTCTGCATGCAATAGGAAGAACAAAGTGTGCCTGCGCTGTAGCCTCCCTATAACTCCCTCACACAGCGCAGTGGAAGTCTCAACCCATTGTTCACCCGTCTTGGAATACCTGATGGTCAAATGCCGAACCTTCTAGCCCCCGAGAGAGTTTTTATCTGTTAAGCTCGGGACCCTGGGACTTAAACCTGCCTCTGCAACTGGATCCTGGACTTCCTGACGGGTCAACCCCAGGTGGTGAGAGTAGGCAACAACACCTCCGCCACGCTGACCCTTATCACGGGCCCCCCCCCAGGGGTGCGTGCTCAGCCTTTTCCTGTACTCCCTGTTCACCCACGACTGACCCTTATCACGGGGGCCCCCCCCCCCCCCAGGGGTGCGTGCTCAGCCTCTTCCGGTACTCCCTGTTCACCCACAACTGACCCTTATCACGGGGGCCCCCCCCCCCAGGGGTGCGTGCTCAGCCTCTTCCGGTACTCCCTGTTCACCCACGACTGACCCTTATCACGGGGGCCCCCCCCCAGGGGTGCGTGCTCAGCCTCTTCCTGTACTCCCTGTTCACCCACGACTGTGTGGGCACGCACTACTCCAACTCCATCATCAAGTTTGCTGACGACACGATGGTGGTAGGCCTGATCACCAACGGCAATGAGACAGCCTACAGGGAGGAGTTCAGAGAACTGGCAGTGTGTTTCCAGGACAACAACCTCTCCCTCAACGATGAGACAGCCTATAGGGAGGAGTTCAGAGAACTGGCAGTGTGTTTCCAGGACAACAACCTCTCCCTCAACGTCAGCAAGACCGAGGAGCTGATGGTGGACTACAGGAAACGGGGCTCGCACACCCCCTGTCTACATCGACGGGGCCGCAGTGGAGAGAGTCAAGAGCTTCAGGTTCCTCTGTGTCCACATCTCTGAGGACTTTACGTGGTCCCTCTCACACCAGAACGGTTGTAAATCAGGCATGGCAACGCCTCTTCTCCCTCAGGAGGCTGAAATGATTTGGCATGGCCCCTCAGATCCTCAGGAACCTTTACAGCTGCACCATTGAGAGCATCCTGACTGGTTGTATCACCTGCACCGCCCGGGACCGGAAGGCCCCTACAGAGGATGGTGCAGACCGCCCAGTCCATCACCAGGGGGGCGAATTCCCTGCCATCCAGGACGTACATGCCAGGCGGTGTCTAAGAAAGGCCCGGAAAATTGCCTAAGAATCCATCCACCCCGAGACAAGCGGTACCGGTGTATCAAGGCTCAGACAAACAGACTTCTAAACAGCTTCTATCCCCTGGCCATAAGACTGTTAAATGGCTAACATCTACTGCTCTCCTTCTCCCACAGACTATCCACACTGGCTCTATGCCCATCCACATGTCTCTACCCACTCAGACACAACCTACACTGCTGCTAAAATGATTATTGATTAGATGTATTACTCCATTACGCTGCTGTCCATTTGATTATTCATTGCCATTAGCATTAGTATCCGTCGATTTATCCTGCTACTGGTCCCTATTTCTCATTTTTACATGTACAGCGGTTGTGAACAGCAATCATTGTCTTTCCACAGATTTTCAATGGGATTCAAGTCTGGCCTCTGGCTGGGCCACTCAAGGACTTTCACATTCTTGTTCTGAAGCCATTCCAGTGTTGCTTTGGCTGTATGCTTTGAGTCATTGTCCTGTTGTAACGTAAATCTTTGCCCCAGGCTAAGGTTGCTTTCACTCTGAAGCAGGTTGTCATCAAGGATTTGCCTGTATTTGTCACCATTCATTGTTCCCTCTATCCTTACCAGTCTCCCAGTCCCTGCTGCTGAAAAGCATCCCCATAGCATGATGCTGCAACCACCATGCTTCACAGTAGGGATGGTGTTAGATGGGTGATGAGCTGTGCCTGGTTTTCTCCAGACATAGCGCTCTACATTCAGGCCAAAGAGTTGCATTTTTGTCTCATCAGACCACAGAATCTTTTGCCTTATGATCTCAGTGGCTTTCACGTGCCTTTTTGCAAACTCCAGGCATGCTGTCATGTGCCTTTTTCTCAGGAGTGGCTTCCATCTGGCCACTCTCCCATAAAGCCCAGATTGGTGAAGTGCTGTTGAGACTGTTGTCCTTCTGGCAGGTTCTCCCATCTCAGCCAAGGAACTCTGTAGTTCTGTCAGGGTGGTCATTGGGTTCTTGGTCACCTCCCTGACCAAGGTCCTTGCCCGGTTTCTCAGTTTGGTCGGACGGCCAGCTCTAGGCAGAGTCTGGGTCGTTCTATATTTTTTATATTTCCCAATGATGGAGACCACTGGGCTCTTGGGAAAGAATATGTCA
The DNA here is from genome assembly GCF_964263955.1 of Coregonus lavaretus. NCBI lineage: Eukaryota > Metazoa > Chordata > Actinopteri > Salmoniformes > Salmonidae > Coregonus > Coregonus lavaretus. The sequence goes on from NC_140007.1 coordinate 45,748,303, forward strand.
TCAATTTTGAATTCAGGCTTTAACACAAGAAAATGTGGATAGGTCAAGGGGTATGAATACTTTATGAAGGCAATGTATACATACTGGCCCTGTGTAGCTCAGTTGGTAGAGCATGGCGCTTGCGACGCCAGGGTTGTGGGTTCGATTCCCACGGATCGAACCCACATACTGCTGCCAGTCACTTTCTATGTACAGTTGAAGTCGGAAGTTTACATACACTTCGGTTGGAGTCATTTAAAACTCATTTTTCAACCACTCCACAAATTTCTTGTTAACAAACTATTGTTTTGGCAAGTCGGTTAGGACATCTACTTTGTGCATGACACAAGTAATTTTTCCAACAATTGTTTACAGACAGATTATTTCACTTATAATTCACTGTATCACAATTCCAGTGGGTCAGACGTTTACATACACTAAGTTGACTGTGCCTTTAAACAGCTTGGAAAATTCCAGAAAATGATGTCATGGCTTTAGAAGCTTCTGATAGGCTAATTGACATCATTTGAGTCAATTGAAGGTGTACCTGTGGATGTATTTCAAGGCCTACCTTCAAACTCAGTGCCTCTTTGCTTGACATCATGGGAAAATCAAAAGAAATCAGCCAAGACCTCAGAAAAAAATGGGAGACCTCCACAAGTCTTGTTCATCCTTGGGAGCAATGTCCAAACGCCTGAAGGTACCACGTTCATCTGTACAAACAATAGTATGCAAGTATAAACACCATGGGACCACGCAGCCGTCATACCGCTCAGGAAGGAGACGCGTTCTGTCTCCTAGAGATCAACGTACTTTGGTGCGAAAAGTGCAAATCAATCCCAGAACAACAGCAAAGGACCTTGTGAAGATGCTGGAGGAAACGGGTACAAAAGTATCTATATCCACAGTAAAACGAGTCCTATATCGACATAACCTGAAAGGCCGCTCAGCAAGGAAGAAGCCACTGCTCCAAAACCGCCATAAAAAAGCCAGACTACGGTTTGCAACTGCACATGGGGACAAAGATCGTACTTTTTGGAGAAATGTCCTCTGGTCTGATGAAACAAAAATAGAACTGTTTGGCCATAATGACCATTGTTATGTTTGGAGGAAAAAGGGGGTCGCTTGCAAGCCAAAGAACACCATCACAACCGTGAAGCACGGGGGTGGCAGCATCATGCTGTGGGGGTGCTTTGCTGCAGGAGGGACTGGTGCACTTCACAAAATAGATGGCATAATGAGGAAGGAAAATGATGTGGATATATTGAAGCAACATCTCAAGACATCAGTCACAAAGTTAAAGCTTGGTCGCAAATGGGTCTTCCAAATGGACAATGACCCCAAGCATACTTCCAAAGTTGTGGCAAAATGGCTTAAGGACAACAAAGTCAAGGTATTGGAGTGGCCATCACAAAGCCCTGACCTCAATCCTATAGAACATTTGTGGGCAGAACTGAAAAAGCGTGTGCGAGCAAGGAGGCCTACAAACCTGACTCAGTTACACCAGCTCTGTAAGGAGGAATGGGCCAAAATTCACCCAACTTATTGTGGAAGGCTACCTGAAACGTTTGACCCAAGTTAAACAATTTAAAGCCAATGCTACCAAATACTAATGGAGTGTATGTAAACTTCTGACCCACTGGGAATGTGATGAAAGAAATAAAAGCTGAAATAAATCGTTCTCTCTACTATTATTCTGACATTTCACATTCTTAAAATAAAGTGGTGATCCTAACTGACCTAAGACAGGGAATATTTACTAGGATTAAATGTCAGGAATTGTGAAAAACTGAGTTTAAATGTATTTGGCTAAAGGTGTATGTAAACTTCCAACTTCAACTGTATAAACCCACCTCAACCACTCCAGTACCCCTACACATTGAATAAGGTACTGACACTAGGGCCGTTACGGTGACCTTATTACCGCCACACCGGTGGTCACGAGTCATGATTTAGTCACGGTAACTAGGCTTCTCCAGTCTCTGATGCTGCTGATGGTCATTAGTAGCCTGGTACTCAGCACTCTATTGTCCCTCAAATCACTCTGACATCAATGCAAATGTAATCGAAAATCTAATCAAACACTTAATGAGAGCCCATGAGCTGATGGCCTCTATTAAAAAGAGGAGGATCCCATCAGCTTTCTATAGGCTAGGCCTACTATATTTATTTATCTACTTTCCTAATATTAAGCACATTGCTTCTCTTTACAACAGGAGTATAGCCTACCTGGCTGGCATGAAAATAAACCACGGGGGAAAGCGTCCTCCATTCGCTATTTAAGTACATAGATGACATGTATTTTTCCCCGCTGCCCCTGTTTTGATACAGGTGCATGATAATGGTCCATTCTAAATCAAGACAAATTTCACACATATATTATTTAGTATATGTAAAGACGAGATTAAATCAAGAATAGTGTGATGGGTGACAATATTAGCCTGTCACTTGTGAATGATATATTATCTCATGTGAATGATGCCCAGCGTAAGAAACAATGCTTTTTTTTTTTGCGACTTCTTCGAATCATAGTCGCACACCTCATGTAGACTAGCCCATAGGCCTATATGTTTTAATAAGGTTTGAATCACAACTAAAGTAGCTAATTAATTTCCTAAAATGAAGCACATTAATCCACTTTACAACGAGTTTAGCAACCTCACTGGCATACATACGCAGCGCGTGAGTTTGACGTTTGGGGAAGATCATTTTCACCATAAAATGCACCTTTTATAATAAAAGCATTACATACATAATCACATTTGCGGTCACTTTTGAGAATGGGGTTTTCCTGCTAATGGAACATTTGTGCTTATAGCCTACTGCCCTGTGCGCATTGCTGTGCTTATAATGTGAAGAAATAGCCTAATAGTTTATCAACGTTTTAAGATAAATGTTCTCATCTGTTGCGTCAGGCTCATTGCTTAAAAAAGGTTTTTTGATGCTAGTGGTTGTATTAATTTGGGAATTTGGGATCTATCGCATCCCACAACTGTCACAGACTATGTTTGGAATATTTATTTCTCGGAAAGAATAGAAATAGGTTGACTGTGGGGGATAGTAGATTGACATATGCTAGTGCTTTTGCTGTTCATTAAGCCTACTCATCTTGTTGGCTGACGAAAAGTAAATGCGGACAATTCTTCCAATATCTTCAATATATGCCTCAGAATTGGATAAGGACACGCGCAGTTGAGTCCCGGATGTGTGTCTCTTCACTTGTAGACTGTGAGAAAGACCCGATCACATGATGGAGAACCATGTGAGTGAGACGTGCTTCAGGCACGCAGCGGGGAGAAGGGAGTTATTTACATTTTAGTCATTTAGCAGACGCTCTTATCCAGAGCGACTTACAGTTATTCAGCCCAAGGGCACAACGGCCACTGGCCACAAAAGGCATGGATTTCTTTAGGGGGATTATGGCAACACAAAGGGGATGCAGCCGGGAAATTCGAGGCATTATCAAGTGCTTGTCAAATTGTGAATGAGAGACTGATGGAGTGTGTACAGCCTGCGCAAAAAACAAAGCATAGCTCATGCCTTTCATGCAACTTAAAAAAAGAAATCATCATTAGAGTCGCATCATGCAGCCTTAGAATGTATTAAAAATCAAAACATATAGCACAACGTTTGTAGAACAACTAAAGTTACATTAATAACTCTAAATTAAGCATATAGGAGTACCTGTTTCTTTGTTAACCGCTGAACACAGAATAGCTGCATGTGCGCACTCCCTCAAATCATTTGGAGAAAATATCCTTTCTATTTTATTCAGCTTTGTTCAATTGTATTCTTTATACTATAAAATAATGCCACGGAATTCTTAGCAAATCTTGTCTGCTAAATGAACTAGTGTAGCCCACAGCCATTTGGCATAGCCAGATCAGGACCTAACATAATGCAGAGTATGCTATTCTGTTCTTCTGAAATAGACTAAATTTTCTTCATATCATGTTTCTTTAGACCTGTCTAAAATAAATAATGGAGTTATTGTGATGGTGTAGGCTATATTACATGGATTTATTAGACTTTTTCAAATGTAGATGTTCCAAAGGTCTGCATCAGTGGCTTGTAGGCTATGTGTGGAAGCCAGGAGATGCTAAATGTGTTTATGTTAATTCATGGTAAATTACCGTGAGACTGGCAGTTATTTGTTTGACAATCACCGGCTGGCAAAATGTAATGACCGCCACAGCCCTAACTTACACTAACCTGTATATAGAACCACTCCAGTACCCCTACACATTGAATAAGGTACTGACGCTGACCTGTATATCCAACCACTCCAGTACCCCTACACATTGAATAAGGTACTGACGCTGACCTGTATATCCAACCACTCCAGTACCCCTACACATTGAATAAGGTACTGACGCTGACCTGTATATACAACCACTCCAGTACCCTACACATTGAATAAGGTACTGACGCTGACCTGTATATCCAACCACTCCAGTACCCCCTACACATTGAATAAGGTACTGACGCTGACCTGTATATCCAACCACTCCAGTACCCCTGCACATTGAATAAGGTACTGATGCTGACCTGTATATCCAACCACTCCAGTACCCCCTGCACATTGAATAAGGTACTGATGCTGACCTGTATATACAACCACTCCAGTACCCCTACACATTGAATAAGGTACTGACGCTGACCTGTATATACAACCACTCCAGTACCCCTACACATTGAATAAGGTACTGACGCTGACCTGTATATACAACCACTCCAGTACCCCTGCACATTGAATAAGGTACTGACGCTGACCTGTATATACAACCACTCCAGTACCCCTACACATTGAATAAGGTACTGACGCTGACCTGTATATACAACCACTCCAGTACCCCTGCACATTGAATAAGGTACTGACGCTGACCTGTATATACAACCACTCCAGTACCCCTGCACATTGAATAAGGTACTGACGCTGACCTGTATATACAACCACTCCAGTACCCCTGCACATTGAATAAGGTACTGACGCTGACCTGTATATACAACCACTCCAGTACCCCTGCACATTGAATAAGCTGACCTGTATATACAACCACTCCAGTACCCCTGCACATTGAATAAGCTGACCTGTATATACAACCACTCCAGTACCCCTACACATTGAATAAGGTACTGACGCTGACCTGTATATTCAACCACTCCAGTACCCCCCCTATACATTGAATAAGGTACTGACGCTGACCTGTATATACAACCACTCCAGTACCCCCCCTATACATTGAATAAGGTACTGACGCTGACCTGTATATACAACCACTCCAGTACCCCTGCACATTGAATAAGGTACTGACGCTGACCTGTATATACAACCACTCCAGTACCCCTACACATTGAATAAGGTACTGACGCTGAACTGTATATACCTGCATTCTCATGTTACTTCATCATAGTTCTTCTTTTTTTTACTATTTATTATTATGAGGGCAGTGTTGGGAAAGAACTCTCAAGTAGGAATTTCACTGTACTGTTTTACACGTGTTGTATCCTGTGCAAGTGGCAAATAAACTTGGAACACAGTACTGCACACACACACACACACACAGACACACACACACAGACACACAGACACACACACACACACACACACACACACACACACACACAGAGACACACAGACAGACACTAAGCTGATAGTCATCACGCTGTAACTCTCAGTGCCAAGGAAAGGAGCACAGGCATGTGGTTGTCTCCATATGAAACCAGATAGTCTTCCCTTTCTCCTTGCTGCTCCACACAGCAACACTACCCCCTTAACGCAAACCATCTGTGAAACAATGTAGCAGCTCTCTCTCTCTCCACATCTCGGAGAACCCAGTGATTTCAGGCTAAATTAGCAGCCAGTTGTCCTGTGCGCGCGCACACACACGCACGCACACACACACACACACACACACACACACGCGCACGCACACACACACACACACACACACACACACACACACACACAGCAGCTCTTTGATTTGACTATTTATAGGAGCTTTAGATAAATGCAGGCAGAGGGAATTCCATCAGGACGATGTAATGTAATGCTGCCCGCTCCGCCCGCGCACACACAGACACACACACACACAGACACACACACACACACAGACACACAGACAGACACACACACACACACACACACACAGACACACACCTCCCTATTGCTTTCATCCTGTGATCTTGTCAGGAAGTTATTGTTCCTATCTGTAGCCGCCTGCAGACCTGGCTGATGGTTGTTATGGTGATGGGGCCAGACACACAGACAGACACGCTGGTGATGGGGCCAGACGCACAGACAGACACGCTGGTGATGGGGCCAGACACGCAGACAGACACGCTGGTGATGGGGCCAGACGCACAGACAGACACGCTGCTGGATGGGGCCAGACGCACAGACAGACACGCTGGTGATGGGGCCAGAAGCACAGACAGACACGCTGGTGATGGGGCCAGACGCACAGACAGACACGCTGCTGGATGGGGCCAGACGCACAGACAGACACGCTGGTGATGGGGCCAGACGCACAGACAGACACGCTGCTGGATGGGGCCAGACACACAGACAGACACGCTGGTGGATGGGGCCAGACGCACAGACAGACACGCTGGTGATGGGGCCAGACGCACAGACAGACACGCTGGTGATGGGGCCAGACGCACAGACAGACACGCTGCTGGATGTGAAATTGTGTGTGTGACTGGCTTGTTTGGGGTCATAACGTCTGGAAGAGCAGAGCAACACAGGTTGCATGTCTCTGAGGAATGAGGGATGGAAGGAGGGAGGGAGGAATGGATGGAGGGAGGGAGGGAGGGAGGGAGGGAGGAATGGATGGATGGATGGATGGAGGGAGGAATGGATGGAGGGAGGGATGAATGAATGAATGAATGAGGGAGGAATGAGGGATGGCGGGAGGGAGGAATGGATGGATGGAGGGAGGGAGGAATGAGGGATGGAAGGAGGGAGGGAGTGAGGAATGGATGGAGGGAGGGATGAATGAATGAATGAGGGAGGAATGAGGGATGGCGGGAGGGAGGGAGGAATGGATGGAGGGAGGGATGAATGAATGAAGGGAGGGAGGAATGGATGGAGGAAGGGAGGGGGGAGGGAGGAATGGATGGAGGGAGGGAGGAATGAAGGATGGAGGGAGGGAGAGAGGGATGGAGGGAGGAATGAAGGATGGAGGGAGGGAGAGAGGAATGAGGGAGGGAGGGAGGAATGAAGGATGGAGGGAGGGAGAGAGGAATGAGGGATGGAGGGAGGGAGAGAGGAATGAGGGATGGAGGGAGGGAGAGAGGAATGAGGGATGGAGGGAGGGAGGATGGAGGGAGGGTCTTGCCATATATTTTCAAGCAGATTTAAGTCAAAACTGTAACTAGGCCACTCAGGAATATTCACTGTCCTCTTGGTAAGCAACTCCAGTCTAGATTTGGCCTTGTGTTTTAGGTTATTGACCTGCTGTAAGGTGAATTTGTCTCCCGGTGTCTGTTGGAAAGCAGACTGAACCAGGTTTTCCTCTAGGATTTTGCCTGTGCTAAGTTCTATTCTGTTTATTTTTATCCTAAAAAACTCCCTAGTCCTTGCCGCTGACAAGCATACCCATAACATGATGCAGCCACCACCATGCTTGAAAATATGAAGTGGTACTCAGTGTTGTGTTGGATTTGCCCCAAACATAACACTTCGTGTTGAGGACATAAAGTTTATTTCTTTGCCACAAGACATTTCAGCTTTTCATTTTTTATTAATTTCTAAACATTTCTAAAAACATGATTCTACTTTAACATTATGGGGTATTGTGTGTAGGCCAGTGACACAACATCTCAATTTAATCCATTTTAAATTCTGGCTGTAACACAAAAAAATGTGGAACGGGTGTGAATACTTTCTGAAGGCACTGTATGTGCAAAAGTACAGTACCAGTCAAAAGTTTGGACACACCTACTCATTCAAGGGTTTTTCTGTATTTTTACTATTTTTTACATTGTAGAATAATAGTGAAGACATCACAACTATGGAATAACACATATGGAATCATGTAGTAACAGAAAGTGTTAAACAAATCAAAATATATTTTACCCTTTGTCTTGATGACAGCTTTGCACACTCTTGGCATTCTCTCAACCAGCTTCATGAGGTAGGCACCTGGAATGCATTTCAATGAACAGGTGTGCCTTCTTAAAAGTTAATTTGTGTGGTAACAAGGTAGGGGGGGTGGTATACAGAAGATAGCCCTATTTGCTAAAAGTCCAAGTCCATATTATGGCAAGAACAGCTCAAATAAGCAAAGAGAAACGACAGTCCATCATGACTGTAAGACATGAAGGTCAGTCAATACGGAAAATGTCAAGAACATTGAACGTTTCTTCAAGTGCAGTTGCAAAAACCATCAAGCGCTATGATGAAACAGGCTCTCATGAGGACCGCCACAGGAATGGAAGACCCAGAGTTACCTCTGCTGCAGAGGATAAGTTCATTAAAGTTACCAGCCTCAGAAATCGCAGCCCAAATAAATGCTTCACAGAGTTCAAGTCACAGACACATCTCAACGTCAACTGTTCAGCGGGGACTGTGTGAATCAGGCCTTCATGGTCGAATTACTGCAAAGAAACCACTACTAAAGGACACTAATAAGAAGAAGAGACCTGCTTGGGCCAAGAAACACGAGCAATGGGCATTAGACCGGTGGAAAGTTGTCCTTTTGGTCTGGAGTCCAAATTTGAGATTTTTGGTTCCAACCGCCGTGTCTTTGTGAGATGCGGTGTGGGTGAACGGATGATCTCCACATGTGTGGTTCCCACCGTAAAGCATGGCGGAGGAGGTGTTATGGTGTGGAGGTGCTTTGCTGGTGACACTGTCTGTGATTTATTTAGAATTCAAGGCACACTTAACCAGCATGGCTACCACAGCATTCTGCAGCGATACGCCATCCCATCTGGTATGGACTTATTGGGACTATCATTTGTTTTTCAACAGGACAATGACCCAACACACCAGGCTGTGTAAGGGCTTTTTTACCAAGAAGGAGAGTGATGGAGTGCTGCATCAGATGACCTGGCCTCCACATTCCCCCGACCTCAACCAAATTGAGATGGTTTGGGATGAGTCGGACGGCAGAGTGAAGGAAAAGCAGCCAGCAAGTGCTCAGCATATGTGGGATCTCATTCAAGACTGTTGGAAAAGCATTCCAGGTGAAGCATGCCAAGATTGTGCAAAGCTGTCATCAAGGCAAAGGGTGGCTATTTGAAGAATCTCAAATATAAAATGTATTTTGATTTGTTTAACATTTTTTTTGTTACTACATGATTCCATATGTGTTATTTCATAGTTGTGATGTCTTCACTATTATTCTACAGTGTAGAAAATAGTAAAAATAAAGAAAAACCCTTGAATGATTAGGTGTGTCCAAACCTTTGACTGGTACTGTATGTGGACACCTGCTCGTTGAACATCTCATTCCAAAATCATGGGCATTAATATGGAGTTGCCCCCCCCCTTTGCTGCTTTAACAGCCTCCACTCTTCTGGGAAGGCTTTCCACTAGATGTTGGAACATTGCTGCGGGGACTTGCTTCCATTCAGCCTCAAGCATTAGTGAGGTCAGGCACTGATGTTGGCCGATTAGGCCTGGCTCGCAGTCGGCGTTCCAATTCATCCCAAAGGTGTTCGATGGAGTTGAGGTCAGGGCTCTGTGCAGGCCAGTCAAGTTCTTCCACAACGATCTCGACAAACCATTTCTGTATGGACCTCGCATTGTCATGCTGAAACAGGAAAGGGCCTTCCCCAAACTGTTGCCACAAAGTTGGAAGCACAGAAGCATCTAGAATGTCATTGTATGCTGTAGCGTTAAGATTTCCCTTCATTGGAACTAAGGGGCCTAGCTCGAACCATGAAAAACAGCCCTAGACCATTATTCCTCCTCCACCAAACTTTACAGTTGGCACTATGCATTCGGGCAGGTAGCGTTCTCCTGGCATCAGCCAAACCCAGATTCGTCCGTCGGACTGCCATATGGTGAAGTGTGATTCATCACTCCAGAGAACGTATTTCCACTGCTCCAGAGTCCAATGGCGGCGAGCTTTACACCACTCCAGCCGACGCTTGGCATTGGGCATGGTGATCTTAGGCTTGTGTGTGGCTGCTCGGCCATGGAAACACATTCTGTGAGCTTGTGTGTGGTCCCGTTCTGTGAGCTTGTGTGGCCTACCACTTCGTGGCTGAGCCGTTGTTGCGCCTAGACATTTCCACTTCACAATAACCGCACTTACTGTTGACCGGGGCAGCTCTAGCAGGGCAGAAATTGGACTAACTGTCTTTTTGGAAAGGTAGCATCCTATGATGTTGCCACGTTGAAAGTCACTGAGCTGTTCAGTAAGGCCATTCTACTGTCAATGTTTGTCTATGGAGATTGCATGGCTGTGTGCTCGGATTTTATACACCTGTCAGCAGCGTGTGTGGCTGAAATAGCCAAATCCACTAATTTGAAGGGGTGTCCACATACTTTGGTGTATATATAGTGTGTTTATAGTGCTTGTATGTTGACCAATAAAACAAATGTCTGTTGCTTTTCTGTCTTGTCTTTCAGGGGGAAGTGTAACATCGCCCATTTCTCCGACATCTTTGCTGCCAGGGAGTTCAAAGCTCGCATCGACTCCTTTTTCTACATCCTGGGATACAACCCAGAGACCAGGTAAGACTGTCTGACTATTTGTTCTGATACAACCCAGAGACCAGGTAGGACTGTCTGACTATTTGTTCTGATACAACCCAGAGACCAGGTAGAACTGTCTGACTATGGGTTCTGATACAACCCAGAGACCAGGTAGAACTGTCTGACTATGGGTTCTGATACAACCCAGAGACCAGGTAGGACTGTCTGACTATGGGTTCTGATACAACCCAGAGACCAGGTAGGACTGTCTGACTATGGGTTCTGATACAACCCAGAGACCAGGTAGGACTGTCTGACTATGGGTTCTGATACAACCCAGAGACCAGGTAGGACTGTCTGACTATGGGTTCTGATACAACCCAGAGACCAGGTAGGACTGTCTGACTATTGGTTCTACTGCTGGTCTTTTCCTCTCTTTGTCTTGTGAGACTCCGTTGGTAAGAGTGTGACTAATAACGCCATGGTTGTGGACTTAAAAGCCAGATGTAGCAGTTTGTATATCAATATCAAATCATTTCTGGGTAACAATTATGTACCTTTTCAGGGGGGAAACTATTTCTCAAGCAAGAATGTTGCTAGCACTTTCTGGGAGGGGTCTGAGTGCGGAGGGGAAAACTGAAAACTAGCTGTTATTGGCAGAGAGGTTTGGAACTCTTATAGTCATTGGTCTATGTTGGATAAAAAAATGTCACAACAGGCCCAATTGAAACAGCAAATTTGTCTGTAAACTTTCCACATGTCGAAAAAGCAAAATACACTAGACGAGGTGGGATCTTTTTTGTGTCTGTAAAATTAACGCTTTTATGTGCAAATATTGATATAATAACCATCATATCAAAGTAAACTTGGAGTCAGGCAATGACATGTTGTGTGGTCCTCCCACTACGACTCAGGAATTTAATTGAATTGAATTTATTTTGGGTAACAGACATACACAACAAAATGTGCAATGTGGACCCAGAGAGGATATCACTTGAAAGTATTAATTAAAACGCTTGTTTCCAAAGTGGTCCTTTGCAGTTTATTAGGTTACAGATGAAATATCTTATGATTAACTTTACAGGGTGGTGAAAGTGCACGGTGATATTGATGCTCCTTTCCAGTAGATATCGAGGGTCTTATTCTGGTGACATGATGATCAAAGAGAAATATTCTCACTTTTATCCATAATAAAAATTGTGATTAATTTGTAAAATTACAAAAAGGTTAACTGATTAACTGACAGCCCCTACTCTGTCAACTTATCTGGTAAAATAAGTGTAAAATAAATAACACATGCATAAAACCACCAAAGGCCATAGATCAGGGATCATCAACTAGATTCTGACTCGGGACGATGTTTAATTCTTCAGCGAACATTTGCATACGATCGCATCGTATTATTCGTGGGAATACTTGGGAACGGATTTCCTAAATTTAAAATCGCTTGGAGCTGGAATGTTCTATGTCCAACAATGAAAATTGTCAAGAATTTTATATATATATATATATTAAAAATTAAACCACCCGTGTGCCAAATTCGGCCCGCGTGCCGCCATTTGGGATCCCTGTCATAGACACTTTGTGTGTGTATAGAGGTCCTGCTAACTCTGCTGTTAACCTAGTATGGCTCCTGGCACTATAATGATTACAGCTAAAACGCTATATGATGCTGAGTGCAAAATAAACCCCAAGGTCTTAAATCTGTAAACAAAATGTTATTTATGGCTGCTATTTTGGTATTTATCAGGATCCCCATTAGCCGCTGAAAAAGCCTCAGCTACTCTTCCTGGGGTCCACATGAAACATGACTTAATACATAGTACAGAACATTTATTAGTCAAGGACTGAAATACATACATTTTAAAATGTCACACATAGCCTACATATCATGTTATATTAATGCCAGATATAAAAACGGCCATTAGCATGATCAAGGATAGATTTAGGATATTTTTCATATAGTATAAGATATCCTTATAAAAAGGTGAATGTTACGTTATTTGCCATTAAACATGATTATTATGGTGATGGATGTTACAATGACCTAACTTTTGAAGATATTTCCATATAGTTCACTGCAGGGACAAAATAGCAGCGTGATTTAAATGTTATGGTAATAACATGGTAATATTCTGGTAATATTCAAACCACAACACAACCTGCCCCCTTTCATGTTATGAATAACACCGCTTGTGATCAAACTTAACATTTACTAGGAATGAACTCTTCCTGGAAATGCTTTGGCCTAATATCTCGAAAGGAGTCATGAATTGTTCATGTAGCTTAATCCCTTAAGATGCTCAGTTTTTTGGTGTCGGGACTTAAATCTTTTCATATCATACTGACATTTACTTTAGCCCGTAAGGTCAGTGTCATGCACTGTAACCACACACTATTTAACATTCACAGAGGACATCATCCTGAAGTTCACGATTGACACTTTAAAATCATTGTAGTTTTATACCTGAACCAAAAGGAACTGCCAGCCCTACATATTAAATACAGCAGTCATGTACTTCTATCTGAGAGTGGATGTATGAAACGCTGTTGAACTAAAAAATATATATAGAAGTGCCATTGTTTTGTAGTTTATTTGAGGGCTGTAATCATGCACTTGGGGCAGGCAGACACCCTGTAGTTACACTGTATCTATGAAACAATATACAGTATTTACCCGTAATTTTAGCTACACTGTAACAATGTATCCACACTGTAGCCTAGTAGCACTTTATCACTAGTGGGCTCCTTGACGTGTTGGAAATCAGGAGTTACAGTGTAGCAACTGCATGGCTGGACGTAAAATAGACATCCTCGTCGGTCGCTGTGCTGCCTCCCTATTTCGTACCACCACTGTTGTTAGTCTGGAACCCCCTAGTTCAGAGCCAGGGCCCCAGTCTACCCTGCCCCCTTCCTCTCCCTCTCCTCCCCGGCTCCTCTTGTTTGGTATGCGGAGCGCTGTGTCAGTTGTCTGCAGCCTCTCGTTAAATTCCAATGGCCTTGTTTATTATAAGACCAGACATACGTTCGAGAGGGGAGCTGGATTCCGTATCCTGCCTGCGCGCGCGCGTGCGTGTGTAAATTGTTAGCGCATGCTCAGTTGGGTGTGTGGTAGAAACGGGAGCTCGAGCTGGGCTACGCTGTGAGGTCACAGTGGAAAACCGTCTCCGAGGCTCCACCAAGCGCTTTGCGTGCTCCTCCATTTTGAGCACCTGGCAAATAGGTGGGAAGGAATAGAGTGAGTTGATTGACAACGACCACTACAGTTCTAGACAAACTGTCAACATCCCGACCGTTAGAGATCGGTGTCAGAAATGGACGACTTGTTCGCCCCGCGGAGGTAGGTTGATAAATATATTAACATGTTACTGTTTAATTTCGCAAGTAGTTTTCTGAGACCAGTCTGGGTAGTCGCGACTCGCATTCCATCTGTCTAGTGGTGTAGCAAATGTGTTTACCGAATGAATTTCTTTTATACACCGAGTGGCATTTGTCACAGATATCATAAGAATATGCAAATCTGATCATAGTTTAATTTATCGGTTACTGTCCTTGCACGGGGTGCATATCCCTGCCAGTCTTACCTTGCGTAAAGGTAAATCGCGAGCCGAACGTGCTAGGTTGTAACAATTTGGCATAAGTAACGGCATATGAAGGCGAAGCACTACCTTTCGTAACCCATATGATGAGCAAGCTAACTTTTTCTCCTTTATTTTTGTTGCCTTAGGAGAAATAAGAACAGAAGCAAGTCTTGTGCGGACTCCATTTTGCAGTACCCTACTCTCTCTCTCTCTCTCTCTCTCTGTGTGTGTTCTCGTGTTTACAATCGAGCCGACATGGCAGCCCTGAGAAGCATTGTGCGCTCTCCCGCTGCTTGACAAATATAATCATGTCAAAGAAGGAGCGCTGTAGGTGCTCAGGAGACTGAGTGTGGTTCATTAGAAAAGGTGACTATTTTTGTAATATTATGACAGCGTTACAGTCGTGCAAGGATTGGACGGAATTGATGGAAGGGGCGGGGTTTGCCTTGATCGCTGTGGTGCACGGTAAAGTTACACCATGCTGGATCAGGACTGTCTTGTTATTGTTTTGGTTCAGAAAGTAAAGAATACAATAATACAGAAGAATAATACAAAGATGCTTGTTTGGTCTTGCATATGTCATTTTCTATTTTAGACGACATTAAATATGTTGAGCACAATTCCTGTTGTAAGGACTTGGCTATAGAAGTTTCACTGACTCTTACAATACAAAAAATACACAGATTTGAAACAGTGTTACAAGACTGTTGGATAGCTACATTTTAATATTTCTGCATATTCAGGGTCAGGTATAATAATATGATGACATTTAAAATATTATCAGATATTACTTTCCTAGAATATTACTCGTGACGTGCATAAGGAAATGTACCCCCAATCCCTTACATATTTTTCATAAATGGATTGATAAATAAATGGGTTCTTTTTAAAGAAGTGTAGACTTTTCAACTCATTGATTCCTCCCTTCTCCAAACATAACATTTATAGAATTCAACTAAACCTATATTGTCTAATAGCAAAGTAATGATGGTTCATTGGTACCTCACCTGCCTTCTTTACTCAGTCCTGTCAGACTACCCAGTAACCCAGTGTGTGTGGGGGATTTGGTACCTCACCTGTTCACCTCACTTTGTCTTTTTCCCTGGTCTTACACTAATGATGATGATGTTTTCATGCTGTTTCACACCTCTAATACAAGGCTGTTGGTATGTATTTATATTGTATGGCCTGGTTGATTTCTTCAAACGATTAACCACTACATTTAAGGGATAATCAACGAGGGGCTATGCGTTCTATGGAAAATAATAAACGGCGTGGAAGGTGTGTCGCACGGAGTTGCGTTATTTTCCGGAGAACGCATAACGCTCCGAGTTGATTATCCCTTTTTCATACCATGGCTATGATTTTAACACGCTTGTCGCTCGAAATGTGTTCAACATCCACTGAAGTAGCTAGCAAGTTTACTAGAATAGCTACAGTAGTTGCCTTGGTAACCAAACATACTTGCCTTTTTGCTAACCAAACCATCAGTCCTAGCTTGCTATTATGAAAAAATCGAATTCAACAATGCCAATAATGTTTTAAATAGGACTTTTGCTTTCAAAAGCAGCTCAAAAATAGAACTTGTACGAATGAACTATAGCCATTGAATTCTACCATGCTGATTGACCGTGCGTTATAGGGAAATAATGCACACTCTAGAATGCCTTTCAAGCCAACCAGAAACGAGGACTCAACAATGCTATGGTATCCACCTCATTTTCAATGGGCACAGCCAAACTACGGAGGTAATGGATTCAACTTCCACACTGCAGTGCGCTGGTGGCAAACTTGCCAAAGTCAATTATTTGAAGGAGTCAATTTATAGAATATTCAAGTAAGTAGGTGTGATTTTATATTTATTTAATTCAAGTTTGCTAACGTTAGCTAGACCTACTGGTAGGCTAGTTCTGTTGTGATAATACTGTTCATTGTGTCAGAGTTAAGGGCCATCCACCAAACCAATAACTATAACAATATCTACAGTCCATTCGGAAAGTATTCAGACCCCTTGACTTTTTCCACATTTTGTTACGTTACAGCCTTATTCTAAAATTGATTAAAAAAATTAAAAAATCCCCTCATCGATCTACACACAATACCCCATAATGACAAAGCAAAACAGGTTTTTAGAAATGTAAAAAATAAATAACTGAAATATCACGTTTACATAAGACACCCAAACGAGGGCATTGCGTTCTTCCACCTCTGGCCTGCTAGCTCCCCTACCTCTGCGGAAGCACAGTTCCCGCTCAGCCCAGTCAAAACTGTTCGCTGCTCTGGCACCCCAATGGTGGAACAAGCTCCCTCACGACGCCAGGACAGCGGAGTCACTGACCACCTTCCGGAGACACTTGAAACCCCACCTCTTTAAGGAATACCTGGGATAGTATAAAAGTAATCATTCTACACCCCCCTACCCCACCCCCCCCCCCCCCCCCCAAACATTTTTTTATATATTAAATAAAAAATACGAGAAAAACGATATATATATATATATATATATATATATATATATATATATATATATATATATATATATATATATATAAACAAATGAAAAGTAAAAATTAACAAGTTAGAAAAAAAGTAATAAATTAACAACAAAAAAATATTGTGAAGTGGTTGACCCACTGGCTATCATAAGGTGAATGCACCAATTTGTAAGTCGCTCTGGATAAGAGCGTCTGCTAAATGATGTAAATGTATTCAGACCCTTTACTCAGTACTTTGTTGAAGCAACTTTGGCAGCGATTACAGACTCGAGTCTTCTTGGGTATGACGCTACAAGCTTGGCACACCTGTATTTGGGGAGTTTCTCCCATTTTTCTCTGCAGATCCTCTCAAGCTCTGTCAGGTTGGATGGGGAGCGTCGCTGCACAGCTATTTTCAGGTCTCTCCAGAGATGTTTGATCGGGTTCAAGTCCGGGCTCTGGCTGGGCCACTCAAGGACATTCAGAGACTTGTCCCGAAGCCACTCCTGTGTTTGTCTTGGCTGTGTGATTAGGGTCATTGTCCTGTTGGAAGGTGAACCTTCACCCCAGTCTGAGGTCCTGAGCACTCTGGAGCATGTTTTCATCAAGGATCTCTCTGTACTTTGCTCCATTCATCTTTCCCTCGATCCTGACTAGTCTCCCAGTCCCTGCCGCTGAAAAACATCCCCACAGCATGATGCTGCCACCACCATGCTTCACCGTAGGGATGGTGCCAGATACTGGTTCAGACCATGAGGTCTCTAACCACCACAGATACTGGTTCAGACCATTCATGAGGCCAGGTTTCCTCCAGATGTGATGCTTGGCATTCAGGCCAAATAGTTGAATCTTGGTTTCATCAGACCAAATAATCTTGTTTCTCATGGTCTGAGAGTCCTTTAGGTGCCTTTTGGCAAACTCCAAGCGGGCTGTCACGTGCCTTTTACTGAGGAGTGGCTTCCGTCTGGCCACTCTACCATAAAGGCCTGATTGGTGGAGTGCTGCAGAGATGGTTGTCCCTCTGGAAGGTTCTCCCATCTCCACAGAGGAACACTGGAGCGCTGAGAGTGACCATTGGGTTTTTGGTCACCTCCCTGACCAAGGCCCTTCTCCCCCGATTGCTCAGTTTGGCCGGGTGGCCAACTCTAGGAAGAGTCTTGGTGGTTCCAAACTTCTTCCATTGAAGAATGATGGAGGCCACTGTGTTCTTGGGGACCTTCAATGCTGCAGACATTTTTTGGTACCTTTCCCCAGATCTGTGCCTCGACACAATCCTGTCTCGGAGCTCTACGGACAATTCCATCAACCTCATGGCTTGGTTTTGCTCTGACATGCAATGTCAACTGTGGGACCTTATATAGACAGGTGTGAGCCTTTCCAAATCATGTCTAATCAATTGAATTTACCACAGATGGACTCCAATCAAGTTGTAGAAACATCTCAAGGATGATCAATGGAAACAGGATGCACCTGAGCTCAATTTCGAGTCTCATAGCAAAGGGTATGAATACTTATGTAAATAAGGTATTCATGTTTTTTTTTATACATTTGTAAAAAATTCTAAAAACCTGTTTTCACTTTGTCATTATGGGGTATTGTGTGTAGATTGATAAGGGAAAACATTTATTTAAATACATTTTAGAATAAGGCTGTAACGTAACAAAATGTGGAAAAAGGGAATGGGTCTGAATACTTTCCCAATGCACTGTATAATGATAAACTATAGGCTACATAACTATAAAACATTGGTGAGCATCCACACTAGAGGAAAGTTTATCGTTCTACAGTCCTACCCCCGTCAATCAACTGATCAACGCATCCTACGGCACGCTACCTATAATCATAAGGTGGTAACACAAGACCATTCATGAGGTCTCTAACCCACAGATACTGGTTCAGACCATTCATGAGGTCTCTAACCCACAGATACTGGTTCAGACCATTCATGAGGTCTCTAACCCACAGATACTGGTTCAGACCATTCATGAGGTCTCTAACCCACAGATACTGGTTCAGACCATGAGGTCTCTAACCCACAGATACTGGTTCAGACCATTCATGAGGTCTCTAACCCACAGATACTGGTTCAGACCATTTATGAGGTCTCTAACCCACAGATACTGGTTCAGACCATTCATGAGGTCTCTAACCCACAGATACTGGTTCAGACCATTTATGAGGTCTCTAACCCACAGATACTGGTTCAGACCATTCATGAGGTCTCTAACCCACAGATACTGGTTCAGACCATTCATGAGGTCTCTAACCCACAGATACTGGTTCAGACCATTCATGAGGTCTCTAACCCACAGATACTGGTTCAGACCATTCATGAGTTCTCTAACCCACAGATACTGGTTCAGACCATGAGGTCTCTAACCCACAGATACTGGTTCAGACCATGAGGTCTCTAACCCACAGATACTGGTTCAGACCATTCATGAGGTCTCTAACCCACAGATACTGGTTCAGACCATTCATGAGTTCTCTAACCCACAGATACTGGTTCAGACCATGAGGTCTCTAACCCACAGATACTGGTTCAGACCATTCATGAGTTCTCTAACCCACAGATACTGGTTCAGACCATGAGGTCTCTAACCCACAGATACTGGTTCAGACCATTCATAAGGTCTCTAACCCACAGATACTGGTTCAGACCATGAGGTCTCTAACCCACAGATACTGGTTCAGACCATTCATGAGGTCTCTAACCCACAGATACTGGTTCAGACCATGAGGTCTCTAACCCACAGATACTGGTTCAGACCATTCATAAGGTCTCTAACCCACAGATACTGGTTCAGACCATTTATGAGGTCTCTAACCCACAGATACTGGTTCAGACCATGAGGTCTCTAACCCACAGATACTGGTTCAGACCATTCATAAGGTCTCTAACCCACAGATACTGGTTCAGACCATGAGGTCTCTAACCCACAGATACTGGTTCAGACCATTCATGAGGTCTCTAACCCACAGATACTGGTTCAGACCATGAGGTCTCTAACCCACAGATACTGGTTCAGACCATTCATAAGGTCTCTAACCCACAGATACTGGTTCAGACCATGAGGTCTCTAACCCACAGATACTGGTTCAGACCATGAGGTCTCTAACCCACAGATACTGGTTCAGACCATGAGGTCTCTAACCCACAGAGACTGGTTCAGACCATGAGGTCTCTAACCCACAGATACTGGTTCAGACCATTCAGTGCTTTCAGGGTGTGTTCATTGTCATAGTGACAACTGCTAATAATACTTCATTGTACATGTAGGCCTGATGAAAAAAAATAAACTAACTCGTATTTAAATGTAGCAATTCAACAACAAATACTTTTTACTGAGTTACAGTTCACATAAGGAAATAAGGCAATTGAATAAATTAATTACGCCCTAATCTATGGATTTCACATGACTGGGCAATGGGTGCAGCCATAGGTAGGCCTGGGAGGGCATAGGCCCACCTACCCACTGGGGAGCCAGGCCCAGCCCATCAGAATGAGTTTTTTCCCCACTAAAGGGCTTTATTGCAGACAGAAATACTCCTCAGCTTTTCCTGGGATTTCACGAGAAGATGAATGGCCTATTGTGGAGAGGCTTGCCTATGACCTAGGGGTAGGAACCATTTTCCTGGAGTTCCACAGGTACGGCAGGATTTTGTTCCAAATAGGCACCAGACCAGACCAACTGAGCTAATTGATCAGTTCAATGATTGCTTAAATTCAACACATCTGGTCTTCCAGGTTGGTTAAATCAAAAACAGGACCAGGGTTGACTACCCCTGCTATAGCCTGCTGCTCACGGATACAGCTGGAAGAGAGGGGCTAGTGATGTGTAGCCGAAGTAAGAAGCTTAAACATTAGCTAGATGTTAGGCTATTCATTAGCTAAATATAAGGGCTATAGGTTAAATATTTACCTGTCAAAGTGCAAGAAGAAGAAGAAAAATATATTATGAAACGGCAGATCTGTGTGTTCCTTCAAGCTGCACTCTGTTGTCCCTGGGCACGCAAAGCTCCACTATTGATTAGGCCTAAGCCTACGTTTATAGACAAGAACCTTATTCTACCTGGGCTACAGAAACACAGTGCAATGAGGAATGTATTGTTGTTATCAAGTTGAATACACAGTGATTGTGCGTAGGCTGTAAACTGCAGTGATGCAGGCTAATTTGAATAACCGCTCAAACGTCCTGTTTTTGTTTCATGATGAAATGACTGCATAGGCCAACAGTCTAGGCCTGATTACGCAACAACCATTTGAATCAGTTTGCGTCTGTTCTCGACGATTTAGAAGTTACAGAAAGGCACATTAGCATCCCACTCCATACGGTGTAGGCCTGTTTTGTCAGGATGTAGCCCGGTGTTAAGATTGGCCTATTGGAAAATATGGGCTTCTCCTTTCCAACTCCCCGCCCGTTCTTAAACTTTAACATTCAGCAAGCAAGAGGAAGCGTGCATCTCTCCTCCTATAGGCTGTTAGGAGGCTAAAGAAATAAGTCAAAATAAGTGTCCAAACAGGCTTTTGTAGTCTGGCTTTTCCTGGGACTCCACAAGATTGAAAAGGAGTAGCCGTGGCAGCGGAGAGACCAGGTGTGTTTATTGCGCAACAGAACAAAGACAGACAGGGTTCAGATGTAGCCTACAGCCTAAGTTAGAAGCCTTTGCATATTAGCCCATAATTCAAAAGCTCGATGTTAGGCTTAATGCTGCCGTGAACATATCCAGTCAATTTACGCAGTGAGAGATAACGAAATCATAGCCTACACTATGCGCACTCCCGAGGATGCGCTGAGTGCCCTCCTACTAGCTCGAAAAGCTACCCTATCGTTTCAGTTTTTATGGACAAGAAATGTGTCCTACCTAGGCTACAACAAAACACAATGTAATGAAGAATGTTATGATTGTTTTCAAGTGAGTACACAACTCTAGTCTCGGCTGTAAACTGCAGTGAATAACCTGTCGTTTGATTAACCTAGGACTGTCCCCCGACAAAAAAAATAATCTTGGTTGACAGAGAGTCGTCCTGTTTACTTATTTTTCCATATATAGACAGAGGCACCCAATGTGTTTGAATAAAATCAACCACATATGCACTGAGCTTGTCTGATAATTTAAGCACGCTGTTTGATTAAATAATTAAGACACACAAATGCCTCAAGAAAGAGCACGATGGTCACACTGTGTTACAAAACAATCACAGCGAGAGCCTGAGTGACTGGCAAACGTTGGCTCGATCTCCTCCCTACTGCAGTGAAAAGGCACCACATCACAGCAAGTGTTTATTGCGCTGTGCGTTTAATGGCTGAAGCTGCAACATAATTTCAGCCGTTTTAGTTTCTTGCTTGTTTCTGACTGAAAAGTTATTTTACCGAAATCCCTAATTTTGTTCATGAAAAACATTCCCTTTCCCCTCGACCCTTGCTCTATTCACGTGAAACACGTAAGCATCGCATGCATGTGACCCATAGGGCCTGACCTCTAGCCTATCATAATCACATCAACAAATTGGTTATAACAAACTCCGAACACAGGAACAGCAAAATGGATTCGGAGGACGTGAAAAATAAACTCGAAACGGGCGAATGTTTACTGGTTGCTCGGGAGGGAAAGGGGAGGTCAGATCGGTGGAAGACATTTGACTTAGTTGTGGAAACTACTGGATATCAAGAAAAAGGAGGGTATAGGAGCAAGCGTTGTGTGAGTATTTATGTGTGCCAAACAGTTGCTGTTAGATTACAATATTATTTTTTTCGGACCATTTGGAACAGTGTAAACAATACTAAATAAATAAATGTACCAGAGAGTCTGTTCTAACGAGAAAACAAAATATAAAGCCTTTATTACAGAAGACTAAATACAGTTGCATGCCTTCATGAATTGCGGTTTATTTATTGTTAAGATTAATTGTAGTTAGAGTATGAAAGAAAAGAAAATAGTATGAAAATGTATGCACTCACTAACTGTAAGTCGCTCTGGATAAGAGCGTCTGCTAAATGACTAAAATGTACAAATGTAAAGCTCCCTTTTTATTTAATTTTAAAAACTAAAATGCTTGATTGCATTTCAAAGCATGAATGTCTCGTATGCTGTGTGATGGCATGAACAAATTAATGATTGGTTGATACAGTAGGCCATATGTGAGTCGTTTCAGGAAACTAGGCGTATGTCGTGGGTCACTACTCCACAGGAGAGCCATTTGAATGTAACATTTTTTTGAATAAAAATTCTTTTTTTGACAGAAATGCCTTCTGGAACATGTGAACTTTCATGTGCCTTAATAACAAACTTGTATGCTATCTGTAAAATAGTTAAATTAAATTACGAGCATAGTTGGTTAAGCCACAGAAAAAGACAGCAACACTCCCATTAGCCGTGATTGGCTGAGATCATTTTGACAAAGTGGTTTCATTTCAATTTAAAGTGTACTGTTAGCTAGTTAGCTAACGTTAGCTGGCTGGCTCGCTAGCTAACGATTCGTGTATGATCTAATTATTCGTATCTGAGCCATTTGCTTGCTAACATTGAACCTGGTTGGTTTGCTACCTGCAGATTCATTCAGGGTAGTAACGTCATGAGTTGGGATTATGGTTCATTGTTTACCTAGTTAGCTTAGCTACATGTCTTAACAAAAACTCCACTATGCAAGTAACCATTTCGGGTGTGTTTGTAAATTCAGTCTGAGTATGACAGAGCGCAGATTAACTGATGAATTTACGAACGCACAACACCCGTTGAATTTGGCCAGTGTCAGTAAACGTCGCCAGCAGCACAGTTAGTCACCAACGCTCTGGATAACATGAAAACAGCCGAACCATCTCTGCTAGGGTGAGTAAAATGGTCAATGGGGTGTTCTCTCACTGAAGAGCTCTTCTTTGTCTACACCCATTCAGCATCGTTCACACCCTCTTAAGCTTTAGCCCCACCCATCTCGTTTCGCTCTCTGGAGCATTCAATGTAAAAAAAAAAACACAATTTCAAATGTTGTCAAGGCGGTCAGTCTACATATATTGAAATATGGGCCTAAGTAAGTTACGGTATTAAGACTAAACAGGACGTGCTCTTAGGCCTACAGCTCGATGGTGGTTATAAAAGGCTACTATACAAAGCCTACTAATGATAACAACATTACATATTATTATAGTGATCATAATAATAATAATAATAATAACAATAAGAAGGAGATCTAGATAAAGGAGGGTCTAGGAGCGAGAGCTGCGTGCATATTATGTGTGACAAACAGGTGCTGTTAGATTACAATATAATTGTTCTGCCTGTTTGGAACAGTGTAAACAACACTACATAAATGTTCAGTAATACCTGTCTGTTCTAAAAAAATAAAAATAAATTGTAAAGCCTTTATTACAACATAACAAAGATTGAAAACAGCAGAATCTGTGAGATTGCTTTATCCGACGTTTTGCCGTTGCATGAGGCTTGGTACTCACTGAATCAAACACTCAAACAGGCAACAGAAGCAAGATCTGTCTTATTTGTGTAGCTATATATGGATGATTTATAAAGCCTGGCCCATTTAACAGTTAGGCTATTAATTATAGACCTAATTAAGTTGGGGTTTCCTCTCTCCTCAATTTTCTTAGACAATTAGGCTAAAGGCAAGGGCTGTTTCCTCATCTCTGCTGCTGCTGCCTCCGCCACATTGTTCTCGATCCCAATATCCTTGTTAACTTTGCTATAATGCTCATGGCAACATAGGGAAAGGTGTCAATTCTGCGGCACACTGAAGATTGTTTCAGAACCGCGGGCAGCGATCGTATCCAATGCGGGAGAAAACGCATTTGTTATAAAAATAATATTATATTTATTAGTGTTGCACCGTTTATTTTTTTACATAATATAAACATATACAATTTCAGTATCACGTGTCTTAGAGTGGATGGACTGTGCCGTCCCCGTGGCCTCTGCAATGGATTAGTCCACTGAGACAGACGTGTAGCCGTCAGAGTGAGGGGGCCGGGCTTGTGGTTGGATGGCTTTAAAGCTAGCACGGGGACCTAGCAGTCTCAGGGTTTCAACAAACCCAGTCCAGCCAGCCCTAGCCACAGCCAGCTCAAGTGATGGAGAGTGAGAGAGCGTCTCGGCGTCGCAAATCACTCTTTGACAGTTTCTGGGCCGCCTCAGCCCCGCAGCAACTATCCGATCTAGGGACTAGACCGTATGAAAATCTAAGCGCCGTTACCTAGGCAACGGAAGGGAAAGGAGAGGATAGGGGGGGCTTTTGAAAAGGAACGTCTTGTCATTTTCTTTAATCCACTGCAGCTGGAGGGACATTACTATTATTGTTATTATTATTGTTATTATTAAATTGCTAGGCAGTTGTTGCTATGGTTACCAGCATTTGTACAGCCATTTGGCAGGCAGGCTCTATTTCAATGTAATAGTGTGTATATCCCCCCCCCCCCCTCCTGTAAGTGGGATGCTGTTTTGTTTGTTGCTGAATGTGTCTATAATATCAGCGTTAAGAGGTGTTTCACACATTTTATTGCAAAAAAATATCCTAGAGAAAACACGTTCTCTTTGTGTACAGAAGCATCTCTTCCATAGAAAAATACATCTAAATCTTGAAATATACATTGCAACAAAATCTGCAATATGCCTTTTAAAGCTACGATATGTAACTTTGTGGGCGACCAAATTCCCATAGAAATGTGAGTTATAGAGCTTTACTTTCCCGCTGAAAGCAAGTCTAAGAAGCGGTAGATCGGTTCTACGTGCGCTATTTCTATGCTTCCTGTTCTGAATTTTCCTTTTGACGTCTTTGACGTTCTGTTTTGTACACCAGCTTCAAACAGCTGAAAATGCAATATTTTTGATATTGGAAAATATACTTAATGGCGGTTTAGATGGTACAACGATTCTCCACACTATGACTGCTTGTTTTGTCACATAAACTGAGATTAGGTGAATTATTAGAATTTTTTGCAACTAGGAAATGGCGGTACAATTTCTGCCCGTCTTTTAATTTTTACTAATAAATATTCCCCAGAAACTCTTTGTTGCTGAG
The DNA here is from genome assembly GCF_964263955.1 of Coregonus lavaretus. NCBI lineage: Eukaryota > Metazoa > Chordata > Actinopteri > Salmoniformes > Salmonidae > Coregonus > Coregonus lavaretus. Next base: position 45,774,019 of record NC_140007.1, read on the forward strand.
GTATTGACATGATTGGTTACCTTGTCCTATAATAAAGACAATATGTCTTATTTTGCTCCAGCCAGACAATGATTACCTCAAGGGAAAGGACCTAGTCAGTTCATTTAACCTGTTTCCAGGTTGCGCTAAGCTAGTTCTGTAACACCATCAGTATGAATTTTCTTTGTTGTGATCTAACAACTTATTCTGTCTACCAGGCGACTAAACAGCACACAGGGAGAAATCAGAGTGGGGCCCAGTCATCAAGTAAGTCGTCTTACACTTATTATTAAAGTAGCTGTCCAGTGTTTACAGATTCCTATAAAAAAATATGACCTGTAATTAATTACAATAGGAGTGAAATTGTAAACGTTTCCCAACATTATCCTATTAGAGATGTATAAACCAGAGTGATTTGGGATATTTGCTCAGACAAGCCACTCTGTTAGATTGCGACGAAAAGGATCTGAAAGCTGATATTTCACAGGCTAGACTTGCGGTGCTATTTGTAGTGTGATTGACACCATCTCTCAATCCCTTTCTCCTCCCTCCTCTTTTCTGTCTCTCCCTCCCTCTCTCCCCCCTCTGTCTTCCCTCTCTCCTCCCTCCCTCCTCCCTCCCTCTCTCCCTCCCTCCTCCCTCCCTCTCTCCCCCCTCCCTCCTCCCTCCCTCCTCCCTCCCTCTCTCCTCCCTCCCCCCTCCCTCCCCCCTCCCTCCCTCTCTCCCTCCCCCCTCCCTCCCTCTCTCCCCCCTCCTCCCTCTCTCCCCCCTCCCCCCTCCCTCCCTCTCTCCCCCCTCCCTCCTCCCTCCCTCCTCCCTCCCTCTCTCCCCCCTCCCTCCTCCCTCCCTCCTCCCTCCCTCCTCCCTCCCTCCTCCCTCCCTCCTCCCTCCCTCCTCCCTCCCTCCTCCCTCCCTCTCTCCCTCCCTCTCTCCCCCCTCTGTCTTCCCTCTCTCCTCCCTCTCCTCTCTCCTCCCTAATTAGGCCAAGCTTCCCGAGCTGCAGCCCTTCCCTTCCGAGGCCCCGGTGGGCCTGGGTCATGTGACCGAGAATGAGGAGCTGGTGTGGATGCCAGGGGTCAACGACTGTGACCTGCTCATGTACCTCAGGGCTGCAAGGTGAGACACGACCTCTGTCCCTACTCTTTCTGGAAAGATAATCCAATAACGTCTGTCAACTTGCCTCAAGGCTGCTAGGTGAGCTCAGGAGACATGACCCTGCTCCATGTCAGAAGGGAATAGTCCTATACCCGCTTCCCACTGTTTAAAAAATATATATATATATATTTTACCTTTATTTAACTAGGCAAGTCAGTTAAGAACAAATTCTTATTTACAATGACGGCCAAACCCAGACGACGCTGGGCGAATTGTGCGCCGCCCTATGGGACTCCCGATCATGGCCGGTTGTGATACAGCCTGGAATCGAACCAGGGGGTCTGTAGTGACGCCTCAAACACTGAGATTCAGTGCCTTAGACCGCTGAGATGCAGTGCCTTAGACCGCTGAGATGCAGTGCCTTAGACCGCTGAGATGCAGTGCCTTAGACCGCTGAGATGCAGTGCCTTAGACCGCTGAGATGCAGTGCCTTAGACCGCTGAGATGCAGTGCCTTAGACCACTGAGATGCAGGGCCTTAGACCGTTGAGATGCAGTGCCTTAGACCGCTGAGATGCAGGGCCTTAGACCGCTGAGATGCAGTGCCTTAGACCGCTGAGATGCAGTGCCTTAGACCGCTGAGATGCAGTGCCTTAGACCGCTGAGATGCAGTGCCTTAGACCGCTGCACCACTCGGGAGCCCATGTAAGCTGTACTGTGCTGGCCTGGTTACCAGCCACCAAAGTGTTGAACAGGGCCAAGAGTCCTAGAGTGATAGATGTATTGGAAGGTTCTTGCTGTATAAAATATATTAAAAAGACGATTGATCTTACAAAGAATAGCTTTATATCTGTCTAAGATGACTTGGAAGTTGGAAATGCAGTTGTATTTACTTTCTCTCTGTGACTTGCAACGTAGCTTGTTTTTGATTAGTAGAAGTTTCTTTAAAATGTCCCGTTCTCTGTGTTTTCTCCAGGAGCATGGCCGCCTTCGCTGGGATGTGTGACGGAGGTTCTACAGAAGACGGGTGTCTAGCAGCCTCTCGAGACGACACCACACTCAACGCACTGAACACGGTGAGTAACTACACAACACAAGCCTGCATCAGTACACCTCTGACAGACTGGCAAGAATCAAATCCAAAATACATTTGATAAAGATGCGAGTTACCTTCTCATGTTCAGCAAAACTACACTGAACAAAAATATAAATGCAACATGTAAAGTGTTGGTCCCATGTTTCATGAGCTGAAATAGAAGATCCCAGACATTTTACCATATGCACAAAAAGCTTATTTCTCTCAAATGTGTTTACATCCCTGGTAGTGAGCATTTCTCCTTTGCCAAGATAATCCATCCACCTGACAGGTGTGGCATATCAAGAAGCTGATTAAACAGCATGATCATTACACAGGTGCACCTTGTGCTGGGGACAATAAAAGGCCACTCTAAAATGTGCAGTTTTGTCACACAATACCATGCCACAGATTCCTCAAGTTTTGAGGGAGCGTGGAATTGGCATGCTGACTGCAACGTCGTTTTAGAGAATTTGGCAGTACGTCCAACCGGCCTAATATGGTAGAAATATATATCTAATATGGTAGAACTATAACTAATATGGTAGAACTAGAACTAATATGGTAGAACTAGAACTAATACGGTAGAACTAGAACTAATATGGTAGAACTATAACTAATATGGTAGAACTAATATGGTAGAACTAGAACTAATATGGCAGAACTAGAACTAATATGGCAGAACTAGATCTAATATGGTAGAACTAATATGGCAGAACTAGAACTAATATGGTAGAACTAGAACTAATATGGCAGAACTAGAACTAATATGGCAGAACTAGAACTAATATGGTAGAACTAGAACGAATATGGCAGAACTAGAACGAATATGGCAGAACTAGAACTAATATGGTAGAACTATAACTAATATGGCAGAACTATAACTAATATGGTAGAACTATAACTAATATGGTAGAACTATAACTAATATGGTAGAACTAGAACTAATATGGCAGAACTAGAACTAATATGGTAGAACTAGAACTAATATGGCAGAACTAGAACTAATATGGTAGAACTAATATGGCAGAACTAGAACTAATATGGTAGAACTAGAACTAATATGGTAGAACTAGAACTAATATGGTAGAACTAGAACTAATATGGTAGAACTAATATGGTAGAACTATAACTAATATGGTAGAACTAGAACTAATATGGTAGAACTACCGTATTGGTCCGAATATAAGACGACCCTGATTATAAGACGACCCCCCGTTTTTCAACACAAACATTTAGAAAAACAGATTTGCAGACTAGATTTGCCGAACAAAGAACTTCATTTTATTTTAAAATAACAATATTAAAAACACAGTGAATTAAACACAAAGGCAAACTATGTACAGTATGATTCAAAATTAATATCAAGCAATAATAAAGCAACATTTTTAAATAACAGAGAAAATACAGGCCACACATTTAACTAAACTTAACAAAAATTCGCCAAACTTCTCCTCCGATGTCTCTCTATCCCTCACACACGTCCTCTGCCCCGCTGTGTTCGCTCTCGCTGTCATCGCTCCCCAGCTGCTCCGCTTCCACCGGCTCCTCCCAAAGCACGTCGTCCTCGCTGCCGTCCAATGCATTTGAGATGCAACATTTTTTAAAGCCATCGATGATGCTCTGTGAGGGAATAGCATCCCATGCATGCAGGATCCATTCACACAGTAGACTTCTCTCCGAAGTCTGACGGCAGGCGTTGGGCCAAACTCGTTCTCCGTCTAAGTGACAGTCCATTACGCCGCATCATCCTACGACACCAGCCGAGGCTGGCTTTAAATCCAGTGATGTTGAGCTCTCTGGCGATTTCCAGGGCCTTAACCTGGATGACAGCTCTGGTAATGGGCATTCCCTCACTTCTTTTTTCCCTGACATATTCAAAAACCCTCCGGTCAACCTCAATGAAACGACCACTTTGAGGACCACGGAAGGATTTTCGCTGACTGTTAGCATCTTTTAGACGTTGTTTTTCTGCTCGCCATCTTCTTACATTACACTCAGTGACCCCGAATGTCTTGGCAGCTTGGCAGTTGTTAGATGACTCTGCCTTATTGACAACCATTATTTTGAAATTGGCATCATAGCTCCTCCGCTGTTGTTTATTGACCTGGCCCACTTTTGAGCCACTTGTCTCTAAATGGTCAGCCTGTCTTTCCATCTTTAAACACCGGTAACGGGCTGGTTGTTAAGGACGCCTCTTCCCTCCGTCCGGAACGAATTTTTGGCGCCATCTGTGCCCGCGAATGTGTATTGACATTTAAAGGGAGCGCCGAAGAAGAGAAACTGCGCTCTGAATACTAGACCCCGAATATAAGACGACCCGACTTTTTTGGACCTATTTCGAGGGGAAAAAAGGCCGTCTTATATTCGGACCAATACGGTAATATGGTAGAACTAGAACTAATATGGCAGAACTAGAACTAATATGGCAGAACTAATATGGTAGAACTAATATGGTAGAACTAATATGGTAGAACTAATATGGTAGAACTAGATCTAATATGGTAGAACTAGAACTAATATGGTAGAACTAGAACTAATATGGCAGAACTAGAACTAATATGGCAGAACTAATATGGTAGAACTAGATCTAATATGGTAGAACTAGAACTAATATGGTAGAACTATAACTAATATGGTAGAACTAATATGGTAGAACTAGATCTAATATGGCAGAACTAGAACTAATATGGTAGAACTAATATGGCAGAACTAGAACTAATATGGTAGAACTAGAACTAATATGGTAGAACTAATATGGTAGAACTAGATCTAATATGGTAGAACTAGAACTAATATGGTAGAACTAGAACTAATATGGTAGAACTATAACTAATATGGTAGAACTAATATGGTAGAACTAGATCTAATATGGCAGAACTAGAACTAATATGGTAGAACTAATATGGCAGAACTAGAACTAATATGGTAGAACTAGAACTAATATGGTAGAACTAATATGGTAGAACTAGATCTAATATGGTAGAACTAGAACTAATATGGTTGAACTAATATGGCAGAACTAGAACTAATATGGTAGAACTAGAACTAATATGGTAGAAATATAACTAATATGGTAGAACTAGAACTAATATGGTAGAACTAGAACTAATATGGTAGAACTAGAACTAATATGGTAGAACTAGAACTAATATGGTAGAACTAGAACTAATATGGTAGAACTAGATCTAATATGGTAAAACTAGAACTAATATGGTAGAACTAATATGGTAGAACTAGAACTAATATGGTAGAGGTAGAACTAGAACTAATATGGTAGAACTAGAACTAATATGGTAGAACTAATATGGTAGAACTAGAACTAATATGGTAGAACTAGAACTAATATGGTAGAACTAGAACTAATATGGTAGAACTAGAACTAATATGGTAGAACTAATATGGTAGAACTAGATCTAATATGGTAGAACTAGAACTAATATGGTAGAACTAGAACTAATATGGTAGAACTAGAACTAATATGGTAAAACTAGAACTAATATGGTAGAACTAATATGGTAGAACTAGAACTAATATGGTAGAACTAGAACTAATATGGTAGAACTAGAACTAATATGGTAGAACTAGAACTAATATGGTAAAACTAGAACTAATATGGTAGAACTAATATGGTAGAAATATAACTAATATGGTAGAAATATAACTAATATGGCAGAACTATAACTAATATGGTAGAACTAGAACTAATATGGTAGAACCAGAACTTATATGGCAGAACTAATATGGCAGAACTAATATGGTAGAACTAGAACTTATATGGCAGAACTAGAACTAATATGGCAGAACTAGAACTTATATGGCAGAACTAGAATTTATTTGGCAGAACTAGAACTAATATGGTAGAACTAGAACTAATATGGTAGAACTAGAACTAATATGGTAGAACAAATATGGCAGAACTAGAACTAATATGGTAGAACTAGAACTAATATGGTAGAACAAATATGGCAGAACTAGAACTAATATGGTAGAACTAGAACTAATATGGTAGAACTAGAACTTATATGGCAGAACTAATATGGTAGAACTAGAACTAATATGGCAGAACTAGATCTAATATGGTAAAACTATAACTAATATGGTAGAACTAATATGGTAGAAATATAACTAATACAACGAACTATAACTAATATGGCAGAACTATAACTAATATGGTAGAACTAGAACTAATATGGCAGAACTAGAACTAATATGGCAGAACTAGAACTAATATGGTAGAACTAATATGGTAGAACTAGAACTAATATGGTACAACTAGAACTAATATGGTAGAACTAGATCTAATATGGTAGAACTAGAACTAATATGGTAGAACTAGAACTAATATGGTAGAACTATAACTAATATGGTAGAACTAGAACTAATATGGTAGATCTAATATGGTAGAACTAGAACTAATATGGTAGATCTAATATGGTAGAACTAGAACTAATATGGTAGAACTATAACTAATATGGTAGAACTAGAACTAATATGGTAGAAATATAACTAATATGGTAGAACTAGAACTAATATGGTAGAACTAGAACTAATATGGTAGAACTAGAACTAATATGGTAGAAATATAACTAATATGGTAGAACTAGAACTAATATGGTAGAACTAGAACTAATATGGTAGAACTAATATGGTAGAACTAGAACTAATATGGTAGAACTAGATCTAATATGGTAAAACTAGAACTAATATGGTAGAACTAATATGGTAGAAATATAACTAATATGGCAGAACTAGAACTAATATGGTAGAACTAGAACTAATATGGTAGAACTAGAACTAATATGGTAGAACTAATATGGTAGAACTAGAACTAATATGGTAGAACTAGAACTAATATGGTAGAACTAATATGGTAGAACTAGATCTAATATGGTAAAACTAGAACTAATATGGTAGAACTAATATGGTAGAAATATAACTAATATGGTAGAAATATAACTAATATGGCAGAACCAGAACTTATATGGCAGAACTATAATTTATTTGGCAGAACTAGAACTAATATGGTAGAACTAGAACTAATATGGTAGAACTATAACTAATATGGTAGAACTAGAACTAATATGGTAGAACAAATATGGCAGAACTAGAACTAATATGGTAGAACTAGAACTTATATGGCAGAACTAATATGGTAGAACTAGAACTAATATGGCAGAACTAGAACTAATATGGCAGAACTAGAACTAATATGGTAGAACTAATATGGCAGAAATATAACTAATACAACAAACTATAACTAATATGGCAGAACTAATATGGTAGAACTAGATCTAATATGGTAAAACTAGAACTAATATGGTAGAACTAATATGGTAAAACTATAACTAATATGGTAGAACTAATATGGCAGAAATATAACTAATACAACGAACTATAACTAATATGGTAGAACTATAACTAATATGGCAGAACTATAACTAATATGGTAGAACTAATATGGCAGAACTAGAACTAATATGGCAGAACTAGAACTAATATGGTAGAACTAATATGGCAGAACTAGAACTAATATGGCAGAACTAGAACTAATATGGTAGAACTAATATGGTAGAACTATAACTAATATGGCAGAACTAATATGGCAGAACTAATATGGTAGAACTAGAACTTACATGGCAGAACTAGAACTAATATGGCAGAACTAGAACTTATATGGCAGAACTATAATTTATTTGGCAGAACTAGAACTAATATGGTAGAACTAGAACTAATATGGTAGAACTATAACTAATATGGTAGAACTAGAACTAATATGGTAGAACAAATATGGCAGAACTAGAACTAATATGGTAGAACTAGAACTTATATGGCAGAACTAATATGGTAGAACTAGAACTAATATGGCAGAACTAGAACTAATATGGCAGAACTAGAACTAATATGGTAGAACTAATATGGCAGAAATATAACTAATACAACAAACTATAACTAATATGGCAGAACTAATATGGTAGAACTAGATCTAATATGGTAAAACTAGAACTAATATGGTAGAACTAATATGGTAAAACTATAACTAATATGGTAGAACTAATATGGCAGAAATATAACTAATACAACGAACTATAACTAATATGGTAGAACTATAACTAATATGGCAGAACTATAACTAATATGGTAGAACTAATATGGCAGAACTAGAACTAATATGGCAGAACTAGAACTAATATGGTAGAACTAATATGGCAGAACTAGAACTAATATGGCAGAACTAGAACTAATATGGTAGAACTAATATGGTAGAACTAGAACTAATATGGTAGAACTAATATGGCAGAACTAGAACTAATATGGCAGAACTAATATGGTAGAACTAGATCTAATATGGTAGAACTAATATGGCAGAACTAGAACTAATATGGCAGAACTAATATGGTAGAACTAATATGGTAGAACTAGATCTAATATGGTAGAACTAATATGGCAGAACTAGAACTAATATGGCAGAACTAATATGGTAGAACTAGATCTAATATGGTAGAACTAGAACTAATATGGTAGAACTAATATGGTAGAACTAGAACTAATATGGTAGAACTAATATGGCAGAACTAGAACTAATATGGCAGAACTAATATGGTAGAACTAGATCTAATATGGTAGAACTAGAACTAATATGGTAGAACTAATATGGTAGAACTAGAACTAATATGGTAGAACTAGATCTAATATGGTAGAACTAGAACTAATATGGTAGAACTAATATGGCAGAACTAGAACTAATATGGCAGAACTAATATGGTAGAACTAATATGGTAGAACTAGATCTAATATGGTAGAACTAGATCTAATATGGTAGAACTAATATGGCAGAACTAGAACTAATATGGCAGAACTAATATGGTAGAACTAATATGGTAGAACTAGATCTAATATGGTAGAACTAATATGGCAGAACTAGAACTAATATGGCAGAACTAATATGGTAGAACTAGATCTAATATGGTAGAACTAGAACTAATATGGTAGAACTAATATGGTAGAACTAGAACTAATATGGTAGAACTAATATGGCAGAACTAGAACTAATATGGCAGAACTAATATGGTAGAACTAATATGGTAGAACTAGATCTAATATGGTAGAACTAATATGGCAGAACTAGAACTAATATGGCAGAACTAATATGGTAGAACTAGATCTAATATGGTAGAACTAGAACTAATATGGTAGAACTAATATGGTAGAACTAGAACTAATATGGTAGAACTAATATGGCAGAACTAGAACTAATATGGCAGAACTAATATGGTAGAACTAGATCTAATATGGTAGAACTAGAACTAATATGGTAGAACTAATATGGTAGAACTAGAACTAATATGGTAGAACTAGATCTAATATGGTAGAACTAGAACTAATATGGTAGAACTAATATGGCAGAACTAGAACTAATATGGTAGAACTAGAACTAATATGGTAGAACTAATATGGTAGAAATATAACTAATATGGTAGAACTAGAACTAATATGGTAGAAATATAACTAATATGGTAGAACTAGAACTAATATGGTAGAACTAGAACTAATATGGTAGAACTAGAACTAATATGGTAGAACTAGAACTAATATGGTAGAACTAGAACTAATATGGTAGAACTAGAACTAATATGGTAGAACTAGAACTAATATGGTAGAACTAGAACTAATATGGTAGAACTAGAACTAATATGGTAGAACTAGATCTAATATGGTAGAACTAGAACTAATATGGTAGAACTAATATGGCAGAACTAGAACTAATATGGTAGAACTAGAACTAATATGGTAGAACTAATATGGTAGAAATATAACTAATATGGTAGAACTAGAACTAATATGGTAGAAATATAACTAATATGGTAGAACTAGAACTAATATGGTAGAACTAGAACTAATATGGTAGAACTAGAACTAATATGGTAGAACTAGAACTAATATGGTAGAACTAGAACTAATATGGTAGAACTAGAACTAATATGGTAGAACTAGAACTAATATGGTAGAACTGGAACTAATATGGTAGAACTGGAACTAATATGGTAGAACTAGATCTAATATGGTCAAACTAGAACTAATATGGTAGAACTAATATGGTAGAAATATAACTAATATGGTAGAACTAGAACTAATATGGTAGAACTATAACTAATATGGTAGAACTAATATGGTAGAAATATAACTAATATGGTAGAAATATAACTAATATGGCAGAACTAGAACTAATATGGTAGAACTAGAACTTATATGGCAGAACTAATATGGTAGAACTAATATGGCAGAACTAATATGGTAGAACTAGAACTTATATGGCAGAACTAGAACTAATATGGCAGAACTAGAACTAATATGGCAGAACTAGAACTTATATGGCAGAACTAGAATTTATTTGGCAGAACTAGAACTAATATGGTAGAACTAGAACTAATATGGTAGAACTAGAACTAATATGGTAGAACAAATATGGCAGAACTAGAACTAATATGGTAGAACAGATATGGCAGAACTAGAACTAATATGGTAGAACAAATATGGCAGAACTAGAGACCCAGGTTAGTAGCACTTCCTCTGCTTCATCATAAAGAAGAAACCAGGCGTCTGACACTTCCGATGTATCATGCTTGATCAGAGCTTTGACCCTTACTTTCAAAATGAATCTAGACCAGAGGAAGCAAAGAATTAACTGAAATCATCCTAAACAGTGTATTTATATTCAGACTCTATAAACCAGAGAATGACCATCGCTAGCAGGTCACTGTCTCTCCTCCCTAAACTCAATTTGTTCTCCCAATGTGGCAGAGTTTGTATCTCTGTGATGACTGTTTTAAGTAGAGCTTGATATCTCCTTAGACGTTTAACAAATCGAGAAAATTGAATCAAAAATGCTACTTGTTTGTGCATGCATATCTACACTAAACAAAAATATAAATGCAAAATGCAACAATGTCAAAGATTTTACTGAGTTACAGTTCATAAGGAAATCAGTCAATTGAAATAAATCCATTAGGCCCTAATCTATGCATTTCACATTACTGGGAATACAGATATGCATCTGTTGGTCACAGATACTTTTTTTTTTAAAGGTAGGGGCGTGGATCAGAAAACCAGTCAGTATCTGGTGTGAGCACCATTTGCCTCATGCAGCGTGACACATCTCCTTCGTATAGAGTTGATCAGGCTGTTGATTGTGGCCTGTGGAATGTTGTCCCACTCCTCTTCAATGGCTGTGCGAAGTTGGTGGATATTGGCGGGAACTGGAACACGCTGTCGTACACGTCGATCCAGAGCATCCCAAACATGTTCAGTGGGTGACATGTCTGGTGAGTACACAGGCCATGGAAGAACTGGGACATTTTCACTTTCCAGGAATTTTGTACAGATCCTTGCGTCATGGGGCCGTGCATTATCATGCTGAAACATGAGGTGATGGATTTGAATGAATGGCACGACAATGGGCCTCAGGATCTCGTCATGGTATCTTTGTGCATTCAAATTGCCATCGATAAAATGCAATTGTGTTCGTGCCATCGATAAAATGCAATTGTGTTCGTTGTCCGTAGCTTATGCCTGCCTATACCATAACCCCACCGCCACCATAGGGGTACTCTGTTCACAACGTTGATGTCAACAAACGTCTTGCCCACACGACGCCATACACGCTGTCTGCCATCTGCCCGGTACAGTTGAAACCGGTATTCATCCGTGAAGAGCACACTTCTCCAGCCTGCCAGTGGCCATCGAAGGTGAGCATTTGCCCACTGAAGTCGGTTACGACGCCAAACTGCAGTCAGGTCAAGACCCTGGTTAGGACGATGAGCGTGCAGATGAGCTTCCCTGAGACGGTTTCTGACAGTTTGTGCAGAAATTCTTCGGTTGTGCAAACCCACAGTTTCATCAGCTGTCCGGGCGGCAGGTCTCACGATCCCGCTGGTGAAGAAGCCGGATGTGGAGGTCCTGGGCTGGCGAGGTTACACATGGTCTGCGGTTGTGAGGCCGGTTGGACAAACTGACAAATTCTCTAAAGCGACGTTGGAGGTGGCTTATGGTAGACAAATGAACATTAAATTCTCTGGCAACAGCTCTGGTGGACATTCCTGCAGTCAGCATAGCAATTGCACGCTCCCTCAAAACTTGACATCTGTGGCATTGTGTTGTGTGACAAAACTGCACATTTTAGAGAGGCCTTTTATTGTCCCTAGCACAAGGTGCACCTGTGTAATGATCATGCTGTTTAATCAGCTTCTTGATATGCCACACCTGTCAGGTGGATGGATTATCTTGGCAAAGGAGAAATGCTCACTAACAGGGATGTAAACACATTTGTGCACAACATTTTAGAGAAACAAGCTTAATGTGATTATAGAACATTTCTGGTATCTTTTATTTCAGCTCATGAATCATGGGACCAAAACTTTACATGTTGCGTTTATATTTTTGTTCAGTGTAATGTGCCTCACAGTCATAGTTTATAGATGCGTCAATGCCTTATTTCCTGCATGTTACAATAAATGTTTACTTTATATAAAAAGTATACATCAATTTTTTTTTTTTTTTCAAACACTGAATATTGATCTGAAGTGTTGGTTTGCTCACCCCCAGCTTCACGAGAGCAGTTATGATGCAGGCAAGGCCCTACAGCGCCTGGTCAAGAAGCCTGTTCCCAAACTCATAGAGAAGTGCTGGTCAGAAGACGAAGTGGTAAGACACTTATTTTTATATTATTTGAGAACATTTAACAACATTTCACCTTTAACTTCCAGAGAGGACATGTTTACATCAGAGCTGGGTTCAAATAATATTTATTTTATTTCAAGCTGTGCTTGATTGCGCTTGCCTGGCTCAGTGTACACAAAACCGTTGAATGGACCGTATTGTTCCAATGTTACAGTGGCTTATTATGGGTTACTGTGGTTATCTTTAGATGGAGCTGTTGAGATGGGTTGTAGAGCTGCTGGTTGGGACCTCTGAGGAAAAAAAAAAAGAGAAAAAAGCCCTCATTAGATTTGGGTTCAGTCCCCTTCTCATCGTATTCTGTCCCCTCCAAGTCTTAAGAGCAGCTGCATCCTGTTTATCGCTTGTGGAATAAATCTTCAGTGTGGAAGAGGTGTGTGTGAGAGAGGAGGAAGAGGGAAATGATTGAGGGCCTGTATTGTTGGCCTCCATTTGAATTTAGATTCCCATTTCAGGCAGCTGTGGCTAGGAGGGTCTGGTATTAAAATATGTCAGACAGCTGTGGCTTGGAGGGTCTGGTATTAAAATATATCAGAAATTACACAATGTGGGTTGGGATGGTGACAAATCACAATCAGTGTTGTGGTCTTGATACATACGGTTGTCTTGATACCAATTTAGCTAGCTAGCTAGCAAACAATGTTATCTCATCATGAATTCAAGCAAGCACATAGCCTGAATGATAGATCTGCACTAACGGTCTTGCTTTTTGCAGATTGCATATTTCAGAAAACTAACTAAATAAACCCACTAACATAATAGGGCCAGACAGAAACCGTGTTATTTTTGTATCAAGGATGAGTTCACTTTGGCGCCAGTCCAGTGTTCGCGCATAAGTACCACAGATTGCTAGCTGGCTAACTACCCTGCTGGCTAGCTAGCCAGTTAACGTTAACTAAGTGAGCATGTGTGCAGGACAGGGCTGCTTGCTTGGTGAAGTAAACTTTGATACAGCAGTGGTCTTGATACAGTGATGGTCTAGATACATACGGTGGTCTAGATACGTACGGTGGTCTAGATACGTACGGTGGTCTAGATACATACGGTGGTCTAGATACGTACGGTGGTCTAGATGCGTACGGTGGTCTAGATGCGTACGGTGGTCTAGATACGTACGGTGGTCTAGATACGTACGGTGGTCTAGATACGTACGGTGGTCTAGAGACGTACATTGGTCTTGATTCATGCGGTGGTCTAGATACATACGGTAGTATTAATACATACGGTGGTCTAGATACATACGGTGGTCTAGATACAGACGGTGGTCTAGATACGTACGGTGGTCTAGATACGTACGGTGGTCTAGATACGTACGGTGGTCTAGATACATACGGTGGTCTAGATACGTACGGTGGTCTAGATACAGACGGTGGTCTAGATACGTACGGTGGTCTAGATACATACGGTGGTCTAGATACATACGGTGGTCTAGATACGTACGGTGGTCTAGATACGTACGGTGGTCTAGATACGTACGGTGGTCTAGATACAGACGGTGGTCTAGATACGTACGGTGGTCTAGATACGTACGGTGGTCTAGATACGTACGGTGGTCTAGATACGTACGGTGGTCTAGATACGTACGGTGGTCTAGATACGTACGGTGGTCTAGATACGTACGGTGGTCTAGATACAGACGGTGGTCTAGATACGTATTGATACAGCAGTAATATTGATACAGCAGTAGTATTGATACAGCAGTAGTATTGATACAGCAGTAATATTGATACAGCAGTAATATTGAGACATAGTGTTCTAGATACTGTGTCTATAGTTGCATACACCTTCTGTTGTGAGATTACTGACCTGGGCTAGTTACTAGATTACTGACCTGGATTATAGACTAGATTACTGACCTGGATTATAGACTAGATTACTGACCTTGATTATAGACTAGATTACTGACCTGTACTAGTTACTAGATTACTGACCTGGATTATAGACTAGATTATTGACCTGGATTATAGACTAGATTACTGACCTGGGTTATAGACTAGATTATCGACCTGGATTATAGACTAGATTACCAACCTGGATTATAGACTAGATTACCGACCTGGATTATAGACTAAATTACCGACCTGGATTATAGACTAGATTACTGACCTGGATTATAGACTAGATTACTGACTTGGATTATAGACTAGATTACTGACTTGGATTATAGATTAGATTACCGACCTGGATTATAGACTAGATTACTGACCTGGATTATAGACTAGATTACTGACCTGGACTAGTTACTAGTAAAACATATTAGTTTGCGTCGGTCCTGACCTGGACTAGTAAAACCTAGTCTTGTAGTATTATTATTATTATTATTATTATTATTATTATTATTATTACAAATCACTAACATCCAGATGCATTGTCCAGCAATCATGTGGGCTCAGATCTGACTGAAGTGAATCATGTGGGCTCAGATCTGACGGAAGTGAATCATGTGGGCTCAGATCTGATGGAAGTGAATCATGTGGGCTCAGATCTGACGGAAGTGAATCATGTGGGCTCAGATCTGATGGAAGTGAATCATGTGGGCTCAGATCTGATGGAAGTGAATCATGTGGGCTCAGATCTGACGGAAGTGAATCATGTGGGCTCAGATCTGATGGAAGTGAATCATGTGGGCTCAGATCTGATGGAAGTGAATCATGTGGGCTCAGATCTGACTGAAGTGAATCATGTGGGCTCAGATCTGACGGAAGTGAATCATGTGGGCTCAGATCTGATGGAAGTGAATCATGTGGGCTCAGATCTGATGGAAGTGAATCATGTGGGCTCAGATCTGAAGTGAATAATGTGTTGATTTGCTTTAATTGAACATAATGGTTCAGTCTGATCTGAATAAACCATAAAGCCAGTACACACACAGGCCAATCATAGGCCACTAATCACCCTCTGCCGATAGCAGCCAGCAGCCACATATTGTTTCCTACTTCCTGAGGTGGTAGGCAGGGGGTAGTCTGTGTAAGGTTGTAAGCCCTCCCCATTGTGTCCATAGCTCAGCCAGTCACCCAGCCCACCTAGTCAGCCAACCAGTCATTCTCCCACCCATCACCAGTCATTCACCCACCAATCACCAGTTAGCCAACCAGTTATTCTCCCACCCATCACCAGTCAGTACTTGGCCATTCAAGGACACTCCCTGCTCTGCTCCCTCCCTCCCTCCCTCCCTCCCCCCCTCCCCCCCTTCCTCCCCCCCCCCCCCCTCCCTCCCTCCCTCTCCCTCCCAGCCCAGTGATGTGATTTCCGTTTGGTCCTTTAAAGCCCCACACACAGCCTTGAGGGACAGGTGTAAATGTACCCCTGACCTTGATGCTCACACACACGCTCAGACACACACACATACACACGCTCAGACACACACACACACGCTCAGACACCACACACACACACACACACACACGCTCAGACACCACACACACGCTCAGACACACACACATACACACGCTCAGACACCACACACACGCTCAGACACCACACACACACACACACACACACGCTCAGACACCACACACACGCTCAGACACCACACACACACACACACACGCTCAGACACCACACGCATACACACGCTCAGACACACACACACACACATACACACACACACACATACACACACACACACACACACACGCTCAGACACCACACACACGCTCTGACACTGTCCCTATCGGCCCCACTGCTCCCTCCTTTATATATAATCCTCCCCTCCTTCCTCCTCCTCCTCCTCCTCTCCCCTCCAGGACCAGCCTCATTATTCCTTCCTCTTCCTGCTTTTCTTCCTCCCAGAAGTGAATATAAGTGACAGTGGGGGCTGTGGAGATGACAGAATCAGCCTGTCTCCAGGGTCACTGGTCACATCCCCCCCCAGGTGTGAGTGCATCTGCACGCACAGTGAGGCGAAGACTTTTGGAGGATGGCCTGGTGTCAAGAAGGGCAGCAAAGAAGCCACTTATCTCCAGGAAAAATATCAGGGACAGACTGATATTCTGCAAAAGGTACAGGGATTGGACTGCTTAGGACTGGGGTAAAGTCATTTTTTTGGATTCCCCTTTCCGATTGTTTGGGGCATCCGGAAAACACCTTGTCCGGAGAAGACAAGGTGAGCGCTACCATCAGTCCTGTGTCATGCCAACAGTAAAGCATCCTGAGACCATTCATGTGTGGGGTTGCTTCTCAGCCAAGGGAGTGGGCTCACTCACAATTTTGCCTAAGAACACAGCCATGAATAAAGAATGGTACCAACACATCCTCAGAGAGCAACTTCTCCCAACCATCCAAGAACAGTTTGGTGACGACCAATGCCTTTTCCAGCATGATGGAGCACCTTGCCATAAGGCAAAAGTGATAATTAAGTGGCTCAGGGAACAAAACATCGACATTTTTGGTCCATGGCCAGGAAACTTCCCAGACCTTAATCCCGTTGAGAACTTGTGGTCGATCCTCAAGAGGCAGGTGGACAAACAAAAACCCACAGATTCTGACAAACTCCAAGCATTGATTATGCAAGAATGGGCTGCCATCAGTCAGGATGTGGCCCAGAAGTGGATTGCAGAGGTCTTGAAAAAGAAGGGTCAACACTGCAAATGTTGACTCTTTGCATAAACTTAATGTAATTGTCAATAACATCTTTGACACTTATGGAATGATTGTAATTATACTTCAGTATACCATAGTAACATCTGACAAAAATATCTCATAACTTTGTGAAGACCAATATTTGTGTCATTCTCATAACTTTTGACCACGACTGTAGTCACATACATTCTCCCCACAATAATCTGAAATAGGCCCCGTGTAGCTCAGTTGGTAGAGCGTGGTGCTTGCAACACCAGGGTTGTGGGTTTGTTTCCCACGGGGGGCCAGTATGAAAAAATTTATGCACTCACTAACTGTAAGTCGCTCTGGATAAGGGCGTCTGCTAAAATGACTAAAAATAAATAAACACAAAATAATAATAATCTGAAATAGTCACATATATTCTCCTCACAATAATCTGAAATAGTCACATACAATGAGTATACAAAACATTAAGAACACCTGCTCTTTCCATGACATAGACTGACCAGGTGAACGCTATGATCCCTTATTGATGTCACTTGTTAAATCCACTTCAATCAGTGTAGATGAAGCCTTGAGACAATTGAGACACTCATCTGACCTAGCCTCAGATAGGCACCCCCCCCCCCCCCCCCCCACTCATCTGAAGTTATTATTCAGCCAAACAAACAAACTGGAAATAAATCTGCTAATAATGATATTTTGGCCAACAGGAGGAGCTATATCTATGTGTTTGTGATGTATCATCGCGGTGGGTAGTAGGATCTATTGGTCAACCATGCTAAGGCATATCTCTCTGGCTCTGTCACAGACATGAGGGGCGGGGGGTGTGGAGGGGCGGGGGGTGTGGAGGGGCGGGGGGTGTGGAGGGGCGGGGGTGTGGAGGGGCGGGGGGTGTGGAGGGGCGGGGGGGTGTGGAGGGGCGGGGGTGTGGAGGGGAGGATATAGGAAAGGAGAGAAGTGAGGAGGAAGCCTGCTACAAGAACTGCCGCCCAGTGGTAGGATCAAGGTCTAGCTAACTGACCACCACCCAAACACACACACACACACACACACATTTTCCCTGACTGTTAACTCTTGTTGGCAACCCACAGAGTTTGGCAATGTTTTTTTTGTTTTTTTTAGGCAGTGTTATGATACGGTGCCCGCAAGGCTTTTCTAGTGTTATTTAGTAACTGTTTAGTCAGGAAGGGTTTCGTGTCGGAATGTCCCGACACCCTTTTGTTTGAATAGAAAGTAGTGTGAGAGAAATGATTAGCTGAACTTCTACGAACTAAACTAGTAGTTTGCACAATACTAAAGGTACGTGAAAATATCTCCTTTCAACGAATTCAGCTCAAATATGTTGAGTAACGGCTTATTCAAGTGTTTGCAGCATGATTGTTCCACTAGTACTATTGTTCAATATGTTGTTACATGAATACATCTGATTTCAACTCAAATGTGGAGAACTGACTTGATTGTAAGCAAAGTGAAATATAGGTTCATAAAATGAACTGAGGTTAGAGGTTGTTGTTCTTCTAACGTTGTTGTGTCGCAATGGAGAGGATGTGGGGTGTGTTGTGTCTGTCACTGTGGTTTTCCCTCACTGTCTCACACACACACACACCTACACACACCTACACACACCTACACACACACACACACACACACCTACACACACACACACACACACCTACACACACACACACCTACACACACACACACACACAAATCTGTCTTAAAGCCTGTGGTGATTTCCCCTCCACGTGGCTTGTCTCATTAGGATCTGATCCTTTGGTAACACTTCATAATAACTTTAATGAATGAGCAGTTTAATGCGCCATAGATTATTGTAAACGTTGTTCATGTTTATAAACTGTAGTTGTTCCCAGTGGTTTTAGTAGATAGTGGAAGGATTATCTACAGACCCTTATGGTTTTTTTGTCATGGTCAGCTTTTTGAACAACGGGTCAAGTATTATTGACTCCACATTGTTCATGGTGTCTTTGTGTTGTTTAAGTGTTGTGTTAGCGGGGCATTAGGCTACGGCACGCTATCATAATGATAGCATCTCTGTATGCGTCCCAAATGGCACGTTGTTCCCTACATAGTGCACTACTTTTGACCAGAGCCCTATGGGAGCGCTATAGACCCTGGTCAAAAGTAGTGCACTACTTTTGACCAGAGCCCTATGGGAGCGCTATAGACCCTGGTCAAAAGTAGTGCACTAGAAAAGGAATAGGGTTTGGAAGATATCCTCTGACAAGTACTGTTAGACACTACAGAGGGACAGACAAGTACTGTTAGACATTTTTACGTTGACATTTTAGTCATTTAGCAGACGCTCTTATCCAGAGCAACATACAGGAGCAATTAGGGTTAAGTGCCTTGCTCAAGGGCACATCGACAGATTTTTCACCTAGTCGGCTCGGGGATTAGAACCAGCGACCTTTCGGTTACTGGCACAACGCTTTTAACCACTAAGCTACCTGCCGAAAACAAGTACTGTTAGACCCTGCAGAGGGAAAGACAAGTGCTGTTAGACACAGCAGGGGGAAAGAGAGTGGGGAAAACAACGGAAAAGTGCCAGCCTCTCTGAAACACTGACAGAGAGAAGCCTGTTGTTTCTGAACTCATAGTGGCTGGTGATTTGGTTGCTAGCCTTCATCCACCCTCCTTCCCCATTCCTCTTTTTCTCCCTCTCTTCCTCTGCCCCTCCTCCCCCACTGTGTTGCCTAACAACAGTGGGCTGGAGCTATAGGGGCAGGCAGAGAGAGAGAGAGCACAGAGGGAGCGAGCACAGGCAGAGAGAGAGCGAGGGAGCACAGAGAGAGAGAGGGAGGGAGCACAGGGTGAGAGGGAGGGAGGGAGGGAGGGAGGGAGCAGGCAGAGAGAGAGAGAGAGAGAGGGAGGGAGCAGGGAGAGCAGAGAGATCGGTGGAGCAGATTGGTGTGTGATTTATTAGCTGGGGCTTGAGAGGCAAGGAGAGAGGGAATGAAGGAGGGGGAGAGAGAGCAGAGAGAGATAATGAGAGAGGGAGGAGAGCTGAGATCCCTGGCAGCAGCTGAAATGGAGCCGACATGTAGAGGGGGAAAAGAGGGAGGGGAGGCAGAGTGAAGGAGTGGGGGAAGGAGGGGAGGCGGAGTGAAGGAGTGGGGGAAGGAGGGGAGGCGGAGTGAAGGAGTGGGGGGAGGCGGAGTGAAGGAGTGGGGGGAAGGAGGGGAGGCGGAGTGAAGGAGTGGGGGAAGGAGGGGAGGCAGAGTGAAGGAGTGGGGGAAGGAGGGGAGGCAGAGTGAAGGAGTGGGGGAAGGAGGGGAGGCAGAGTGAAGGAGTGGGGGAAGGAGGGGAGGCGGAGTGAAGGAGTGGGGGAAGGAGGGGAGGCGGAGTGAAGGAGTGGGGGAAGGAGGGGAGGCGGAGTGAAGGAGTGGGGGAAGGAGGGGAGGCAGAGTGAAGGAGTGGGGGAAGGAGGGGAGGCGGAGTGAAGGAGTGGGGGAAGGAGGGGAGGCGGAGTGAAGGAGTGGGGGAAGGAGGGGAGGCGGAGTGAAGGAGTGGGGGAAGGAGGGGAGGCAGAGTGAAGGAGTGGGGGAAGGAGGGGAGGCGGAGTGGGGGAAGGAGGGGAGGCAGAGTGAAGGAGTGGGGGAAGGAGGGGAGGCGGAGTGAAGGAGTGGGGGGGGGGTGGTAGGCGGAGTGAAGGAGTGGGGGGGGGTGGTAGGCGGAGTGAAGGAGTGGGGGGGAGGGATGGGAGGCGGAGTGAAGGAGTGGGGGGGGGGGGGGATGAAAGGAGTGTGTGCGGTTCATAGAGTCAGGCCTCTGAACAGCCCAACCAACTGAGCAATAAATAGTGCATTCGGAAAGTATTCAGACACCTTGACTTTTTCCACATTTTGTTACGTTACAGCCTTATTCTAAAATGGATTCAATTAGGTTTTTTCCGCTCATCAATCTACATACAATACCCCATAATGACAAAGCAAAAACAGTTTTTTTAGAAATGTTTGCAAATGTATTACAAATAAAAAACTAACACATTTACATATGTATTCTGTACCTTTACTCAGTACTTTGTTGAAGCACCTTTGGCAGCGATTACAGCCTCAAGTCTTCTTGGGTATGATGCTACAAGCTTGGCACACCTGTATTTGGTGTGATCCTCTCAAGCTCTGTTAGGTTGGATGGGGAGCGTTGCTGCACAGCTATTTTCAGGTCTCTCCA
The DNA here is from genome assembly GCF_964263955.1 of Coregonus lavaretus. Lineage (NCBI taxonomy): Eukaryota > Metazoa > Chordata > Actinopteri > Salmoniformes > Salmonidae > Coregonus > Coregonus lavaretus. The sequence continues at coordinate 45,795,658 of NC_140007.1, forward strand.
GAGATGTTCGATTGGGTTCAAGTCCGGGCTCTGGCTGGGCCACTCAAGGACATTGAGACTTGTCCCGAAGCATTGTCTTGGCTGTGTATTTAGGGTTGTTGTCCTGTTGGAAGGTGAAATTTCGCCCCAGTCTGAGTTCCTGAGCGCTCTGGAGCAGGCTAGGATCTCTCTGTACTTTGCTCCGTTCATCTTTCCCTCGATTCTGACTAGTCTCCCAGTCCCTGCCGCTGAAAAACATCCCCACAGCATGATGCTGCCACCACCATGCTTCACCATAGGGATGGTGCCAGGTTTCCTCCAGACGTGACGCTTGGCATTCAGGCCAAAGAGTTCAATCTTGGTTTCATCAGACCAGAGAATATTGTTTCTCATGGCCTGAGAGTCCTTTAGGTGTCTTTTGGCAAACTCCAAGCGGGCTGTCATGTGCCTTTTACTGAGGAGTGGCTTCCATCTGGCCACTCTACCATAAAGGCCTGATTGGTGGAGTGCTGTAGTGTTGGTTGTCCTTCTGGAAGGTTCTCCCATCACCACAGAGGAACTCAGGAGCTCTGTCCGAGTGACCATCGTGTTCTTGGTCACCTCCCTGACCAAGGCCCTTTTCCCCCGATTGCTCAGTTTGGCCGGGCGGCCAGCTCTAGGAAGAGCCTTGGTGGTTCCACACTTCTTCCATTTAACAATGATGGAGGTCACTGTGTTCTTGGGGACCTTCAATGCTTCAGACATTTTTTGGTACCCTTCCCCAGATCTGTGCCTCGACACAATCCTGTCTCAGAGCTCTACAGACAATTCCTTCATCCTCATGGCTTGGTTTTTGCTCTGACATGCACTGTCAACTGTGGGACCTAATATAGACAGGTGTGTGCCTTTCCAAATCATGTCCAATCAGTTGAATTTACCACGGGTGGACTCCAATCAAGTTGTAGAAATATCTCAAGGATGATCAATGGAAACAGGATGCACCTGAGCTCAATTTCGAGTCTCATAGCAAAGGGTTCTGAATACTTATCTAAATAAGGTATTTGTGTTGTTTTTTTTGCAAAAAAATTTGCAAAAATTTCGAAAACCTATTTTTTTCATAATGAAATCTAAGCCCTGATAGTCAATTCAACTGAAGAAGTCAAAAGGTTAAATTTCTAATCATGCACTGATTGTATCTAGAGAGGAGGGTGGAAGAGATATGCCCCCCCCCCCGTGTGTGTAGGAGATAGGAGGAGGATCACCCAACACACAGGACAGGAGTGTTCCTCTCTCTCTCTCTCTCTCTCTCATATTGTAGCTGGCTCCATCTGCTGGTTAATCAACTGCCTCACCTCACCTCCACACTCATAATGCTAATCATCTAGCCAGACAAGTCAGCCCCATCTCTGATGCAGGTTATTACGCATAGCATTATAACAGCGCATTCAGCTGTCCTTATCTACTCTGTAAGGAGTTGTTTAACAAAACACTTGACTTGGCAACCAATTTGTTATTGGTCGCTAGGGTGCCAGTGGAAAAAAATGTAGCAATTTGCGTTGATTTTTTTATTTTTATTATCATGATTTATTTAAACATTAATGTGCAATTGTGAGTTTTCAAAAGCATGTTCCATACTCACAAATAGTTTATTTCTCTCAAATTTTGTGCACAAATTTGTTTACATCCCTGTTAGTGAGCATTTCTCCTTTACCAAGATAATCCATCCACCTGACAGGTGTGGCATTTCAAGAAGCTGATTAAACAGCATGATCATTACACAGTTGCACCTTGTGCTGGGGACAATAAAAGGCCACTCTAAAATGTGCGGTTTTGTCACACAACACAATGCCACAGATGTCTCAAGTTTTGAGGGATCGTGCAATTGGCATGCTGACTGCAGTAATGTCCAACAGAGCTGTTGCCAGAGAATTGAATGTTCATTTCTCTACCATAAGCCGAGGCCAATGTCTTTTTAGAGAATTTGGCAGTACATCCAACTGGCTTCACAACCGCAGACCACGTGTAACTACGCCAGCCCAGGACCTCCACATCCGGCTTATTCACCTGCAGGATCATCTGAGGAGGAGGAAACGGGGGTGCTCAGGAGTATTTCTGTCTGTAATAAAGCCCTTTTCTAGGGAAATACTAATTGTGATTGGCTAGGCCTGGCTCCCCAGTGGGTGGACCTGACCCAGGCCCACCCTTGGCTTGCGCCCCTGCCCAATCATGTGAAATCCATAGATTAGGGCCTAATTTATTTATTTCAATTGACTGATTTCCTTCTATGAACTGTAACTCAGTAATAACATCTTTGAAATTGTTGCATGTTGCGTTTTATATTTTTGTTCAGTATAATTTATTTCTCACATCTCAATATTGAGTTCATAGCACCACTTTACAACCGGAGTAGGCTATGGTAGTATGTGGTTTTGATGCGCCGGCGAAGCCAAGCGGAGCACGCCATTTGCGGTGAATAGGCCTACATCAAGTAGCCTGTATAGACCTAGTGCTGGGACGTTTTTGTAGGACATTACAGTTACTGATAGCCATGTAGGCTAATTGATTAATCTATCTAGCAACATGAGCATATTTAGAGTTAGCAATCCAGCTATGTGTTTTGAGTTCCCACTTCGTCGGGTGATGAATAAAGGATCATTCTGGATCCTATTTCGACAGGTTGCACATCAAAATATAAATCATGCATTCCATGGATATGTGTTAGATTAAATTGCTTACTTTTCTAATCGTAGGCTACAATCTTACTTGTCTTACTTTACACTGGGAAAAAGTAGCCTACTGGCTACTGTTGATAGTCTACAAAAAGAAAGCTCCCAAAAGACAACTTGCATTCGTCTTGGCTAGCGTACTGTAGACATATCGATATCTCTTTTGAAAAGCAGTCTCTTGAAGGTGCAACGTCCTTATTTTGAGATAATAAAATTAATTCTTAAAATGACAGGCCTACTTTAGAAAAAAAATAATAATGCAATGCAATTTTAAAGAATAGAGTAATGTCTTGCTAAATTATATCATACAGCTATTTAATACATAATTAATTAATTAATAACCAAATATAGCCTATTACTAGCTGAATATAGAGAGAAAGCATGCACCGCAATACATTTACAAACTGCCAGTGAGAAAAAAAAGTTCATGTTGAACCCTGAGTAAATCTATCCAAATCAATGTAAGAACACAAGGGCATGCTAATGTAAAGGATGGCTAGTCATTATTAGCCTGGTTCTTTATGAAATACAGGTACATTTTGGGACACAGGTCAGGTCATTATCGCCGCACCGGGGGGGAAAAAGTGGTGCGACCAAATCATGTGCTGGTGCCATCAACTGAAAAGGTTGGTGGCACTGTGGAAAAGGATAGTCTGGATCCCAGAGCTTGTAATTACATTTGCTACATTTGGAACTTATATATTTTTTATGTTTTAGACTGATAGCATGTCCTCTACAGTAGCGTTTCCCAACCTTTTCCATTCCGGGGACCACCAAATCACTGTCAAAAGCTCTTGAGTACCACCATTAACGGAGTTGCGGAATTTGAACATAAAATATCTTGGCGGGTGAAATCTAGTCAATTTTAGCAGTGACTGTAACAAATTAAATACCTATTATTATAAACAATTTGCATTGCGAAAAGTTATATAAAATTGCTTAATACCATTAATCCTTCCAGCTGTTGTTTTTGGAAGAACAAATATTTAAAAATATATATTTTTAAAAAATTACAAATGCGGACCCCCTGCAGTACCTACGCAGACCGCAGGTTTGTAACCACTGCTCTACAGGTTATTACACAGCGTTCAGCAGAGCGTTCAGCAGAGCGTTCAGCAGAGCGTTCAGCTGTCCTCATTTGCTTTCAAATAAGGCCTCTGTGGTAGCTACTTGAGTCAGGGAAGAACTTACAGTTGAAGTCGGAAGTTTACATGCACTTAGGGTTGGAGTCATTAAAACTCGTTTTTCAACCACTCCACAAATGTCTTGTTAACAAACTATAGTTTTGGCAAGTCGGTTAGGACATCTACTTTGTGCATGACACTAGTAATTTTTCCAACAAATTATTTAACTTATAATTCACTGTATCACAATTCCAGTGGGTCAGAAGTTTACATACACTAAGTTGACTGTGCCTTTAAACAGCTTTGGAAATTCCAGAAAATGATGTCATGGCTTTAGAAGCTTCTGATAGGTTAATTGACATCATTTGTGTCAATTGGAGGTGTACCTGTGAATGTATTTCAAGGCCTACCTTCAAACCCAGTGCCTCTTTGCTTGACATCATGGGAAAATCAAAAGAAATCAGCCAAGACCTCAGAAAAAAAATTGTAGACCTCCACAAGTCTGGTTCATCCTTGGGAGCAATTTCCAAATGCCTGAAGGTACCACGTTCATCTGTACAAACAATAGTACGCAAGTATAAACACCAAGGGACCACGCAACCGTCATACCGCTCAGGAAGGAGACGCGTTCTGTCTCCTAGAGATTAACATACTTTGGTGCGAAAAGTGCAAATCAATCGCAGAACAACAGCAAAGGACCTTGTGAAGATGCTGGAGGAAACAGGTACAAAAATATCTATATCCACAGTAAAACGAGTCCTATATCGACATAACCTGAAAGGCCGCTCAGCAAGGAAGAAGCCACTGCTCCAAAACCGCCATAAAATAGCAAGACCACGGTTTGCAACTGCACATGGGGACAAAGATCGTACTTTTTGGAGAAATGTCCTCTGGTCTGATGAAACAAAAATAGAACTGTTTGGCCATAATGACCATCGTTATGTTTGGAGGAAAAGGGGGTTGCTTGCAAGCCGAAGAACACCATCCCAACCGTGAAGCACGGGGTGGCAGCATCATGCTGTGGGGTGCTTTGCTGCAGGAGGGACTGGTGCACTTCACAAAATAGATGGCATCATGAGGAAGGAAAGTTATGTGGATATATTGAAGCAACATCTCAAGACATCAGTCAGGAAGTTAAAGCTTGGTCGCAAATGGGTCTTCCAAATGGACAATGACCCCAAGCATACTTCCAAAGTTGTGGCAAAATGGCTTAAGGACAACAAAGTCAAGGTATTGAAGTGGCCATCACAAAGCCCTGACCTCAATCCTAAAGAAACTTTGTGGGCAGAACTGAAAAAGCGTGTGCGAGCAAGGAGGCCTACAAACCTGACTCAGTTACACCAGCTCTGTCAGGAGGAATGGGCCAAAATTCACCCAACTTATTGTGGGAAGATTATGGAAGGCTACCCGAAACGTTTGACCCAAGTTAAACAATTTAAAGGCAATGCTACAAAATACTAATGGAGTGTATGTAAACATCTGACCCACTAGGAATGTGATGAAAGAATTCAAAGCTGAAATAAATCATTCTCTCTACTATTATTCTTAAAATAAAGTGGTGATCCTAACTGACCCAAGACAGGGAATATTTACTAGGATTAAATGTCAGGAATTGTGAAAAACTGAGTTTAAATGTATTTGGCTAAGGTGTATGTAAACTTCCGACTTCAACTCTATAAGTTATGTGCTACATTTAGAATTTTTTACTACATGTTGATTTTTATTTATTTATTTTATTTAACCTTTATTTAACCAGGTAAGCCAGTTGAGAACAAGTTCTCATTTACAACTGCGACCTGGCCAAGATAAAGCAAAGCAGTGCGATAAAAACAACAACACAGAGTTACAAATGGGGTAAAACAAAACATAAAGTCAAAAATACAACAGAAAATATATATACAGTGTGTGCAAATGTAGTAAGTTGTGGAGGTAAGCCAATAAATAGGCCATAGTGCAAAATAATTACAATTTAGTATTAACACTGGAGTGGTAGATGTGCAGAAGATGATGTGCAAATAGAGATACTGGGGTGCAAATGAGCAAAATAAATAACAATGTAAATAACGATATGGGGATGAGGTAGTTGGGTGGGCTAATTACAGATGGGCTGTGTACAGGTGCAGTGATCAGTAAGCTGCTCTGACAACTGATGCTTAAAGTTAGTGAGGGAGATGAGTGTCTCCAGCTTCAGAGATTTTTGCAGTTCGTTCCAGTTTTTGCAGCAGAGAACTGGAAGGAATGGCGGCAGAAGGAGGTGTTGGCTTTGGGGATGACCAGTGAGATATACCTGCTGGTACTCATACTACGGGTGGGTGTTGCTATGGTGACCAATGATCTAAGATAAGGCGGGGATTTGCCTAGCAGTGATTTATAGATGACCTGGAGCCAGTGGGTTTGGCAACGAATATGTAGTGAGGGCCAGCCAACGAGAGCGTACAGGTCACAATGGTGGGTAGTATATGGGGCTTTGGTGACAAAACGGATGGCACTGTGATAGACTACATCCAATTTGCTGAGTAGAGTGTTGGAAGCTATTTTGTAAATGACATCGCCGAAGTCAAGGATCGGTAGGATAATCAGTTTTACGAGGGCATATTTAGCAGCATGAGTGAAGGAGGCTTTGTTGCGAAATAGGAAGCCGATTCTAGATTTAACTTTGGATTGGAGATGCTTAATGTGAGTCTGGAAGGAGAGTTTACGGTCTAACCAGACACCTAGGTATTTGTAGTTGTCCACATATTCTAAGTCAGACCCGCCGAGAGTAGTGATTCTAGTCGGGCGGGCGGGTGCAAGCAGCGTTCGATTGAAGAGCATGCATTTAGTTTTACTAGCGTTTAAGAGCAGTTGGAGGCCACGGAAGGAGTATTGTATGTCATTGAAGCTCGTTTGGAGGTTTGTTAACAGTGTCCAATGAAGGGCCAGATGTATACAAAATGGTGTCGTCTGCGTAGAGGTGGATCTGAGAGTCACCAGCAGCAAGAGCGACATTATTGATATACACAGAGAATAGAGTCGGCCCGAGAATTGAACCCTGTGGCACCCCGATAGAGACTGCCAGAGGTCCAGACAACAGGCCCTCCAATTTGACACATTGAACTCTATCTGAGAAGTAGTTGGTGAACCAGGCGAGGCAGTCATTTGAGAAACCAAGGCTATTTAATCTGCCAATAAGAATGCAGTGATTGACAGAGTCAAAAGCCTTGGCCAGGTCGATGAAGACTGCTGCACAGTACTGTCTTTTATCGATCGCGGTTATTATATCGTTTAGGACCTTGAGCGTGGCTGAGGTGCACCCATGACCAGCTCGGGAACCAGATTGCATAGCGGAGAAGGTACGGTGGGATTCGAAATGGTCGGTGATCTGTTTGTTAACTAGGCTTTCAAATACTTTCGAAAGGCAGGTTAAGATGGATATAGGTCTGTAACAGTTTGGATCTAGAGTGTCACCCCCTTTGAAGAGGGGGATGACCGCGGCAGCTTTCCAATCTCTGGGGAGCTCAGACGATACGAAAGAGAGGTTGAACAGGCTAGTAATAGGGGTTGCGACAATTTCGGCGGCTAATTTTAGAAAGAAAGGGTCCAGATTGTCTAGCCCAGCTGATTTGTAGGGGTCCAGATTTAGCAGCTCTTTCAGGACATCAGCTATCTGATTTTGGGTAAAGGAGAAGCAGGGCGGGCATGGGCAAGTTACAGCGGAGGGTGCAGAGCTGGTGGCCGGGGTAGGGGTAGCCAGGTGGAAAGCATGGTTAGCCGTAGCAAAATGCTTATTGAAATTCTCAATTATCGTAGATGTATTTATTTTCCTAGCCTCAGTGCAGTGGGCAGCTGGGAGGAGGTGCTCTTATTCTCCATGGACTTTACAGTGTCCCAAAACTTTTTGGAGTTAGTGCTACAGGATGCAAATTTCTGTTTGAAAAAGCTAGCCTTTGCTTTCCTAACTGATTGTGTATATTGGTTCCTGACTTCCCTGAAAAGTTGCATATCGCAGGGGCTGTTCGATGCTAATGCAGTACGCCACAGTTTTTGTGCTGGTCAAGGGCAGTCAAGTCTGGGGTGAACCAGGGGCTATATCTGTTCTTAGTTCTGAATTTTTTGAATGGGGCATGCTTATTTAAAGATGGAGAGGAAAGCACTTTTGAAGAACATCAAAATGATGAAGAGACTTGTTTGATGTGTTAGTGTTGTTGTTGTGTACAACTGCATTATTAGTAGTTCTTATAAGAAATGGTTATGTAGTTAATCACTGGCCACAGATTAATGGCCACAGATTGCCCAGTTTATATTTTGCAACTGCTGATTTCCTGTGTTGGGGGGAAATAACCTACTTCTGTGAAATTCTCCTCCTTTCCCTGACCAGAGCAGAGCCAGAGCAGACCTGAGTGTGTAAACAATCTGTGGTTACATAACGCTGGTTACAGTGTACATGAAAACGGTCTGGCATTCTAACACATACAGGACTCACAGAAAATCCGTGTCTGGTTTTACCTTTCACTTGTCTCCTTTTACTGTGGCCAACACCTTTCTCCACACACATTGTCCCTGCCTTCCTCTCTTGCTCACTCTCTCCTCCCTGCCTGCTGTGTGTGTGTGTGTGTGTGTGTCCACTCCAAGCCCCTGAGATGCTGTAGCTTCCTCTTTAATGGCAGGCAGAAGGCAGTGGCTTGGAGGGTTGTAATGAAAACAGTAAAGGTTGTGGGGTCGGAGCTGGTCTGTATAGCTACATGCATGTACTGTGGAGGGTAGAGAACCCATAAAGCCAGCTTCGGCAGTCCTCACATCACAAAAGGCTAGAGTGTGCTGAGTAGAAGCCCAGGCCATGGCAGAGTGGAAGCCCAGGCCATGGCAGAGTGGAAGCCCAGGCCATGGCAGAGTGGAAGCCCAGGCCATGGCAGAGTAGAAGCCCAGGCCATGGCAGAGTGGAAGCCCAGGCCATGGCAGAGTGGGAGCCCAGGCCATGGCAGAGTGGAAGCCCAGGCCATGGCAGAGTGGGAGCCCAGGCCATGGCAGAGTAGAAGCCCAGGCCATGGCAGAGTGGAAGCCCAGGCCATGGCAGAGTGGAAGCCCAGGCCATGGCAGAGTGGAAGCCCAGGCCATGGCAGAGTGGAAGCCCAGGCCATGGCAGAGTGGAAGCCCAGGCCATGGCAGAGTGGAAGCCCAGGCAGAGTAGGAGCCCAGGCCATGGCAGAGTGGAAGCCCAGGCCATGGCAGAGTGGAAGCCCAGGCCATGGCAGAGTGGAAGCCCAGGCCATGGCAGAGTGGAAGCCCAGGCCATGGCAGAGTGGAAGCCCAGGCCATGGCAGAGTGGAAGCCCAGGCCATGGCAGAGTGGAAGCCCAGGCCATGGCAGAGTGGAAGCCCAGGCCATGGCAGAGTGGAAGCCCAGGCAGAGTGGAAGCCCAGGCCATGGCAGAGTGGAAGCCCAGGCCATGGCAGAGTAGGAGCCCAGGCCATGGCAGAGTGGAAGCCCAGGCCATGGCAGAGTAGAAGCCCAGACCATGGCAGAGTGGAAGCCCAGGCCATGGCAGAGTAGGAGCCCAGGCCATGGCAGAGTGGAAGCCCAGGCCATGGCAGAGTAGAAGGCCAGGCCATGGCAGAGTGGAAGCCCAGGCCATGGCAGAGTGGAAGCCCAGGCCATGGCAGAGTGGAAGCCCAGGCCATGGCAGAGTGGAAGCCCAGGCCATGGCAGAGTAGAAGCCCAGGCCATGGCAGAGTAGAAGCCCAGGCCATGGCAGAGTAGAAGGCCAGGCCATGGCAGAGTGGAAGCCCAGGCCATGGCAGAGTGGAAGCCCAGGCCATGGCAGAGTGGAAGCCCAGGCCATGGCAGAGTGGAAGCCCAGGCCATGGCAGAGTGGAAGCCCAGGCCATGGCAGAGTAGGAGCCCAGGCCATGGCAGAGTGGAAGCCCAGGCCATGGCAGAGTAGAAGCCCAGGCCATGGCAGAGTGGAAGCCCAGGCCATGGCAGAGTAGGAGCCCAGGCCATGGCAGAGTGGAAGCCCAGGCCATGGCAGAGTAGAAGGCCAGGCCATGGCAGAGTGGAAGCCCAGGCCATGGCAGAGTGGAAGCCCAGGCCATGGCAGAGTGGAAGCCCAGGCCATGGCAGAGTGGAAGCCCAGGCCATGGCAGAGTAGAAGCCCAGGCCATGGCAGAGTAGAAGGCCAGGCCATGGCAGAGTGGAAGCCCAGGCCATGGCAGAGTGGAAGCCCAGGCCATGGCAGAGTGGAAGCCCAGGCCATGGCAGAGTGGAAGCCCAGGCCATGGCAGAGTGGAAGCCCAGGCCATGGCAGAGTGGAAGCCCAGGCCATGGCAGAGTGGAAGCCCAGGCCATGGCAGAGTGGAAGCCCAGGCCATGGCAGAGTGGAAGCCCAGGCCATGGCAGAGTGGACGCCCAGGCCATGGCAGAGTGGAAGCCCAGGCCATGGCAGAGTGGAAGCCCAGGCCATGGCAGAATAGAAGGCCAGGCCATGGCAGAGTGGAAGCCCAGGCCATGGCAGAGTGGAAGCCCAGGCCATGGCAGAGTGGAAGCCCAGGCCATGGCAGAGTAGGAGCCCAGGCCATGGCAGAGTGGAAGCCCAGGCCATGGCAGAGTAGGAGCCCAGGCCATGGCAGAGTGGAAGCCCAGGCCATGGCAGAGTGGAAGCCCAGGCCATGGCAGAGTGGAAGCCCAGGCCATGGCAGAGTGGAAGCCCAGGCCATGGCAGAGTGGAAGCCCAGGCCATGGCAGAGTGGAAGCCCAGGCCATGGCAGAGTGGAAGCCCAGGCCATGGCAGAGTGGAAGCCCAGGCCATGGCAGAGTGGAAGCCCAGGCCATGGCAGAGTGGAAGCCCAGGCCATGGCAGAGTGGAAGCCCAGGCCATGGCAGAGTGGAAGCCCAGGCCATGGTAGAGTGGAAGCCCAGGCCATGGCAGAGTGGAAGCCCAGGCCATGGCAGAGTGGAAGCCCAGGCCATGGCAGAGTGGGAGCCCAGGCCATGGCAGAGTGGGAGCCCAGGCCATGGCAGAGTAGAAGCCCAGGCCATGGCAGAGTGGAAGCCCAGGCCATGGCAGAGTGGAAGCCCAGGCCATGGCAGAGTGGAAGCCCAGGCCATGGCAGAGTGGAAGCCCAGGCCATGGCAGAGTGGAAGCCCAGGCCATGGCAGAGTGGAAGCCCAGGCCATGGCAGAGTGGAAGCCCAGGCCATGACAGATACCAGCAGCTTGCATCAGTGCAGGGCTCCACTCCACTGGGCTCCTGCTTCGCTCCAGGTTTTCCAGGCTGCTGCCGACCAGAGGCTCTCTAGGGCTCCACTCCACTGGGCTCCCGCGCCGCTCCAGGTTTTCCAGGCTGCTGCCGACCAGAGGCTCTCTAGGGCTCCACTCCACTGGGCTCCCGCGCCGCTCCAGGTTTTCCAGGCTGCTGCCGACCAGAGGCTCTCTAGGGCTCCACTCCACTGGGCTCCCGCGCCGCTCCAGGTTTTCCAGGCTGCTGCCGACCAGAGGCTCTCTAGCAGAAAGATCACATGTAAAGCTGTCCCCTTTGTAGTGGGAGAGCACAGAGTGACAAGCTATTTCTTGCTTGTAAAAAAGCCCCGTTGTACCTTCAGAGACCTTGTGGATTTGCCCCCTGATTTTTCCTGTATACCTGTGGCTTGACGTAGAGATTTGTGGAGTGTTCTCCTCGGGACTTTAACACGCTTTTCTCTGGAGTTACTTGGTTGGAGAGAGACGTTGGCTGAGATTATTAACTGAAGAAAGGTACGGGAGTGGGGAGCAGGGCTTGCCTGCCTCTGGAAGCTGAAAGTAAATGTGTTGGGTTGTCTGCTTCGCTGGCCGTGAATGTTTTCAGCCTCCCTCGTCTGCCTGTTATGGCTCACAGACTACATCTCTTAAAGGAGAATAAATATGTTTGGGTTTTTAACCTATTTAATGTTTTATTCCTTTTTTTACTGGTTTTGTTATTGTGAGGTGCTGAGGTTCCGATGTTTCTCATTTAGTTTTTATGTAAAAATAGAAAATGGTGGTTGTTGTGAAGTGGATAAATGTGTTATCGGCTCTGTCGATTTCCTTCCTCCTGTCACTGCGGATTTGTCATTTTTTTAGGCTTTTGTCATGTTTCTTATTTGCTCCGACATGCAAGTACATGATTATATAAGTGCTGTATTTTGCAGAGAAATATGGTCTGCGTACTTAGGAATGAATCAGTGGTGGTAATCGCATTGTAAGGAAAATGCCTTACCCATTATACAGAAGTTATTGAAGTTGAGTTTTGACTTTGAACTTTTTGCTTTGTAAGACTCAGGTGTTATTACTCCCTGAATCAGACATTTCCTGTGTGATTTAAGTAACAATAGATTTCCATAGCTGCTCTTCTCAACCCACATGAAAGAGCAGAAGTATAATCTCAGTTTCTGTCTGTCTGAGTTAGTCATTTCCTCTGTGTTGTGCTCTGACACGGCTGTGCTCTGACACGGCTGTGCTCTGACACGGCTGTGCCCTGACACGGCTGTGCCCTGACACGGCTGTGCAGCGCTCTCTGTAGGCGTTTAAACAGAGGCTACAGAGGTTTATAGATTACCATCAAACCCTTTCAAACCAACCACAGAACTAACAAAAGAAAAACAATGTTTTTTGTCGTGGCCTGTAACAGTGTAAGGTCGTACGGCTAGTTGTATTTTTAGTTGACTGTACAGCGATCGTTGACTGTACAGCGATCGTTGACTGTACAGCGATCGTCGACTGTACAGCGATCGTCGACTGTACAGCGATCGTCGACTGTACAGCGATCGTCGACTGTACAGCGATCGTCGACTGTACAGCGATCGTTGTAGGCTGATTCTGATCTGGAAGGATGGTAGATGATGTTTTGTCTTCTCCGTTTTCTTGTGTTTTCAGAAGCGGTTCATTAAAGGGCTTAGACAATACGGCAAGAACTTCTTCAAGATTCGGAAAGAGCTGCTACCCAACAAGGAAACGGTAAGTCACCTGTTTTCCCCTCTGGGGATATATTTTAGACCGTGGCTCTGTTGAATCAATGTGTGGTACTGTAGAAAGTTTCATTACGATTCAGATTTAGAAAATCTTTTATTTGGTTGCAGCAATAAAATAACATGCGACATGGCTCAGATTAAATGTTGCAGTCACATTTTTTTTTTTTTTTTACCTATTATTGCATCACTTTAACTCATTTACATTTTACATTTTAGTCATTTTAGCAGACGCTCTTATCCAGAGCGACTTACAAGTTAGTGAGTGCATACATTTTTCATACTGGCCCCCCGTGGGAAACGAACCCACAACCCCTGGCGTTGCAAGCGCCATGCTCTACCAACTGAGCTACAGGGGAGCTGTAACTCATCACACAATGTGCTTCAACGTTAACAGCAGGTTTGAGTTTGACTGTAAGTAAAATGACACTATGTAGTATTTTGGGCGTGTGTAAATATATATATATATATATATATATATATATATATATATATATATATTTATTTATATATTTATTTATTTATATATATATTTATTTATTTATATATATATTTATTTATTTATATATATTTGCCCTGAAGGTTTATTGATCAACAGTAAGTGCATCCATCCAACCACTCTGCTGCAATACTTAAGATCTGCCTTTGGGCTCTTTCAAAACACCATTCATACATGAGAGGAAATATAGATAAATATATATATATATTTTGTATTATTTATTTTGTATTTATTTGACTATTTTAACAGGGAGTCTCATTGAGACCAAGTTCTCTTTTGCAAGGGAGCCCTGCATGCACACCATAAAAAAAAAAAAACTATATAATACAATATAATGCAAGTATACAAAATAACATACACACTCAGGAAAAATTATCCCATTCCTCAGCAGAGGTCCTCAAACAACATGTTGAACTGCTAAGAGGCCCCAGTACTTCCAGTCGTAGGGAACTCTGTCCATGATTAGGAGATACAGGACAACATTTGTCTTGATAGATAACCAGTGTCACCGTAGAAATGAATCAGCACAGTTTATCTTCAGAGCTGATAAACATGTAGTGAAAATGCAGTGTTAAAAATATGGGACACAGGTGTTTTCCGCTATAGATTTTGTAATTAGTAGTTACTAGTGCCAAGTCTCTAAGCAATTATGTTATGTAAAACAAAGTAGCTGATAATTTTTGCACGAAGTGGGGAATCGGCTACCGTGCTAATATTTTTGAGAGAAAAATGTGTAGTTGAAATTAACATACATGGAATTATGTGCAGATTGTTTGTTTAAAAAGTTTTCTGTTTTCACTTTAGTATTTGCTATCAAATACAAAAATAATTAACCAGAGAAGGCCTTGCACAAGATTGCATTTACAAGTAGTCTTACATTTTTAGTTTTCAACATAATAACTGTTATATTTTAGTTATTCATATTATATGCAAGAAATGTTATATTTACCAACAAATTGACAAATTTAACCCACTTTACTGAAATTTAAGTTCAGTAGGCTTCATTGTTCAACATGCTTCTTCTTTTGTTTTACACTGTAACCAACCATGAATAAGTATTGGAGCACCTATTGATGTGCTGAAGAACAGTGAACCTTGTAAGTCATTCTAAGAATGTGTTTTAATTGGAATCTTGTTGTAGCTAAAGGTTTGCCAGTAATTGATCCTGCACCAAGTTAGGGAGACAAGGAGAGTTCATATCTGTCACACTCTCTCTCACACACACACACACACATTCACACACACACACACACACACACACACACACACACACACACACACACACACACAAACAAGCTCTACTTTGCTTTGCCTATATTCCTTGGCAAGGGGTGATTCTCTGTCTGACTTCCTCTTCAACAGTACGGTGTGTGTGTGTTAGTGTTAATTATCAGTGAACAACTATGGCACATGGGTCAGATCCGGTGAGTCCCAACAACCCTCTTCTTTTTTTTTACCTAGTAACCATAGTAACTGTAATCAGGCAGGGAGGGCTGAAACATGGCTACTGGCATATGGATCATAGCTATGTTCCGCCCACACAATTTAGCTCTCGGGTTGTTATTGTAAAAGATAATGCCTTCTCAGTGTTTGTCTGTAGGTAGGTAGACAGGTAGCCTAGTGGTTAGAGCGTTGGGCCAGTAACTGAAAGGTTGTTGGTTCGAATCCTCGAGCCGACAAGGTGAAAAATCTGTCTGTGCCCTTGAGCAAGGCACTTAACCCTAATTTGCTCCAGGGGGGCTGTACTACTATGTCTGACCCTGTAAAACAACACATTTCATTGCACCTATCCAGCTTATAAAACGAATACTTTTAAAATATTTTATAAACTGTAAAAAAAAAAAAAAAAAAAGACAATCACGAAAATAGATATTTGTTTAGATCGAGCAGTCCAGTCACCTACAGGGCCTTCAGAAAGTATTCACACCCCTCGACTTTTTCCACATGTTGCTGTGTTACAGCCTGAATTTAAAATGTATTATATTTAGAATTTGTGTCACTGGTCTACACAATGTCAAAGTGGAATTATGTTTATCGAAATGTTTACAAATTAATTAAAAATAAAAAGCTGAAATGTCTTGAGTCTATAAGGATTCAACCCCTTTGTTATGGCAAGCCTAAATAAGTTCAGGAGTAAAGATTTGCTTAACAAGTCACATAATAAGTTGCATGAACTCTGTGTGCACTAATGGTGTTTAACATGATTTTTGAATGACTACCTCATCTCTGTACCCCACACACATACAATTATCTGTAAGGTCCCTCAGTTGAGCAGTGAAGGGCATCTATTGGTAGATGGGTAAAAATAAAAAAGCAGACATTGAATATCCCTTTGACCATGGTGAAGTTATTAATTACACTTTGGATGGTGTATCAATACACCCAGTCACTACAAAGATACAGGCGTCCTTCCTAACTTAGCTGCCGGAGAGGAAGGAAACCGCTCAGGGATATCACCATGAGGCCGATGGTGACTTTAAAACAGTTAAAAAGTTGAATGGCTGTGATAGGAGAAAACTGAGGATGGATCAGAAACATTGTAGTAACTCCACAATACTAACCTAATTTACAGATTGAAAAGAAGGAAGCCTGTAGAGAATAAAAAAGGCCCTAAAGTAATACTGCAGAAAATGTGGCAAAGCAATTAACTTTTTGTCCTGAATACAAAGTGTTATGTTTGGGGCAAATCCAATACAACATATTTTCAAGCAATAGTGGAGGCTGCATCACGTTATGGGTATGCTTGTAATCGTTAAGGATTGGGGAGTTTTTCAGAATAAAAAAGAAATGGAATGGAGCTAAGCACAGGCAAAATCCTAGAGGGAAAACCTGGTTCAGTCTGCTTTCCAACAGACACTGGGAGACAAATTCCCCTTACAGCAGGACAACAACTGAAAACACCACTCCAAATCTACGCTGGAGTTGGTTACCAAGAAGACGGTGAATGTTCCTGAGTGGCCAAGTTACAGTTTTGACTTAAATCTACTTGAAAATCTATGGCAAGACCTGAAAATGGTTTTCTAGCAATGAACAACCAATTTGACAGAGCATGAATAATTTTTAATGGGCAAATGTTGCACAATCCAGGTGTGGAAAGCTCTTAGAGACTTACCCAGAAACACTCACAGTTGTAATTGCTGCCAAAGGTGCTTCTACAAAGTAATGACTCAGAGGTGTGAATGAATACTAATGTACAATTAATGTTTTCAATAAGTTTGCCAAAATGTCAACAAAAAAAAAACATGTTTTCACTTTGTTTTTACGGGGTATTGTGTGAAGAAAGGTGAGGAAAAACAAATATTTAATCCATTTTGAATTCAGCCTTTAACGCAACAAAATATGGAATAAGTCAAGGGGTGTGAATACTTTCTGAAGGGCACTTTATGTGGTGAAATAAAGGCAAAATAAATCTAATAGAACCACGTTTGTAGTGTAAACACTAGACCATTGTATCTGACTGATCTCTATGGTTCTACAATCATCATGTAGTCTAGTGTTGACCTAAATAATATCTAAATCTAGCGACATATATTTATTTTAGTTATCCTTTTATTTAACCAGGGAGGTCACCTTGAGCTTGACGTCTCTTTTTCAAGTGAACCCTGGATAGTCCTCTTTAAGATATAAATCTGAAGTTGATGCACATGTATATTTAGGATTTAGTTTGAAAGGAAACGTGTTGTAGCTACATGGTTATACACGGACTGTTCCATACCTAATTCCCTCGTCTGTTCAATAATGCATCAACATGTTTTGTGTTGGCTCAGTCAGCTGTGCAGACCCTGCGCTTGCTAGTTTCTGTACACCGCGATAATTATTCTTATGGAAGAATGTAGAAATAGTGTTGTTGACTTAAACATAGTGTTGACATCCTGTAGAGGTAAACCTGAAATCACTAAGGTTTTAGCCACAATTTTCCTGTTTCTGTTGCCAGTCGTCTTCGAGTTTTGGCTACATTAAAAAAATCTTCATCTCCACTACCTTACAAAAACCTTACAAAAATGTAATAGTATATTCTAGAAGCGTCTACTTTAACTCAAGGGATAGTTTTTTGGCACTCATTAATGGCACTATTTTTTGGGTGCATTTTAAAGGAATATTTATCATCCATAAAACAAAGGTGTTCTCTTTTTAAATAAGAAATTAAGTCATTAATACAGTTGCTTAGAGACATACAGTTGACGTCGGAAGTTGTTTACATACACTTAGGTTGGAGTCATTAAAACTCGTTTTTTTCAACCACTTCACAAATTTCTTGTTAACAAAGTCGGTTAGGACATTTACTTTGTGCATGACCTTACATAATCCTAATCGTACATGTAATAGTATATTCTAGAAGTGTCTACGTTAACTCAAGGGATATATATGTCAAATAGAAATCCAATATGGATGGTGTTAAGAGATAGATGGGTGATGTTGAATGGAGTTGAAGGATGGGACTAATAACATCTAACAACAACTAATAACAACAAGATAACTAATAATGTAAAGCATACTGTGTCCATAATAAGTATATAGGTTATAGGTTGAGAGCTTTTGTGAAAGAGCACAGTTAGAAAGATATGGCATATAGAAGCAAACCGGATGGACATCATGAAAATGATCGGAGAGGTTGAGGGGAGTGGAAGTTAAGGAGTAAAAACAAACAAAATATAATGATTGTAAAATAGACTGTGTCCATAAGATGTATATAGTATGTATAAGCTGGAAGTAGAGGCCTAAGCGTTGTTGTTCACTAGTTTACTCCAATTAGGGGAGGGGTGGTGGGGTTGGAAAGTAATAAAGGGAAATATATATTTTTTAAAGGAAATATATGTGTATGTATGTATATATATATATATATATATATATATATATATATATATATATCTCACAAAAGTGAGTACACCCCTCACATTTTTGTAAATATTTGAGTATATATTTTCATGTGACAACACTGAAGAAATGACACTTTGCTACAATGTAAAGTAGTGAGTGTACAACATGTATAACAGTGTAAATTTGCTGTCCCCTCAAAATAACTCAACATACAGCCATTAATGTCTAAACCGCTGGCAACAAAAGTGAGTACACCCCTAAGTGAAAATGTCCAAATTGGGCCCAATTAGCCATTTTCCCTCCCCGGTGTCATGTGACTCGTTAGTGTTACAAGGTCTCAGGTGTGAATGGGGAGCAGGTGTGTTACATTTGGTGTCATCGCTCTCGCACTCCCTCATACACTCTACTATTATTCTGACATTTCACATTCTTAAAATAAAGTGGTGATCCTTACTGACCTAAAACAGGGAATTTCTACTAGGATTAAATGTCTGGAATTGTGAAAAACAGAGTTTAAATGTATTTGGCTAAAGGTGTATGTAAACTTAAGACTTCAACTGTATTACCTGACCAGTGGTTGGTTCTTAATGTAAAGTTACAGTATATTAATGCTATAAATGGTAGTGTGCTGCTTTGCATGGTAATACCTCTCCTTCCATCACGCACCCCACACACCTCCCTCTGGTATCTAGCCCTGCCACCACCGCAGAGCAGAGAAACATTAATCTCACCTCTGTAAATGGAAAATAAACTGCCTTTTAAAGCATAAGAAAACCCCCCCAAAAAAGGGAGGTGGAGAGGGGGATGGCAGTCACCAGAGGAGGAGGAGAGAAAGGGAGGTGGAGAGGGGGATGGCAGTCACCAGAGGAGGAGGAGAGAAAGGGATGAGGAGAGGGGGATGGCAGTCACCAGAGAAGGAGGAGAGAAAGGGAGGTGGAGAGGGGGATGGCAGTCACCAGAGGAGGAGGAGAGAACGGGAGGTGGAGAGGGGGATGGCAGTCACCAGAGGAGGAGGAGAGAAAGGGATGAGGAGAGGGGGATGGCAGTCACCAGAGGAGGAGGAGAGAAAGGGATGAGGAGAGGGGGATGGCAGTCACCAGAGGAGGAGGAGAGAAAGGGAGGTGGAGAGGGGGATGGCAGTCACCAGAGGAGGAGGAGAGAAAGGGATGAGGAGAGGGGGATGGCAGTCACCAGAGGAGGAGGAGAGAAAGGGATGAGGAGAGGGGGATGGCAGTCACCAAAGGAGGAGGAGAGAAAGGGAGGTGGAGAGGGGGATGGCAGTCACCAGAGGAGGAGGAGAGAAAGGGATGAGGAGAGGGGGATGGCAGTCACCAGAGGAGGAGGAGAGAAAGGGAGGTGGAGAGGGGGATGGCAGTCACCAGAGGAGGAGGAGAGAAAGGGATGAGGAGAGGGGGATGGCAGTCACCAGAGGAGGAGGAGAGAAAGGGATGAGGAGAGGGGGATGGCAGTCACCAGAGGAGGAGGAGAGAAAGGGATGAGGAGAGGGGGATGGCAGTCACCAGAGGAGGAGGAGAGAAAGGGAGGTGGAGAGGGGGATGGCAGTCACCAGAGGAGGAGGAGAGAAAGGGATGAGGAGAGGGGGATGGCAGTCACCAGAGGAGGAGGAGAGAAAGGGAGGTGGAGAGGGGGATGGCAGTCACCAGAGGAGGAGGAGAGAAAGGGATGAGGAGAGGGGGATGGCAGTCACCAGAGGAGGAGGAGAGAAAGGGAGGTGGAGAGGGGGATGGCAGTCACCAGAGGAGGAGGAGAGAAAGGGAGGTGGAGAGGGGGATGGCAGTCACCAGAGGAGGAGGAGAGAAAGGGATGAGGAGAGGGGGATGGCAGTCACCAGAGGAGGAGGAGAGAAAGGGAGGTGGAGAGGGGGATGGCAGTCACCAGAGGAGGAGGAGAGAAAGGGATGAGGAGAGGAGGATGGCAGTCACCAGAGGAGGAGGAGAAAAAGGGAGGTGGAGAGGGGGATGGCAGTCACCAGAGGAGGAGGAGAGAAAGGGATGAGGAGAGGGGGATGGCAGTCACCAGAGGAGGAGGAGAGAAAGGGATGAGGAGAGGGGGATGGCAGTCACCAGAGGAGGAGGAGAGAAAGGGAGGTGGAGAGGGGGATGGCAGTCACCAGAGGAGGAGGAGAGAAAGGGATGAGGAGAGGGGGATGGCAGTCACCAGAGGAGGAGGAGAGAAAGGGATGAGGAGAGGGGGATGGCAGTCACCAGAGGAGGAGGAGAGAAAGGGATGAGGAGAGGGGGATGGCAGTCACCAGAGGAGGAGGAGAGAAAGGGAGGTGGAGAGGGGGATGGCAGTCACCAGAGGAGGAGGAGAGAAAGGGATGAGGAGAGGGGGATGGCAGTCACCAGAGGAGGAGGAGAGAAAGGGAGGTGGAGAGGGGGATGGCAGTCACCAGAGGAGGAGGAGAGAAAGGGATGAGGAGAGGGGGATGGCAGTCACCAGAGGAGGAGGAGAGAAAGGGATGAGGAGAGGGGGATGGCAGTCACCAGAGGAGGAGGAGAGAAAGGGAGGTGGAGAGGGGGATGGCAGTCACCAGAGGAGGAGGAGAGAAAGGGATGAGGAGAGGGGGATGGCAGTCACCAGAGGAGGAGGAGAGAAAGGGAGGTGGAGAGGGGGATGGCAGTCACCAGAGGAGGAGGAGAGAAAGGGATGAGGAGAGGGGGATGGCAGTCACCAGAGGAGGAGGAGAGAAAGGGAGGTGGAGAGGGGGATGGCAGTCACCAGAGGAGGAGGAGAGAAAGGGAGGTGGAGAGGGGGATGGCAGTCACCAGAGGAGGAGGAGAGAAAGGGATGAGGAGAGGGGGATGGCAGTCACCAGAGGAGGAGGAGAGAAAGGGAGGTGGAGAGGGGGATGGCAGTCACCAGAGGAGGAGGAGAGAAAGGGATGAGGAGAGGAGGATGGCAGTCACCAGAGGAGGAGGAGAAAAAGGGAGGTGGAGAGGGGGATGGCAGTCACCAGAGGAGGAGGAGAGAAAGGGATGAGGAGAGGGGGATGGCAGTCACCAGAGGAGGAGGAGAGAAAGGGATGAGGAGAGGGGGATGGCAGTCACCAGAGGAGGAGGAGAGAAAGGGAGGTGGAGAGGGGGATGGCAGTCACCAGAGGAGGAGGAGAGAAAGGGATGAGGAGAGGGGGATGGCAGTCACCAGAGGAGGAGGAGAGAAAGGGATGAGGAGAGGGGGATGGCAGTCACCAGAGGAGGAGGAGAGAAAGGGATGAGGAGAGGGGGATGGCAGTCACCAGAGGAGGAGGAGAGAAAGGGAGGTGGAGAGGGGGATGGCAGTCACCAGAGGAGGAGGAGAGAAAGGGATGAGGAGAGGGGGATGGCAGTCACCAGAGGAGGAGGAGAGAAAGGGAGGTGGAGAGGGGGATGGCAGTCACCAGAGGAGGAGGAGAGAAAGGGAGGTGGAGAGGGGGATGGCAGTCACCAGAGGAGGAGGAGAGAAAGGGATGAGGAGAGGGGGATGGCAGTCACCAGAGGAGGAGGAGAGAAAGGGATGAGGAGAGGGGGATGGCAGTCACCAGAGGAGGAGGAGAGAAAGGGAGGTGGAGAGGGGGATGGCAGTCACCAGAGGAGGAGGAGAGAAAGGGAGGTGGAGAGGGGGATGGCAGTCACCAGAGGAGGAGGAGAGAAAGGGAGGTGGAGAGGGGGATGGCAGTCACCAGAGGAGGAGGAGAGAAAGGGAGGAGGAGAGGGGGATGGCAGTCACCAGAGGAGGAGGAGAGAAAGGGAGGTGGAGAGGGGGATGGCAGTCACCAGAGGAGGAGGAGAGAAAGGGATGAGGAGAGGGGGATGGCAGTCACCAGAGGAGGAGGAGAGAAAGGGAGGTGGAGAGGGGGATGGCAGTCACCAGAGGAGGAGGAGAGAAAGGGATGAGGAAAGGGGGATGGCAGTCACCAGAGGAGGAGGAGAGAAAGGGATGAGGTAGGCTTAATATAATCTGAAAAGACCAGGGTTGTCACAGCTACACTGAAAAAGCCTCTTTGGTTATGATTGAGATGGGTTTTGTGCTGAAAGCCTGCTCTGCTCAGCTCTAAACACACTCACTGCTCTGTTCTTTGAGCTAGTAGCACTGCTAGTTAATACCCTGAGGAAAGCTCCATTTATTTTGCTTAACAGAAATATCTCAACCTCCCTCACTCTCTCTCTCTCTCTCTCTCTCTCTCTCTCTCTCTCTCGCTTTCTCTCTCTCTCTCTCTCTCTCTCTCTCTCTCTCTCTCTCTCAGCTTTCTCTCTCTCTCTCTCTCTCTCTCTCGCCTTTCTCTCTCTCTCTCTCTCTCTCTCTCTCTCTCTCACATTTCTCTCTCTCTCTCTCTCTCTCTCGCTTTCTCTCTCTCTCTCTCTCTCTCTCTCTCTCTCTCTCCTCTCTCTCTCTCTCTCTCTCTCTCTCTCTCGCTTTCTCTCTCTCTCCCAAACTATATATGGAGCATAACAATCTTCAAGATGTTGTGCAGAAGCTTTAGTTGGGTATTTTCCTTTTCCCTCTTAATTTTTTAAAAATTGTATTTTACCTTTATTTAACTAGGCAAGTCAGTTAAGAACAAATTCTTATTTACAATGACGGCCTACACCGGCCAAACCCAGACGACGCTGGGCCAATTGTGCGCCGCCCTATGGTACTCCCAATCATGGCCGGTTGTGATACAGCCTGGAATCGAACCAGGGGGTCTGTAGTGACGCCTCAAGCACTGAGATGCAGTGCCTTAGACCGCTGCGCCACTCGGGAGCCCTCTGTCTCCACACACTGACATATAGTATTTTAGTAATTCCACTGGCATGCCTAGCCATCCAGGAAGGAACAAGCACCTCATATTACATGTTGTTGGTTGTTCCCATAACATGATGTCCTTCCCCAAGGCCTGGGTCTGGGCTTGGGATACGACCACACCACTGTACTGAGCCACCGAGCAGGGGGAGTTGGGCCTGCTATAAACCCCCTCTGGGCTAATAGCCAGAACCACCAGGCAGAGACATCCAGAGGGCGACGGTGTTCCCGCCTGCCTCTCTTCCTCCATCCTTCTCTTGCTTCCCCGCTAGCTATTATTAGCTGGACCGCTTTTAAAGAGAGCGACAGGGATTCTCCCTGGTTCTCTCACTCTCTCACTGTTCCTCCCTCGCTTCTCTCTCTCTCACTGTTCCTCCCTCGCTTCTCTCCCTCTCACTGTTCCTCCCTCGCTTCTCTCCCTCTAGCTAACTTGTATTGGTTTGGCTGCTTCTAAAGAGAGCTACGTTGTTCCTTCCTACCTCCCTCTCTCTCTCTCTCAGAGCGGTGGAGGGGTGCAGAGAGTTGGAGGGGGAAGTGGGTGTGCCGTCCTCTCTCCGGCTGTCAGTCGGTCTGACCATCTACAGGGCTGGCTTTGCTGCCACCAATTCATCCACTTTGGAGAGAGAGAGAGAGGGAGGGAGGGAGACAGAGGACGTCATTGGAATATGAGCTTGGTTCTGCTCAATACTGTTCAAACAACTGAATATGCTGAAATGGCAGATCAAATTTGTACTTGATTGCAACTTAAGGCTGCTGTTCTAAATAAGTGGCCTCCAGTCTATTGGTTCTGTTTCCACTATCTAGTTAGGTCAAGGGTGGTGTTTGTCACCAAACACGCTCTCCCTTTCACGTGTTTTCTGGATCAAAAAGGTGCTTCGGTTGTGGGCGTGGCAGAGGGCGCAGTCAGAACTGCAAAAAGACAGTTACCCCTTACCAGAGCCATGACATATAGAAAGTTGGGACCATAGAGATCCTATTAAATTACTAGAGGGGCTATGTCATCAACCCTAAAAGTTCCAGAATGGTCCTCTCTCTCTCAGCCCTCCACCTCTCCACTCCTCTCAGCCCTCCACCTCTCCACTCCTCTCAGCCCTCCACCTCTCCACTCCTCTCAGCCCTCCACCTCTCCACTCCTCTCAGCCCTCCACCTCTCCACTCCTCTCAGCCCTCCACCTCTCCACTCCTCTCAGCCCTCCACCTCTCCACTCCTCTCAGCCCTCCACCTCTCCACTCCTCTCAGCCCTCCACCTCTCCACTCCTCTCAGCCCTCCACCTCTCCACTCCTCTCAGCCCTCCACCTCTCCACTCCTCTCAGCCCTCCACCTCTCTCCTCTCAGCCCTCCACCTCTCTCCTCTCAGCCCTCCACCTCTCCACACCTCTCAGCCCTCCACCTCTCTCCTCTCAGCCCTCCACCTCTCCACTCCTTTCCGCCCTCCACCTCTCAGCCCTCCACCTCTCTCCTCTCAGCCCTCCAACGCTCTCCGCTCAGCCCTCCAACGCTCTCCGCTCAGCCCTCCAACGCTCTCCGCTCAGCCCTCCAACGCTCTCCGCTCAGCCCTCCACCTCTCAACTCTCAGCCCTCCACCTCTCTCCTCTCAGCCCTCCACCTCTCTCCTCTCAGCCCTCCACCTCTCTCCGCTCAGCCCTCCACCTCTCTCCTCTCAGCCCTCCACCTCTCTCCTCTCAGCCCTCCACCTCTCTCCTCTCAGCCCTCCACCTCTCAGCCCTCCACCTCTCAGCCCTCCACCTCTCAGCCCTCCACCTCTCTAAACTCCTCTCAGCCCTCCACCTCTCAGCCCTCCACCTCTCTCCACTCCTCTCAGCCCTCCACCTCTCCACTCCTCTCAGCCCTCCACCTCTCCACTCCTCTCAGCCCTCCACCTCTCTCCTCTCAGCCCTCCACCTCTCCACACCTCTCAGCCCTCCACCTCTCTCCTCTCAGCCCTCCACCTCTCCACTCCTTTCCGCCCTCCACCTCTCAGCCCTCCACCTCTCTCCTCTCAGCCCTCCAACGCTCTCCGCTCAGCCCTCCAACGCTCTCCGCTCAGCCCTCCAACGCTCTCCGCTCAGCCCTCCAACGCTCTCCGCTCAGCCCTCCACCTCTCAACTCTCAGCCCTCCACCTCTCTCCTCTCAGCCCTCCACCTCTCTCCTCTCAGCCCTCCACCTCTCTCCGCTCAGCCCTCCACCTCTCTCCTCTCAGCCCTCCACCTCTCTCCTCTCAGCCCTCCACCTCTCTCCTCTCAGCCCTCCACCTCTCTCCTCTCAGCCCTCCACCTCTCAGCCCTCCACCTCTCAGCCCTCCACCTCTCAGCCCTCCACCTCTCTAAACTCCTCTCAGCCCTCCACCTCTCAGCCCTCCACCTCTCTCCACTCCTCTCAGCCCTCCACCTCTCTCCTCTCAGCCCTCCACCTCTCTCCTCTCAGCCCTCCACCTCTCAGCCCTCCACCTCTCAGCCCTCCACCTCTCAGCCCTCCACCTCTCTAAACTCCTCTCAGCCCTCCACCTCTCAGCCCTCCACCTCTCTCCACTCCTCTCAGCCCTCCACCTCTCTCCTCTCAGCCCTCCAACGCTCTCCGCTCAGCCCTCCAACGCTCTCCGCTCAGCCCTCCAACGCTCTCCGCTCAGCCCTCCAACGCTCTCCGCTCAGCCCTCCAACGCTCTCCGCTCAGCCCTCCAACGCTCTCCGCTCAGCCCTCCAACGCTCTCCGCTCAGCCCTCCACCTCTCAACTCTCCACTCCTCTCCTTAGCCGGCTAGCTAAAACTGGCACTTTTACTGAAACGTTGATTAATGTGCACTGTCCCTGTAAAAACTGAAACTGGACTCCACATTGTGGTTTTTCAATGAAACTGACTTGAATAGTGTTGTAATGCTAGGCTGAGGCTCCACAATGTGGGTCTATCAGCAGAACACGAGGTGAGGCGTAGGGATCGACCCCCCTTCCCCCCTTATAAAAAGGCTCTGTAGCAGGCGTAGGGATCGGCCCCTCTATAAAAAGGCTCTGTAGCAGCCGTAGGGATCGGCCCCTCTGTAAAAAGGCTCAGTAGCAGGCGTAGGGATCGACCCCCCCTGTAAAAAGGCTCTGTAGCAGGCGTAGGGATCGGCCCCTCTGTAAAAAGGCTCTGTAGCAGGCGTAGGGATCGACCCCCCTGTAAAAAGGCTCTGTAGCAGGCGTAGGGATCGGCCCCTCTGTAAAAAGGCTCTGTAGCAGGCGTAGGGATCGGCCCCTCTGTAAAAAGGCTCTGTAGCAGGCGTAGGGATCGGCCCCTCTGTAAAAAGGCTCTGTAGCAGTAGGTCCAATCTGCTTTGATTGGTAAAAGCGCTTACAGCAGTGAAACGGGGAGAGTGCTGATTCTGTGGCGCGTGTATCCCTGACCTGTGAAAACACCGCTTATTCACTCATTCTGTGGGAGAAAGGCTCGGCGCAGAGGGGATCGCCTGCCTATTAACCACCAAGCGAAACACACAGAGACACGGACACACAGTGTTCCACCAACCAAGGCCCTTTTCATTGCTCATTTTCTCTGTCCTGTGGATTTCTGTCTATTTTAGAAGCTTTTCATCGGCAAGGACTAGGGACTTTTTTATGATTCAAAAGAAACCAAATCGAGCTAAGCACAGGCAAAATCCTACCGAAAAACCTGGTTCAGTCTGCTTTCCAAAAGACACTGGGAGACAAATTCACCTTACAGCAGGGCAATAACCTAAAACATATACACTGGAGTTGCTTACAAAGACGACATTGAATGTTCCTGAGTGGCCTAGTTACAGTTTTTACTTAAATCGGCTTGAAAATCTATGGCAAGACTTGACAGAGCTTGAAGAATTAAAAAAAATTATAATGTTCAAATATTGTACACTCCAGGTGTGGAAAGCTCTTAGAGACTTACCCAGAAAGATTCACAGCTGTAATCACTGCCAAAG
The DNA here is from genome assembly GCF_964263955.1 of Coregonus lavaretus. NCBI lineage: Eukaryota > Metazoa > Chordata > Actinopteri > Salmoniformes > Salmonidae > Coregonus > Coregonus lavaretus. The sequence goes on from NC_140007.1 coordinate 45,822,452, forward strand.
TTGATTTTATCATGTATTGACTCAGGGGTGTGAATAATTATGTAAATTAGATATATTCGTGTTTTTATTTCTTAATTTTTTTTTTGATTTTACAAATGATACCGTTTTTCACCCACTTTGACATTAGAGTATTTTGTGTAGATTGTTGACAAAAAAAATTCAATTAAATCCATTTTAATTCCACTTTGTAACACAACAAAAATGTGGAAAAAGTCCAAGGGGTGTGAATACTTTCTGGAGGTAGTGTGTGTGAAAGGTATTTTCCTGTAGCAAAGCCTTTACTTTTATTTCCGGCCAACCGACCTAGTCGTGATTGCGGTAATGTATTTAAAAGTTCCGCCAACCCCTCAGTGTAAACGTCACCTTTCATCTCACCGTCTTTGGCACGCGTTAAATCATGAACATTCTATTGTTGTCCGACATCTAAGAAGGCAAATATGTCACTAAGGCTCTTAGTCCTGTAGCAGGTCAGAGAGATTGACTAATCTCCCCTCTACGCTAGCACACTCATGTATATTTACCCTTAGAATTAATCCATGAATTAAACTGACACGACACGTAAGCATTACTAGCAGTCTGATTGTCGGTGTACACTCACAGCATATACTGGACATAGAATACAAACAAGCAAGTAAAAGTACATATATACACAGAATTAAATCTAGGTATGATTTAGTTGTAAGATCAACATTCTCCTCCACCTTGCTGTAATGATAGTCGGACTCCATCTCCTCTTCTGAGACATTCTGCCTGGCGGTACTAATGGTTGTTTACACAACTCTGTATCTACCATTAGAACCAACCCAGTGTATCTACCATTAGAACCAACCCAGTGCATCTACCATTAGAACCAACCCAGTACATCTACCATTAGAACCAACCCAGTGTATCTACCATTAGAACCAACCCAGTGTATCTACCATTAGAACCAACCCAGTGTATCTACCGTTAGAACCAACCCAGTGTATCTACCATTAGAACCAACCCAGTGCATCTACCATTAGAACCAACCCAGTGTATCTACCATTAGAACCAACCCATTAGAACCAACCCAGTGCATCTACCATTAGAACCAACCCATTAGAACCAACCCAGTGCATCTACCATTAGAACCAACCCAGTGCATCTACCATTAGAACCAACCCAGTGTATCTACCATTAGAACCAACCCATTAGAACCAACCCAGTGCATCTACTATTAGAACCAACCCAGTGTATCTACCATTAGAACCAACCCAGTGCATCTACCAGTAGAACCAACCCATTAGAACCAACCCAGTGCCTCTACCATTAGAACCAACCCAGTACATCTACCATTAGAACCAACCCAGTGTATCTACCATTAGAACCAACCCAGTGCATCTACCATTAGAACCAACACAGTGTATCTACCATTAGAACCAACCCATTAGAACCAACCCAGTGCATCTACCATTAGAACCAACCCATTAGAACCAACCCAGTGCATCTACCATTAGAACCAACCCAGTGCATCTACCATTAGAACCAACCCAGTGCATCTACCATTAGAACCAACCCAGTGCATCTACCATTAGAACCAACCCAGTGTATCTACCATTAGAACCAACCCATTAGAACCAACCCAGTGCATCTACCATTAGAACCAACCCATTAGAACCAACCCAGTACATCTACCATTAGAACAACCCAGTGTATCTACCATTAGAACCAACCCAGTGCATCTACCATTAGAACCAACCCAGTGTATCTACCATTAGAACCAACCCAGTGTATCTACCATTAGAACCAACCCAGTGCATCTACTATTAGAACCAACCCAGTGTATCTACCATTAGAACCAACCCAGTGCATCTACCAGTAGAACCAACCCATTAGAACCAACCCAGTGCATCTACCATTAGAACCAACCCATTAGAACCAACCCAGTACATCTACCATTAGAACCAACCCAGTGTATCTACCATTAGAACCAACCCAGTGCATCTACCATTAGAACCAACCCAGTGTATCTACCATTAGAACCAACCCTGTGCATCTACCATTAGAACCAACCCAGTGCATCTACCATTAGAACCAACCCATTAGAACCAACCCAGTGCATCTACCATTAGAACCAACCCAGTGCATCTACCATTAGAACCAACCCAGTGCATCTACCATTAGAACCAACCCAGAGCATCTACCATTAGAACCAACCCAGTGCATCTACCATTAGAACCAACCCAGTGCATCTGCCATTAGAACCAACCCATTAGAACCAACCCAGTGCATCTGCCATTAGAACCAACCCATTAGAACCAACCCAGTGCATCTACCATTAGAACCAACCCAGTGCATCTACCATTAGAACCAACCCAGTGTATCTACCATTAGAACCAACCCAGTGCATCTACTATTAGAACCAACCCAGTGTATCTACCAGTAGAACCAACCCAGTGCATCTACCAGTAGAACCAACCCATTAGAACCAACCCAGTGCATCTACCATTAGAACCAACCCATTAGAACCAACCCAGTACATCTACCATTAGAACCAACCCAGTGCATCTACCATTAGAACCAACCCAGTGCATCTACCATTAGAACCAACCCAGTGCATCTACCATTAGAACCAACCCATTAGAACCAACCCAGTGCATCTGCCATTAGAACCAACCCATTAGAACCAACCCAGTGCATCTACCATTAGAACCAACCCAGTGCATCTGCCATTAGAACCAACCCAGTGCATCTACCATTAGAACCAACCCAGTGCATCTACCATTAGAACCAACCCAGTGCATCTACCATTAGAACCAACCCATTAGAACCAACCCAGTGCATCTGCCATTAGAACCAACCCATTAGAACCAACCCAGTGCATCTACCATTAGAACCAACCCAGTGCATCTGCCATTAGAACCAACCCATTAGAAACAACCCAGTGCATCTGCCATTAGAACCAACCCATTAGAACCAACCCAGTGCATCACATGCTCTCCTGCTGCTCTCTATATCCTCTCTCCTCTCTCTCTATTCTCTCTTTCTCTCTATTCTCTGTTTATCGATTCTCTCTCCTTCTCTCTCTGCTAGTGTCACAGTTCATTCATCAAACATGTGGGAGAGGTTTTAGGAAGGGATTGTGGTTATATTCAGGGTTGATTGTCCATTTATTTAATTTATACCTCCCTCTCTCCTTTTCCCCTCCCTTCTCTACCTCTCTTCTCCCCCTTTCCCCCTGGTCTCTCCTCCTCTCCCCCTTTCCCCCTGGTCTCTCCTCCTCCTTCTCTTCCTCTGCTCCGGCTCCTGCCACTCCTCCCTTCCTCCTCCTCCCTCCTCTCACACTCCTCCCCTGTTTCTCTCCTCCTCCTCTTCCTCTGCTCCTGCAAGTAACAGCCTTAACCGTTTGGCTTGGTGTCAAAGCAGGGGCCTTTTGTGGCTCGGTCATAAATCTGCCAGGAAAAACAATAACCATCTGTTCAGCCTGCAGAGGGAGAGAGACAGAGGGGGAGGGCAGAGAGGAGGAATAGCGAGACAGAGGGAGAGCGGAGCGGGCCAGATAGCTGTCGGGATCAGTGTGTAAATACAGGAATTTAGCCCTCGGCCCTGGCTGCCCTGCCCTGTGTAGCACAGTGTACATAGGACCACCGAGACAAGCAATGGCTCTTGGATTCCTACTCACTCGTCATCTAGCCTAGAACACACTCCACAGAGCCACAACCCGACATGTGCTACAGAGAAAGGCTGTAGCAGAATAAAAGAGCACACACACACAAGCTGGAGTAAATACACTCAAACACTTTATCACACACACACACTAACACACGCTAAATACAATGACCGTAACAACGTGTAGTGTAGCATTTGAAATGACGACAGCAGTGAGACTGTGAGGGAGGGAAGCAGAGAGAGGGAGTCAGAGCAGTGAGACTGTGAGGGAGGGAAGCAGAGAGAGGGAGTCAGAGCAGTGAGACTGTGAGGGAGGGAAGCAGAGAGAGGGAGTCAGAGCAGTGAGACTGTGGGAGGGAAGCAGAGAGAGGGAGTCAGAGCAGTGAGACTGTGGTAGGGAAGCAGAGAGAGGGAGTCAGAGCAGTGAGACTGTGGTAGGGAAGCAGAGAGAGGGAGTCAGAGCAGTGAGACTGTGGTAGGGAAGCAGAGAGAGGGAGTCAGAGCAGTGAGACTGTGGTAGGGAAGCAGAGAGAGGGAGTCAGAGCAGTGAGACTGTGGGAGGGAAGCAGAGAGAGGGAGTCAGAGCAGTGAGACTGAGGGAGGGAAGCAGAGAGGGAGTCAGAGCAGTAAGACTGTGGTAGGGAAGCAGAGAGGGAGTCAGAGCAGTGAGACTGAGGGAGGGAAGCAGAGAGGGAGTCAGATCAGTGAGACTGTGAGGGAGGGAAGCAGAGAGAGGGAGTCAGAGCAGTGAGACTGTGGGAGGGAAGCAGAGAGAGGGAGTCAGAGCAGTGAGACTGTGGGAGGGAAGCAGAGAGAGGGAGTCAGCAGTGAGACTGAGGGAGGGAAGCAGAGAGGGAGTCAGAGCAGTAAGACTGTGGTAGGGAAGCAGAGAGGGAGTCAGAGCAGTGAGACTGTGAGGGAGGGAAGCAGTGAGGGAGTCAGAGCAGTGAGACTGAGGGAGGGAAGCAGAGAGGGAGTCAGATCAGTAAGACTGTGGTAGGGAAGCAGAGAGGGAGTCAGAGCAGTGAGGCTGTGAGGGAGGGAAGCAGAGAGAGGGAGTCAGAGCACTGATTCCTCACCGTTCTCATGATCATTGCAACTCCACGAGGTGAGATCTTGCATGGAGCCCCAGGCCGAGGGAGATTGACAGTTATTTTGTGTTTCTTCCATTTGCGAATAATCGTACCAACTGTTGTCACCTTCTCACCAAGCTGCTTGGCGATGGTCTTGTAGCCCATTCCAGCCTTGTGTAGGTCTACAATCTTGTCCCTGACATCCTTGGAAAGCTCTTTGGTCTTGGCCATGGTGGAGAGTTTGGAATCTGATTGAGTGATTGCTTCTGTGGACAGGTGTCATTTATACAGGTAACAAGCTGAGATTAGGAGCACTCCCTTTAAGAGTGTGCTCCAAATCTCAGCTCGTTACCTGTATAAAAGACACCTGGGAGCCAGAAATCTTTCTGATTGAGAGGGGGTCAAATACTTATTTCCCTCATTAATATGCCATTTAGCAGACGCTTTTATCCAAAGCGACTTACAGTCATGCGTGCATACATTTTTGTGTATGGGTGGTCCCGGGGATCGAACCCACTACCTTGGCGTTACAAGCGCTGTGCTCTACCAGCTGAGCTATAGAGGACCACATTAAAATGCAAATCAATTTATAACATTTTTGACATGCGTTTTTCTGGATGTTTTTGTTGTTATTCTGTCTCTCACTGTTCAAATAAACCTACCAGTAAAATTATAGACTGATCATTTCTTTGTCAGTGGGCAAACGTACAAAATCAGCAGGGGATCAAATACTTTTTACCCTCACTGTAAGCCCTTTCCTTGTCGGAGGATAATCCAACAGAGCAGAAATCTCCTGCAGATGGAAGCAGGCAGCATTCTAAAAGGCCTTTATAATACCAAGCTTATGTTGTCACTATCATGTTCTGTGAGCCAGTTGACTGTAGCTAGCAGTACTGTGCTGCTCTGTAATGATTTAGAGGGCTAGGGGAATAGAAGGGGCTGGATAAATATTTCAAGTATGTCTTATTGTAATATCATATTATATTGTGCAATATATATATATATACAGTGGGGAGAACAAGTATTTGATACACTGACGATTTTGCAGGTTTTCCTACTTACAAAGCATGTAGAGGTCTGTATTTTTATCATAGGTACATTTCAACTGTGAGAGACGGAATCTAAAACAAAAATCCAGAAAATCACATTGTATGATTTTTAAGTAATCAATTTGCATTTTATTGCATGACATAAGTATTTGATCACCTACCAACCAGTAAGAATTCCGGCTCTCACAGACCTGTTAGTTTTTTCTTTAAGAAGCCCTCCTGTTCTCCACTCATTACCTGTATTAACTGCACCTGTTTGAACTCGTTACCTGTATAAAAGACACCTGTCCACACACTCAATCAAACAGACTCCAACCTCTCCACAATGGCCAAGACCAGAGAGCTGTGTAAGGACATCAGGGATACAATGGTAGACCTGCACAAGGCTGGGATGGGCTACAGGACAATAGGCAAGCAGCTTGGTGAGAAGGCAACAACTGTTGGCGCAATTATTAGAAAATGTAAGAAGTTCAAGATGACGGTCAATCACCCTCGGTCTGGGGCTCCATGCAAGATCTCACCTCGTGGGGCATCAATGATCATGAGGAAGGTGAGGGATCAGCCCAGAACTACACGGCAGGACCTGGTCAATGACCTGAAGAGAGCTGGGACCACAGTCTCAAAGAAAACCATTAGTAAGACACTACGCTGTCATGGATTAAAACCCTGCTCAAGCCAGCGCATGTCCAGGCCCGTCTGAAGTTTGCCAATGACCATCTGGATGATCCAGAGGAGGAATGGGAGAAGGTCATGTGGTCTGATGAGACAAAAATAGAGCTTTTTGGTCTAAACTCCACTCGCTGTGTTTGGAGGAAGAAGAAGGATGAGTACAACCCCAAGAACACCATCCCAACCGTGAAGCATGGAGGTGGAAACATCATTCTTTGGGGATGCTTTTCTGCAAAGGGGACAGGACGACTGCACCGTATTGAGGGGAGGATGGATGGGGCCATGTATCGCGAGATCTTGGCCAACAACCTCCTTCTCTCAGTAAGAGCATTGAAGATGGGTCGTGGCTGGGTCTTCCAGCATGACAACGACCCGAAACACACAGCCAGGGCAACTAAGGAGTGGCTCCGTAAGAAGCATCTCAAGGTCCTGGAGTGGCCTAGCCAGTCTCCAGACCTGAACCCAATAGAAAATCTTTGGAGGGAGCTGAAAGTCTGTATTGCCCAGCGACAGCCCCGAAACCTGAAGGATCTGGAGAAGGTCTGTATGGAGGAGTGGGCCAAAATCCCTGCTGCAGTGTGTGCAAACCTGGTCAAGACCTACAGGAAACGTATGATCTCTGTAATTGCAAACAAAGGTTTCTGTACCAAATATTAAGTTCTGCTTTTCGGATGTATCAAATACTTATGTCACGCAATAAAATGCAAATTCATTACTTAAAAATCATATAATGTGATTTTCTTGATTTTTGTTTTAGATCCCGTCTCTCACAGTTGAAGTGTACCTATGATAAAAATTACAGACCTCTACATGCTTTGTAAGTAGGAAAACCTGCAAAATCGGCAGTGTATCAAATACTTGTTCTCCCCACTGTGTGTGTGTGTGTGTGTATATATATATACAGCTGTGGAAAAAATTAAGAGACCACTGCACATTTTTCTTATATCAGCATCTCTACATGTATGACAGCCATTCCATTCCAGTGTCTGTTGAATTTCAACACAGGCACACCTCATTCTGCTGAATTAGGTACTGATTAGGTGATCACCTGAACCAAATTAATTAACGAGGAAAAGTATAAAAACCACTGCTATGGTCATCACTATCCTCTTGCAATAGGACCAGCTGGATGGCAAAAACAGTGCTAATAGAACCTCAAAAGTAATATTAATCAAAAAAGAACTATTGACCATGCCAAAAGAGTTGAAAAGGAACGTTTTGAGTGAGGAAAATAAGGGTTCAATTCCGGCTTTACTGGCAGAGACTGGCTTGGGCCAAGAAACACGAGCAATGGACATTAGACCGGTGGAAATGTGGAAATCTGAGATTTTTGGTTCCAACCGCCATGTCTTTGTGAGACGCGCTGTGGGTGAACGGATGATCTCCACATGTGTATTTCCCACCGTAAAGCATGGAGGAGGAGGTGTTATGGTGTGGTGGTGCTTTGCTGGTGACACTGTCTGATTTATTTAGAATTCAAGGCACACTTAACCAGCATGGCTACCACAGCATTTTGCAGCGATACGCCATCCCATCTGGTTTGTGCTTAGTGGGACGATCGTTCGTTTTTCAACAGGACAGTGACCCAACACACCTCCAGGCTATGTAAGGGCTATTTGACCAAGAAGGAGAGTGATGAAGTGCTGCATCAGATGACCTGGCCTCCACAATCCCCCGACCTCAACCAAATTGAGATGGTTTGGGATGATTCGGACCGCAGAGTGAAGGAAAAGCAGCCAACGGGTGCTCAGCATATGTTGGAAAAGCATTCCAGGTGAAGCTGGTTGAGAGAATGCCAAGAGTGTGCAAAGCTGTCATCAAGGCAAACGGTGGCTATTTGAAGAATCTGACATATAAAGTATATTTTGATTTGTTTAACACTTTTTTTGGTTACCACATGATTCCAAATGTGTTATTTCATAGTTTTGATGCCTTCACTATTATTCTACAATGTAGAAAATAGTAAAAATAAAGAAAAACCCTTGAATGAGTAGGTGTTCTAAAACTTTTGACCGGTAGTGTATACATTTGCAAACATCTCAATCTGTTTTTGCTTTGTCATTATGGGGTGTTGTGTGTAGATTGATGAGCATTTGTAGTTATTTAATACATTTTAGAGTAAGGCTGTAACTTAACAAAATGTGGAAAAAGTCAAGGGGTCTGAATACTTTCCAAATGCACTGTATTTATACATACATACACACAATTTAGGACAGTCACTTCTTACAGTATAATTTAAATGTAGTTTTGTGGAGACTTTTATAAATGTATAATTTATTTTAGTTATTTTATCATGAGATATTTGTAAATCCTAAATAGATTTACTCATTTCCACAATGAAGGAATCACAAGTCAGTTAAAACAGCTGTCACCGCCCCAAGCGTATGCCATGATGACAGTGTTAGTGACATCTATTTTTGGTAAAATAACAAGATCAGTCTTAAGATATCATCCCTGTATGGCTCCAGAGAGAACCTAGTTGACAGACGGGCAGATTGGTGGAGCTATTTAAACTGTTTGTCAATCTGTCTGTTTGACACTAATTCACTCACAGCCTTACAACCACAGGAATGAACGGTCATGTTTGACACACCTCCCCTCGTCTAGCCAATGCTTCACTGCATTAAATGTTTCCCTAATAAGACTGAGAAAGAGCACTCCCTCCTTCCTCTGCTTATGTTAGACTCATATGATGCAGATGGAATCCATTTTATACTCAAGCAAGGTAGGAGCCACACGAATACTACCATCTTATTTCCCTGCGGCTCTAAAACAGGTTTTCTCTTTGATCGTAAAAGTGTATTTTCCACCCGAGGAAAATGATCAACGTAACAGCCAATCCATTTGGACTATTTATTTTGCTTCCTCCTCCTTCCAACGGTTACGTCCAACTGTTTCCACACTCAGCAGCGCACCTTTTTGTCGTTCCAGTGGTAGTATAATGATACTTGACTCACTGTGAGTGATTTGAGGGCTACCATGACACGCGTGTGGACATGTTTAACTGTACTTGTGGGGAACAGATATCCTCACAAGAATAGTAAACAAACCTAAATCTGACCAACTGGGGACATTTTTTGTTGTTGTTGTTCCACACAAGGTCAAATGCTATTTCTGGGGGGGGGTTTAGAGTTAAGGTATAATTTGTGTTAGAATTAGGGTTAGGGTTAGTTTTAGGGTTAGGGTTAGGAGTTAGGATTAAGGTTAGGGTATGGGTTAGGGAAAATAGGATTTTGAATGGTTATAAATTGTGTCCCTACAAGGTTAGTTAAACAAGACTGTGTGTGTCTGCCAGTACTGTTAGACTGTGTGGTTGTCAACCTGCTGGTAGGTGAGAGAGAGCTGCTGTTGTTGAAGTCAGGTAGCAGATAATTTAATTTAAGAGGCTAATTTAATTATCTAAATTAGCCTTGTGACTTTAGCTAGCTAGCTGGCTTACTTAGCTGGCTACTGTAGCTAGCTAGCTTCTTTACAACGATTTGATGCAGTCACGACAGGCACCACCAGATGTTGTGATAGATAACCAGCAACAAGTTTGTCTAACTAGCGTGAGTCGGTTTGGCTACTTTCTTTCTCTCTCTCTGTCTCTCTCTCTGTCTCTCTCTCTCTCTCTCTCTCTCTCTCTCTCTCTCTCTGTCTCTCTCTCCCTCTCCCTCTCTCTCTCTCTCTCTGTCTCTCTCTCCCTCTCCCTCTCCCTCCCTCCGTGCCACACACGTACGGTCACTCACACCAGTCCCCGCTCCTCTCTCGCCCCTCCCCCACTGAACAAGCAGAGTTAGAGTCTCGAGAGCAAGTATTCATTTTAGTTTTGAGGGGGATTTTTTTTTCTCCCTCTAAAACACATGTATTTCGACTATCCGGATATCCGAAAAAAAATAAAATATTATTCAAATACTGAAATCATTTCAAATGCCCATCCCTAGTTAGCGTAGAGGTAGCAAGCTAGCTCTTTCACTTACAAAATCTACACTGAATTGCTTACCGAGAAGACAGTGAATGTTTCCAGAGTGGCCGAGTTAGTTTTTACATAAATCTGCTTGAAAATCTATGGCAAGACTTGAAAATGGTTGTCTAGCAATGATCAACAACCAATTTGACCGAGCTTGAAGAATTTTGAAAAGAATAATGGGCAAATGTTGGAATGTGGAAAGCTCTTAGAGACTTACTTAGAAAGACTCATAGCCGTAATCACTGCCAAATGTGTTTCTAACATGTACTAACTCAGGGGTTTGAATACTTATCGAATCAAGATATATTTGTGTTTTATTTTTCATAATTCTTTTGCAAATGTTAGACTTTTTCTTCCACTTTGATATTGAGTATTTTGTTTAGATTGTTGACAAAAAAATGACAATTAAATCGATTTTAATCCCACTTTGTAACACGAAATGTTTGGGAAAAGTCTAGATGTGTGAATACTCTCTGAAGGCACTGTAAATTGTATGTGTGTGGTACAGAGAAGGGGTAGTCATTCAGCAATCATGTTAACCACTATTATTGCACACAGAGTGAGTCCATGCAATTTATTATGTGACTTGTTAAGGACATTTTTACTCCTGAACTTATTTAGGCTTGACATAACAAAGGGGTAGAATACTTATTGAATCAAGACATTTCAGCTTTTCATTTGTAATTAATTCAGAAAAAAAAATCTAAAAACAAAATTCCACTTTCACATTATGTGATATTGTGTGTAGATCAGTGACCCAAAATCTCAATTTAATCCATTTTAAATTCAGGCTGTAACAAAAAAAAAATGTCACACTCAGCCTGCTCTGGACCCCGCCGCTTGAAACGTCTGATCTGCACAGTTCAATTAGATTTCACATCAGGACGTCTCTGCCTGCCTGCTTACCCTGCCTGTCAAGTGCTCACTCTACCCTGCCTTCGCTCAGCCAGCACCTGCTCCCTACTCTAGTTGAGTATCTGGAGCATCAGCAATTGTGGGTTCGATTACAGGCTCAAAATGGCCAGAAACAAAAAAAACTTTCTTCTGAAACTCGTCAGTCTATTCTTGTTCTGAGAAATGAAGGCTATTCCATGCGAGAAACTGCCAAGAAACTGAAGATCTCGTACAACGCCGTGTACTACTCCCTTCAAAGAACAGCGCAAACTGGCTCTAACCAGAATAGAAAGAGGAGTGGGAGACCCCGGTGCACAACTGAGCAAGAGGACAAATACCTTAGTGTTTAGTTTGAGAAACAGGCGCCTCACAGGTCCTCAACTGGCAGCTTCATTAAATAGTACCTGCAAAACACCAGTCTCAACGTCAACAGTGAAGAGGCGACTCCGGGATGCTGACCTAGGCAGAGTTGCAAAGAAAAAGCCATATCTGACTGCCCATCTTAATTTTTTCATTTATTGGCCAGTCTGAGATATGGCTTTTTCTCATATGGAATAGCCTTCATTTCTCAGAACAAGAATAGACTGACGAGTTTCAGAAGAAAGTTAGTTTCTGGCCGTTTTGAGCCTGTAATCGAACCCACAATTGCTGATACTCCAGATACTCAACTAATCTCAAGAAGGCCAGTTTTATTGCTTCTTTAATCAGCACAACCGTTTTCAGCTGTCCTAACATAATTGCAAAATAGTTTTCTAATGATCAATACCTTGACTTGTTGTCCTTAAGCCATTTTGCCACAACTTTGGAAGTATGCTTAGGGTCATTGTCCATTTGGAAGACCCATTTGCGACCAAGCTTTAACTTCCTGACTAATGTCTTGAGATGTTGCTTCAATATATCCACATAATTTTCCTTCCTCATGATGCCATCTATTTTCTGAAGTGCACCAGTCCCTCCTGCAGCTAAGCACCCCCACAGCATGATGCTGCCACCCCCATGCTTCACGGTTGGGATGGTGTTCTTCGGCTTGCAAGCGTTCCCCTTTTTCCTGCAAACATAACGATGGTCATTATGGCCAAACAGTTCTATTTTTGTTTCATCAGACCAGAGGACATTTCTCCAAAAAGTACGATCTTTGTCCCCATTTGCAGTTGCAAACCGTAGTCTGGCTTTTTTATGGCGGTTTTGGAGCAGTGGCTTCTTCCTTGCTGAGCAGCCTTTCAGGTTATGTCGATATAGGACTCGTTTTACTGTGGATATAGATAATGTTGTACCTGTTTCCTCCAGTATCTTCACAAGGTCCTTTGCTGCTGTTCTGGGATTGATTTGCACTTTTCGCACCAAAGTACGTTCATCTCTAGGAGACAGAACGCGTCTCATTCCTGAGCGGTATGACGGCTGCTTGGTCCCATGGTGTTTATACTTACGTACTATTGTTTGTACAGATGAACGTGGTACCTTCAGGCGTTTGGAAATTGCTCCCAAGGATGAACCAGACTTGTGGAGGTCTACAATTGTTTTTCTGAGGTCTTGGCTGATTTCTTTTGATTTTCCCATGATTTCAAGCAAAGAGGCACTGAGTTTGAAGGTAGGCCTTGAAATACATCCACAGGTACACCTCCAATTCACTCAAATGATGTCAATTAGCCTATCAGAAGCTTCTAAAGCCATTACATTTTCTGGAATTTTCCAAGCTGTTTAAAGGCACAGTCAACTTAGTGTATGTAAACTTCTGACCCACTGAAATTACTTGTGTTATGCACAAAGTAGATGTCCTAACCGACTTGCTAAAACTATAGTTTGTTAACAAGAAATTTGTGGAGTGGTTGAAAAAACAAGTTTTAATGACTCCAACCTAAGTGTATGTAAACTTCCGACTTCAACTGTACTTAGTATGGACACAGGATGCTTTACATTTTTTATCGTGTTATTAGTTGATGTTAGTTATTAGTCCCATCCTTCAGCTCCATTCAACACCTCCCATCTATCTCTTAACACCATCCATATTGGATTTCTATTTTCCATATATTTTTCAACCGTATTGCTAAAAGTATTATTATATTATTGATCGATTGACTATGACTTTTCAGATCACCCAGTAGTGCTATCTGCAGGGTTAGCTCCAGGTAAATATTGCAATCCTTCAGCCATTCCTGGACCTGTGTCCAAAAACAAGCTACAAATGGACAGTACCAAAACAAATGATCTAATGATTCTGTCTCTTTGCAGCAAAATCTGCAGAGCTGGGAAGATTGTATCCCCCATATAAATAACATTCTATTGGTAGCAATAATTTAAATTCAAAAATCCTAAATGTTAAATCCACCGTTGTTTTGCGTATCAGTTCATAAACACTATGCCATGGAATCGGTACGTCAAAATCTCTTCCCAACTATTTTGCAATCTAGATTGTTCTTTAATGCAGGGCCGACAGACAAGTTCCTTACTTTTTCCCCTTCCACTTTCCTCTTCCATTTTTGCGGTAATGCTGCAATTATTTGGTTGTAATTTTGGGTAGAGCAGACATTTCCATATGTTTTAGTTAGCTGCATGTGCGACATAACTCCACCAGTCATACCGATGATATCATTTACGAAGATTATACCTTTATTTAAAAAAAAATCAAAATATGTTTTTTTTTAATCAATTAATATATTTGAGTTTTACCACAATATTTGTTGCATTATTTGTTCTGTCGTTTCTGGAGGATTAAATTGAAATTCCAACCAACTTTCTATGGCTTGTTTTAGAAATAGTGATATTTGGGAGATTATTTCCTTTTCAAATAACTGAAAGTGAGAGGTTGTAATCTGAATAAAGGGGAAAAAGGCCATTCTTGAACATGGGGTGAGACAATCTTACTAGTTTACTAGAGAACCATTTCGGATTTAAGTATAACTTTTGTATGACTGAAGCTTTTAGTGATAGGTCTAATGCTTTAATATTTAATCAATTCTGTCCTCCGAATTCATATTCATTATATAAATAGGCCTGTTTAATTTTGTCTGGCTTGCGTTCCAAATAAAATGGAATATTTTTTTCTCATATCATTTTTTAAAAACTGTTCACTAGGCGTAGGCAAGACCATAAGCAAATAGGTAAACTGGGATAATAATTGTGGTCCTCTGTAGCTCAGCTGGTAGAGCACGGCGCTTGTAACGCCAGGGTAGTGGGTTCGACCCCCGGGACCACCCATACACAAAAAAATATTATGCACGCATGACTGTAAGTCGCTTTGTATAAAAGCGTCTGCTAAATAGCATATTATTATTTATTATTTACTAAAGAGTTAATCAGGGTGATTTTCCACAAATAGACTGGTATTTACCTTTCCATGGTAGCAAGATCTTATCTATTTTTGCTAACTTTCTATAAAAATGTATTGAAGTGAGATCATTTATTTCCTTTGGGATATGTATTCCGAGTATATCCACATCACCATCAGACCATTTTAGTGGTAAACTACATGGTTATGTAAGTTCTTTATTTTTAGTGATCCATTACGTAATTTAGTACATTTATCGTAATTTGGTTGTAATCCAGAGAGGTTAGAAAATGTATCTAGATCCTCTATGAGGCTGTGGAGGGATTGAAGTTGTGGATTTTAAAGAAAACATGAATCATCAGCGTACAATGACACCTTTGTTTTTAAGCCCTGGATTTCTAATCCCTTGATATTATTGTTGGATCTGATTTTAATAGCTAACATTTCTATGGCCATAATAAATAGATATGCTGATAGTGGACAACCTAGTTTCACTCCTCTTGACAGTTTAAAACTTTCGGAGAAATAGCCATTATTTACTATTTTACACCTAGGGTTACTATACATGATTTTAACCCATTTTATAAGAGATCCTCCAAAATTGAAATGCTCCAGGAATTTATATATAAACTCCAGTCGTACTTTATCAAATGCCTTTTCAAAGTCTGCTATGAATAGCAGGCCTGGCTTCCCAGATTTTTCATTGTGTTCTATTGTTTCCAGTACTTGCCTTATATTATCTCCAATGTATCGTCCATGTAAAAAACCTGTCTGATTAGAAAGAATACCTTTTTAATTCTATGCGCTATACATTTTGCTAGAATTTTTGCATCACAACACTGAAGTGTAAGGGGCGGCAGGTAGCTTAGTGGTTAAGAGCGTTGTGCCAGTAACCGAAAGGTCGCTGGTTCTAATCCCCAAGCCGACTAGGTGAAAAATCTGTCCTGTAAGTCGCTCTGGATAAAGAGCGTCTGCTAAATGACTAAAATGTAAGGGGCCTCCAATGTGTTTAAATGGACAGGATCTTTATATTTCCCACTTGTATCCTGTTTCAGTAATAATTCAATCAGACCACCTTCTTGAGAGTCTGATAATCTACCATTTACATAGGAGTGGTTAAAACATGCTAATAACGGTCCTCTGAGTACATCAAAAAAGGTTTGGTATACCTCGACTGGTATGCCATCCAACCAATGGATTATGATCATTGTATTTAATTTCCATGTTTCTGCGTTGTGAACTAGTTTGAATATTTGCTTAATGAAAACTACAACCCAGCGTCCCACATAGTTCTTGACTTGATTTCTCTCATGAATGATTTGATTTCGCTTTAGAGAAATGGCATGTTGGGCTCACAAAAA
Source organism: Coregonus lavaretus (assembly GCF_964263955.1). Classification (NCBI taxonomy): domain Eukaryota; kingdom Metazoa; phylum Chordata; class Actinopteri; order Salmoniformes; family Salmonidae; genus Coregonus; species Coregonus lavaretus. The sequence continues at coordinate 45,838,342 of NC_140007.1, forward strand.
AAACGAACTAAATGGAATTCAAGTAATTGAACCGACATGGTCAATTAACCAGAAGAAAACAAATGTTGGTTAATTGCTCAGCACTTCTCCACACACTGACATAGTCGTTTACTGTCCTTTGAGTCATAAACAGGAGTTATAATTTTTACAATGAAGATAACAGCAGTTCATCAATACTCTCTCGCTATCCTTTCATGAATGAATTAATCATGAATGAATTCAAATGCAGTGGTGGTGAGAGTTGGGGGTTCAGGGTAGGGGAGAGAGAGAGAGAGAGTTGGGGGTTCAGGGTAGGGGAGAGAGAGAGCGAGAGTTGGGGGTTCAGGGTGGGGGAGAGAGAGAGAGAGAGTTGGGGTTTCAGGTTGGGGTAGAGATAGCTCAAGACTACAACCCCCAGTGTGTATTATTCGGAGTGTGTATTATTCGGGGGGTGTATTATTCGGGGGGTGTATTATTCGGAGTGTGTGTATTATTCGGAGTGTGTGTATTATTCGGAGTGTGTGTATTATTCGGAGTGTGTGTATTATTCGGGGGGTGTATTATTCGGAGTGTGTATTATTCAGAGTGTGTATTATTCGGAGTGAAACCTGAAAGGACATTAGTAGTTAATGTAGCCGTACTGCCAACCCTCAGCAAAGAGTCCTCTGATCCATGATTGCATGTGTTAATGTTCTCACGCCGCCGTTGATTTCCTGCCAGCCCTTTTGTGCAAAGGATTTATCCCTCGCTTTCTGACAGAGCTAACACACGCACACACACACACACAACACACAACACACTTAGAATAATACACACACTCTCAGTATAACACACACACGCACATACACACAGCCCAGGCGCTGAATGTTTGATTAAAGTTCAATTGACTCCTCCAGCGGCAGGGCGAGGAACCATTTCGGTCCCTATTTGTAGCAGCAAAGCTCTCCCCGACATGTTCTTTTGTTCCCATTGAGCCGCCTGCCACCCAGGCAGCCCCAACAGCACTGCTCCTAATACCCCATCATTCAGCCAGCCATTCTGCCTCCCGCTCTCCCGGCCTCCCAGCCTCCCTGCCTAATCCTGCAACTGACAGACACACACAACCACAGCAGCGCGGCACAAACACACCCGGCTGCAAGCAAAACCTGGCATGGAGTCATGGTCTCAGTGACCTGGAGTCGTGGACTCAGTGACCTGGAGTCATGGACTCAGTGAGTCATGGGCTCAGTACAATCCAAAGCACTGTGGTATTTTCCTCGTTATGTGACACAGTGGCTGTTAGATCATCTAATAGCTAACTTGGATGTTAGTACATTAGGGAATGATTTACCATGTCTGAAATGTTTCCACTAGGATGTTTTTCAGCAACGGTGACAGTTAGTTTAGAGGCCCTCATTTTGGCCCCAGAGACTAAATGTTGCTGTTTTAAAGCAAATTTCCTGCAATTCTACACAGTTTGCCATGGAGTGGAGAGGCAGGTTTACCGTTTTAAAACTAGTTTCCTGCAATTCTACACATTTTGTCATGGGGCAGAGAGAACTACAAGAAATTGGAGAGTCATTGTGAATGTTAATGTGTGGGTGCGCTCTGTTTTCACCTGGTTCCTACACGAGTAAGATACACAGTTCAGCGTGCTCGTTCCTTATCCTCCCTCTCTCCGTGTCCTATACGGGGGGAGTTGATAACCTTCTACTACTGCTATATGAGTGTGTGTTCTGTGGTCCTCATGGTGTGCTTTTCCTCTTTGCCTTTCAGGGTGAGTTGATAACCTTCTACTACTACTGGAAGAAGACTCCTGAGGCAGCGTCGTCCCGAGCCCACCGTAGACACCGCCGCCAGCCTGTGTTCCGACGCATCAAGACGCGCACCGCCTCCACCCCCGTCAACATCCCATCTAGACCACCCTCCTCAGAGTTCTGTAAGTAGTATCCTAACCCTAACCCGTACCGCCTCCAGCCCCATCAACATCCCATCTAGACCACCCTCCTCAGAGTTCTGTAAGTAGGAACAGTTATGTTGCCATAGAAATATAATGATGAATGTCAAAGCCCTATCGAGCAGGCGAGGACAGAGAAACCACTCACACAGGCCACTAAATATGGTCAGTTTCTGGTTACTCCGGGTACATTTTACCCTTTTAAAAGGCTTGTAAGCGACTCAAATGACAAGAACAGGTTTGGCAAAAATAATACTGTGTTAGAGGTAGAGCAAATGGTTACCACTAGTAGAATGGCAGCATTGCATTGATAACACTAGTAGTATGGCAGCATTGCATTGATAACACTAGTAGTATGGCAGCATTGCATTGATAACACTAGTAGTATGGCAGCATTGCATTGATAACACTAGTAGTATGGCAGCATTGCATTGATAACACTAGTAGTATGGCAGCATTGCATTGATAACACTAGTAGTATGGCAGCATTGCATTGATAACACTAGTAGTATGGCAGCATTGCATTGATAACACTAGTAGTATGGCAGCATTGCATTGATAACACTAGTAGTATGGCAGCATTGCATTGATAACACTAGTAGTATGGCAGCATTGCATTGATAACACTAGTAGTATGGCAGCATTGCATTGATAACACTAGTAGTATGGCAGCATTGCATTGATAACACTAGTAGTATGGCAGCATTGCATTGATAACACTAGTAGTATGGCAGCATTGCATTGATAACACTAGTAGTATGGCAGCATTGCATTGATAACACTAGTAGTATGGCAGCATTGCATTGATAACACTAGTAGTATGGCAGCATTGCATTGATAACACGAGTAGTATGGCAGCATTGCATTGATAACACTAGTAGTATGGCAGCATTGCATTGATAACACTAGTAGTATGGCAGCATTGCATTGATAACACTAGTGAGAGGTTTAGAACAGTACTATTGGTGTTTGATAACCATGTGTGTTCTGTTCTCCTCCAGTGGATCTAAGCTCAGCCAGTGAAGATGACTTCGACAGTGAAGACAGTGAGCAGGAACTGAAGGGATACGCCTGCCGACACTGTTTCACCACCAGTAAGATGATGCACGCACACACACACACACACTCAAACACGCTGAAACACAAGACACGCTCACTTTCTCTCACACACAGATATACACACACCGTCATATGGACCTGTGATCCTCATGATATTGTGTGATCAGTAGGAATCCCACCTCCTACAGAGAGAGGACTGTGTGTCTGGAGCGTTGGGAGCCTGCCTGAGTACATCAAATTACAGCTGACAGCCCATCTCTCTACCTCATTATCACACACACAGCTGGTTATCTCTGGTCTCCCCTAACTGGCAGAGCCAAGAAGTGATTTCAGATGTACACCTGTCTGTCTGAGTGGTATATCTCTGAGTACACCCCAGTGGTTTCAGATGTACACCTGTCTGTCTGAGTGATTTAATGACTCGTTTGTTAGTAGAGTATCTGTCAGTGACTGTGTAAGACCTCTCTCACCATTGTAAACCACACCACTGTCTCTCTCAGCCTCTAAGGGACTGGCACCACGGTGTCAACATTAAAACAGGCTTTATACATCCAGATGTAGCAGACTATACCCCGTCTCTGACTAACAGAAAGCGCTATCTCGATGACTAAATAAATGTCCTGTCTCCGTCTCTCTCTCAGCCTCTAAGGACTGGCACCACGGTGGCAGAGAGAACATCTTGTTGTGTACAGACTGTCGTATCCACTTTAAGAAGTACGGCGAGCTGCCCCCCATCGAGAAGCCAGTGGACCCGCCCCCGTTCATGTTCAAACCTGTCAAAGAGGATGAGGATGGACTCAGCGGGAAGCATAGCATGAAGACCAGACGCAACAGAGGATCGGTACGGAGTACACACACACACACACACAGTCACACACACACACACACACACACACACACAGACACACAGTCACACACACACACACACACACAGACACCGTCACACACACACACAGACAGTCTCTCTCTCTCTAGTTCTCTTTCTCTCTATCAGTCTCTCTCTCTCTTTCTGTCTCTAGTTCTCTCTCTTTCTCTCTCGCTGTCTCTAGTTCTCTCTGTCTCTCTCTCTTTCTCTCTCTCTTTCTCTCTCGCTCTCTCTGTCTCTCTCTCTTTCTCTCTCTCTTTCTCTCTCGCTGTCTCTAGTTCTCTGTCTCTCTTTCTCTCTCGCTGTCTCTAGTTCTGTCTCTCTCTCTCTCTCTCTCTTTCTCTCTCGCTGTCTCTAGTTCTCTCTCTCTCTCTCTCTTTCTCTCTCACTGTCTCTAGTTCTCTCTCTCTCTCTCTCTTTCTCTCTCACTGTCTCTAGTTCTCTCTCTCTCTCTCTCTTTCTCTAGTTCTCTCTCTTTCTCTAGTTCTCTCTCTGTCTCTCTTTCTCTCTCGCTGTCTCTAGTTCTCTCTCTTTCTCTCTCGCTGTCTCTAGTTCTGTCTCTCTCTCTCTCTCTCTCTTTCTCTCTCGCTGTCTCTAGTTCTCTCTGTCTCTATTAGTCTCTCTCTCTCTTTCTGTCTCTAGTTCTCTCTCTGTCTCTCTCTTTCTCTCTCGCTGTCTCTAGTTCTCTCTCTTTCTCTCTCGCTGTCTCTAGTTCTGTCTCTCTCTCTCTCTCTCTTTCTCTCTCGCTGTCTCTAGTTCTCTCTGTCTCTATTAGTCTCTCTCTCTCTTTCTGTCTCTAGTTCTCTCTCTGTCTCTCTCTTTCTCTCTCGCTGTCTCTAGTTCTCTCTCTTTCTCTCTCGCTGTCTCTAGTTCTGTCTCTCTCTCTCTCTCTCTCTTTCTCTCTCGCTGTCTCTAGTTCTCTCTGTCTCTATTAGTCTCTCTCTCTTTCTGTCTCTAGTTCTCTCTGTCTCTCTCTCTCGCTGTCTCTAGTTCTCTCTCTTTCTCTCTCGCTGTCTCTAGTTCTCTCTGTCTCTATTAGTCTCTCTCTCTCTTTCTGTCTCTAGTTCTCTCTGTCTCTCTTTCTCTCTCGCTGTCTCTAGTTCTCTCTCTCTCTTTCTCTCTCGCTGTCTCTAGTTCTCTCTGTCTCTCTTTCTCTCTCGCTGTCTCTAGTTCTCTCTGTCTCTCTTTCTCTCTCGCTGTCTCTAGTTCTCTGTCTCTCTCTCTCTCTCTCTTTCTCTCTCGCTGTCTCTAGTTCTCTCTCTCTCTCTCTTTCTCTCTCGCTGTCTCTAGTTCTCTCTGTCTCTATCAGTCTCTCTCTCTTTCTCTCTCGCTGTCTCTAGTTCTCTGTCTCTCTCTCTTTCTCTCTCTTTCTGTCTCTTGTTCTCTCTCTGTCTCTCTCTCTTTCTCTCTCTTTCTGTCTCTATCAGTCTCTCTCTCTAGTTCTCTTTCTGTCTCTATCAGTCTCTCTCTCTAGTTCTCTCTCTCTCTCTCTCTCTTTCTCTCTCGCTGTCTCTAGTTCTCTCTCTCTCTCTTTCTCTCTCGCTGTCTCTAGTTCTCTCTCTCTCTCTTTCTCTCTCGCTGTCTCTAGTTCTCTGTCTCTCTCTCTCTCTCTCTCTTTCTCTCTCGCTGTCTCTAGTTCTCTCTCTCTCTCTTTCTCTCTCGCTGTCTCTAGTTCTCTGTCTCTATCAGTCTCTCTCTTTCTGTCTCTTGTTCTCTCTCTGTCTCTCTCTCTTTCTCTCTCTCTAGTTCTCTTTCTGTCTCTATCAGTCTCTCTCTCTAGTTCTCTTTCTGTCTCTATCAGTCTCTCTCTCTAGTTCTCTTTCTGTCTCTATCAGTCTCTCTCTCACACTTTTATTCTGCATGGAGGGACTTATACTCACAGTACACATTCATCAACACACACTATCATCCACACGCACATTCATCAACACACACTATCAAGTAATTTTTGGCCTGTGTTCCCTTGGCCTGTGTTCCCTTGCTCCGTGGTAATTCTGGTTTTGGCCTGTGTTCCCTTGGCCTGTGTTCCCTTGGCCTGTGTTCCCTTGCTCCGTGGTAATTCTGGTTTTGGCCTGTGTTCCCTTGCTCCGAGGTAATTCTGGTTTTGGCCTGTGTTCCCTTGCTCCGTGGTAATTCTGGTTTTGGCCTGTGTTCCCTTGCTCCGTGGTAATTCTGGTTTTGGCCTGTGTTCCCTTGCTCCGTGGTAATTCTGGTTTTGGCCTGTGTTCCCTTGCTCCGTGGTAATTCTGATTTTGGCCTGTGTTCCCTTGCCCCGTGTGTGTGTAGATGTCGACGCTCCGTAGTGGCCGTAAGAAGCAGACAGCCAGTCCTGATGGACGAGCGTCTCCAACCAATGAGGACCTGCGGTGTAGTGGCCGTACCTCCCCCTCCGCAGCCTCCACAGACAGCACTGACAGCAAGACCGATCCCATGAAGAAACCCAGCAAGGTAGAGTACACATACAGAGACACACCCACAAAGACACACACACACACACACACACACAAAGACACACACACACACACACAGAGACACACACACACACACAGAGACACACACACACACACAGAGAGACACACACACAGAGACACACAAAGACACACACACAGAGACACACACACAGAGAGACAGAGACACACACACACACACACACACACACACAGAGACACACACACACACAGAGACACACACACACAGACAGACACACACACACACACACACAGAGACACACACACACACACACAGAGACACACACACACAGAGACACACACACACAGACACACACACACACACAGAGACACACAGAGACACACACACAGAGACACACAAAGACACACACACACACAGAGAGACACACACACACACACAGAGACACACACACACACACACACACACACAGAGACACACACACACACACACAGAGACACACACAGAGACACACACACACATAGAGACACACACAGAGAGACACACGCAGACACAGACACACAGAAAGACACACACACACAGAGAGAGAGAGACACAGACAGACACACACACACAGAGACACAGACAGACACACACAGAGATACACACACACACTACCGGTCAAAAGTTTGGACACACCTACTCATTCAACGGTTTTTCTTTATTTTTAAAATTTTCTACATTGTAAAATAATAGTGAAGACATCAAAACTATTTAATAACACATATGGAATCATGTAGTAACCAGAAAAGTGTTAAACAAGTGTAGTGTATATAAACTCAGCAAAAAAAGAAACTTTTTCAGGACCTTGTCTTTCAAAGATAATTCGTAAAAATCCAAGTAACTTCACAGATCTTTATTGTAAAGATTTCCCATGCTTGTTCAATGAACCATAAACAATTAATGAACATGCACCTGTGGAACGGTCGTTAAGACACTAACAGCTTACAGACGGTAGGCAATTAAGGTCACTGTTATGAAAACTTAGGACACTAAAGAGGCCTTTCTACTGACTCTGAAAAACACCAAAAGAAAGATGCCCAGGGTCCCTGCTCATCTGCGTGAACATGCCTAAGGCATGCTGCAAGGAGGCATGAGGACTGCAGATGTGGCCAGGGCAATAAATTGCAATGTCCGTCCTGTGAGACGCCTAAGACAGCGCTACAGGGAGACAGGGCGGACAGCTGATTGTCCTCGCAGTGGCAGACCTCGTGTAACAACACCTGCACAGGATCGGTACATCCGAACATCACACCTGCGGGACAGGTACAGGATGGCAACAACAGCTGCCCGAGTTACACCAGGAACGCACAATCCCTCCATCAGTGCTCAGACTGTCCGCAATAGGCTGAGAGAGGCTGGACTGAGGGCTTGTAGGCTTGTTGTAAGGCAGGTCCTCACCAGACATCACTGGCAACAACGTCACCTATGGGCACAAACCCACCGTCGCTGGACCAGACAGGACTGGCAGAAAAGTGCTCTTCACTGACGAGTCGCGGTTTTGTCTCACCAGGGGTGATGGTCGGATTCGCGTTTATCGTCAAAGGAATGAGCATTACACCGAGGCCTGTACTCTGGAGCGGGATCGATTTGGTGGTGGAGGGTCCGTCATGGTCTGGGGCGGTGTGTCACAGCATCATCGGACTGAGCTTGTTGTCATTGCAGGCAATCTCAACGCTGTGCATTACAGGGAAGACATCCTCCTCCCTCATGTGGTACTCTTCCTGCAGGCTCATCCTGACATGACCCTCCAGCATGACAATGCCACCAGCCATACTGCTCGTTCTGTGCGTGATTTCCTGCAAGACAGGAATGTTAGTGTTCTGCCATGGCCAGCGAAGAGCCCGGATCTCAATCCCATTGAGCACCTCTGGGACCTGTTGGATCGGAGGGTGAGGGCTAGGGCAATTCCTCCCAGAAATGTCCTGGAACTTGCAGGTGCCTTGGTGGAAGAGTGGGGTAACATCTCACAGCAAGAACTGGCACATCTGGTGCAGTCCATGTGGAAGGGGATGCACTGTAGTACTTAATGCAGCTGGTGGCCACACCAGATACTGACTGTTACTTTTGATTTTGACCACCCCTTTGTTCAGGGACACATTATTCCATTTCTGTTAGTCACATATCTGTGGAACTTGTTCAATTTATGTCTCAGTTGTTGAACTTGTTATGTTCATACAAATATTTACACATGTTAAGTTTGCTGAAAATAAACGCAGTTGACAGTGAGAGGACGTTTCTTTTTTTGCTGAGTTTACATACATACACATGTATAGACTCACAATCTCACAAACAGGCTTGCTCATGAGTGTTTAGGTCCTTAGCACTCTGTATCATTCAGATTCTTTACCAGGTGAATATGTATGAAAGCCTGATTGGAAATTACAGTAATGATATGATGGATGGATTGATTGATTGATTGATTGATTGTCATCAGAAGATTAAGGAAGAGTCTCCTATGAAGAGTGCCAAACGCCAGAGAGAGAAGGGAGGAGCCTCAGACACAGAAGACGCAGACAACAGGACAAGCGTCAAAAAGTCCAAGACGCAGGTGACATCACTAGTACATCTCATACCAGTGTTTGTTGGGTAGCTGTGCGGGTTGAGGAATAGTGTCTAATGTCTGGGTTTGGGCTGTGTTGTGGAAATGACAAAGAGGCCAGGGCCTTTATGCACAAAGCCTCTCAGAGTAGGAGTGCTGATCTAGGACCAGGTTTGCCTTTTAGATCAAAATGAATAAGACAGGAGAGACCTGATCCTAGATCAACACTCCTACTCTGAGACGCTTTAGATACGGGCCCTATATGTTATTACAGTGCTAATACCAAGCCTTTTAGTTCTCGTCATTTGATATTTATTCGCCCCAAGTGTAAGGAGATGTGTTCATGATAACAACCATTGTGGGGTATGGAATTCACGCCTCTCTTCGCTGTTCCGCAGGAGCTGGGTCGGTCCGACTCGCCGTCGGAGGGCGAGGGCGAGGGCGAGAGCTCCGACGGGCGTAGCGTCAACGAGGAGTGTAGCAGTGACGCTAAAGACATTGACCAGGACAACCGCAGCTCCTCGCCTTCCATCCCCAGCCCCCGAGACGGGGAGAGCGACTCGGACTCCTCCGCCCAGCAACAGCTGCTCCTACTGCAGAGACAGGAGAGGGAGAGGGAGAGGGTGAGAGAGGGACAGGGGCAGTCACAGCACCCTCCGGTTATCCAGCCCTGTCAGCCAGGGACCTCCGGTGGTCGCTCCACCACCCCTCCATTACAACCCACGTCCTCCTCAGCTCCCTCACTGGTCCCCTCCTCCTCCGCACCCCCCACTTCTCTTCCACTGCCTCTACCGCCTCCCATGCCCCAACAGGCCGGCCCCCTCTCTCTCATCCAATCAGGGGCGTCCCTCCTCCCCCAGAGGCGGCCCTCCCCCTCGCCTCATTCTCCACAGCAGGGGATGTCTCAGGTTCCACCCCTAGGACCGCCAGGCTCCACCCAGTTGCTACCGAGCGCGCTCCACGGCCCGCTACCCCACCCATCATCCATGCCCCACCCACTCCAGACTGGCCCCTCCCACCTACCCCACCCTCACTCCCTGCCCCCTCAAAGCTTCCCATTGGGCCCCCAGTCTCAGGTCCCGCCCTCCCCGCTGCCTCTCAGCCAATCGCAGCAGCCGTCTCACAGGGCCCACACCCCCCCCAGCCAATCATCGTCATCCCAGGGTGGCTTGTCCAATCAGCCGCCCCGCGAGCAGCCCCTACCCCCCGCCCCTTCCATGTCCATGCCCCACATCAAGCCACCTCCCACCACCCCCATCCCCCACATGCCCAACCGCGACCCTCAGTCCCACAAACACGGGCCTCCACACCTCTCAGTGCCCCCCTTCCCCCAGATGCCCTCCAACCTGCCCCCTCCACCTGCCCTCAAGCCCCTCTCCTCCCTGTCCACCCACCACCCTCCCCCTGCCCACCCTCCTCCCCTCCAGCTCATGCCCCAGGGCCCAAGCCAGCAGCTCCAGCCTCCATCGGCCCAGCCCCCTGTCCTCACCCAGTCCCAGAATCTCCCCCCTTCAGAGAGAGAGCGAGGCAGCCAGCACCACCCTACTCCTCCGCCTCCTCTACCCCCCTCCGGACCATCACCGTCCTCCCACCCCAACACACCCCAACAGCCCCCGTTCCCTCCTCACCCCTTCGCCCCCGTCCTGCCCCTCTCCTCCGCTGGCTGCCCTCCCCCCTCCTCCTCTCTACCTCCAGTCCTCCAGCCTCCTCCCTCTTCCTCCTCCTCCATCTCCATGCCCCTCCCAGCCTCCGTCGGCTCCGCCTGCCCAGGTCCCGCCCTCCCACCTGTACACATCAAGGAGGAACCTCTCGACGAATCAGAGGAGCCCGAGAGCCCTCCGCCCCCTCCGCGGAGCCCCTCCCCCGAGCCTACCATCGTCAACACGCCCAGCCATGCCAGCCAGTCAGCACGGTATGACCTGAAGCGAGCGCACACACACACTGTCTGAACACACACACACACACACACACACACACTGTCTGAACACACACACACACACACACACACACACACACACACACACACAATTGTCTATTTGAATGTGACTACCTGTTGTGTTTCAGTGGCTCTCAGATCACCAATGAATAGTAATGAGTCTTAATAGAGGGAGAGAGAATCTGTTAAGAGGTAGAGAGAATCTGTTAAGAGGTAGAGAGAATCTGTTAAGAGGTAGAGAGAATCTGTTAAGAGGTAGAGAGAATCTGTTAAGAGGTAGAGAGAATCTGTAAAGAGGGAGAGAGAATCTGTTAAGAGGTAGAGAGAATCTGTTAAGAGGTAGAGAGAATCTGTTAAGAGGTAGAGAGAATCTGTTAAGAGGTAGAGAGAATCTGTTAAGAGGTAGAGAGAATCTGTTAAGAGGTAGAGAGAATCTGTTAAGAGGTAGAGAGGAGAGAATCTGTTAAGAGGTAGAGAGAATCTGTAAAGAGGTAGAGAGAATCTGTTAAGAGGTAGAGAGAATCTGTTAAGAGGTAGAGAGAATCTGTTAAGAGGTAGAGAGAATCTGTAAAGAGGGAGAGAGAATCTGTAAAGAGGGAGAGAGAATCTGTTAAGAGGTAGAGAGAATCTGTTAAGAGGTAGAGAGAATCTGTTAAGAGGTAGAGAGAATCTGTTAAGAGGTAGAGAGAATCTGTTAAGAGGGAGAGAGAATCTGTTAAGAGGGAGAGAGAATCTGTTAAGAGGTAGAGAGAATCTGTTAAGAGGTAGAGAGAATCTGTTAAGAGGTAGAGAGAATCTGTTAGAGGTAGAGAGAATCTGTTAAGAGGGAGAGAGAATCTGTTAAGAGGTAGAGAGAATCTGTTAAGAGGTAGAGAGAATCTGTTAAGAGGTAGAGAGAATCTGTTAAGAGGGAGAGAGAATCTGTTAAGAGGGAGAGAGAATCTGTTAAGAGGTAGAGAGAATCTGTTAAGAGGTAGAGAGAATCTGTTAAGAGGTAGAGAGAATCTGTTAGAGGTAGAGAGAATCTGTAAAGAGGTAGAGAGAATCTGTAAAGAGGTAGAGAGAATCTGTTAAGAGGTAGAGAGAATCTGTTAAGAGGTAGAGAGGAGAGAATCTGTTAAGAGGTAGAGAGAATCTGTAAAGAGGTAGAGAGAATCTGTTAAGAGGTAGAGAGAATCTGTTAAGAGGTAGAGAGAATCTGTTAAGAGGTAGAGAGAATCTGTAAAGAGGGAGAGAGAATCTGTAAAGAGGGAGAGAGAATCTGTTAAGAGGTAGAGAGAATCTGTTAAGAGGTAGAGAGAATCTGTTAAGAGGTAGAGAGAATCTGTTAAGAGGTAGAGAGAATCTGTTAAGAGGTAGAGAGAATCTGTTAAGAGGTAGAGAGAATCTGTTAAGAGGTAGAGAGAATCTGTTAAGAGGTAGAGAGAATCTGTTAAGAGGTAGAGAGAATCTGTTAAGAGGTAGAGAGAATCTGTTAAGAGGTAGAGAGAATCTGTTAAGAGGTAGAGAGAATCTGTTAAGAGGTAGAGAGAATCTGTTAAGAGGTAGAGAGAATCTGTTAAGAGGTAGAGAGAATCTGTAAAGAGGGAGAGAGAATCTGTAAAGAGGGAGAGAGAATCTGTTAAGAGGTAGAGAGAGAATCTGTAAAGAGGGAGAGAGAATCTGTTAAGAGGTAGAGAGAATCTGTTAAGAGGGAGAGAGAATCTGTTAAGAGGGAGAGAGGAGAGAATCTGTTAAGAGGTAGAGAGGAGAGAATCTGTTAAGAGGTAGAGAGAATCTGTTAAGAGGTAGAGAGAATCTGTTAAGAGGTAGAGAGAATCTGTTAAGAGGTAGAGAGAATCTGTAAAGAGGGAGAGAGAATCTGTAAAGAGGGAGAGAGAATCTGTTAAGAGGGAGAGAGAATCTGTTAAGAGGTAGAGAGAATCTGTTAAGAGGTAGAGAGAATCTGTTAAGAGGGAGAGAGAATCTGTTAAGAGGGAGAGAGAATCTGTTAAGAGGTAGAGAGAATCTGTTAGAGGTAGAGAGAATCTGTTAGAGGTAGAGAGAATCTGTTAAGAGGTAGAGAGAATCTGTTAAGAGGTAGAGAGAATCTGTTAAGAGGTAGAGAGAATCTGTTAGAGGTAGAGAGAATCTGTTAGAGGTAGAGAGAATCTGTTAAGAGGTAGAGAGAATCTGTTAAGAGGTAGAGAGAATCTGTTAAGAGGTAGAGAGAATCTGTTAAGAGGTAGAGAGAATCTGTTAAGAGGTAGAGAGAATCTGTTAAGAGGTAGAGAGAATCTGTTAAGAGGTAGAGAGAATCTGTTAAGAGGTAGAGAGAATCTGTTAAGAGGGAGAGAGAATCTGTTAAGAGGGAGAGAGAATCTGTTAAGAGGTAGAGAGAATCTGTTAGAGGTAGAGAGAGAATCTGTAAAGAGGGAGAGAGAATCTGTAAAGAGGTAGAGAGAATCTGTTAAGAGGTAGAGAGAGAATCTGTAAAGAGGTAGAGAGAATCTGTTAAGAGGGAGAGAGAATCTGTAAAGAGGTAGAGAGAATCTGTAAAGAGGTAGAGAGAATCTGTTAAGAGGTAGAGAGAATCTGTTAAGAGGTAGAGAGGAGAGAATCTGTTAAGAGGTAGAGAGGAGAGAATCTGTTAAGAGGTAGAGAGAATCTGTTAAGAGGTAGAGAGAATCTGTTAAGAGGTAGAGAGAATCTGTTAAGAGGTAGAGAGAATCTGTAAAGAGGGAGAGAGAATCTGTAAAGAGGGAGAGAGAATCTGTTAAGAGGTAGAGAGAGAATCTGTAAAGAGGGAGAGAGAATCTGTTAAGAGGTAGAGAGAATCTGTTAAGAGGGAGAGAGAATCTGTTAAGAGGTAGAGAGGAGAGAATCTGTTAAGAGGTAGAGAGGAGAGAATCTGTTAAGAGGTAGAGAGAATCTGTTAAGAGGTAGAGAGAATCTGTTAAGAGGTAGAGAGAATCTGTTAAGAGGTAGAGAGAATCTGTAAAGAGGGAGAGAGAATCTGTAAAGAGGGAGAGAGAATCTGTTAAGAGGGAGAGAGAATCTGTTAAGAGGTAGAGAGAATCTGTTAAGAGGTAGAGAGAATCTGTTAAGAGGGAGAGAGAATCTGTTAAGAGGGAGAGAGAATCTGTTAAGAGGTAGAGAGAATCTGTTAGAGGTAGAGAGAATCTGTTAGAGGTAGAGAGAATCTGTTAAGAGGTAGAGAGAATCTGTTAAGAGGTAGAGAGAATCTGTTAAGAGGTAGAGAGAATCTGTTAGAGGTAGAGAGAATCTGTTAGAGGTAGAGAGAATCTGTTAAGAGGTAGAGAGAATCTGTTAAGAGGTAGAGAGAATCTGTTAAGAGGTAGAGAGAATCTGTTAAGAGGTAGAGAGAATCTGTTAAGAGGTAGAGAGAATCTGTTAAGAGGTAGAGAGAATCTGTTAAGAGGTAGAGAGAATCTGTTAAGAGGTAGAGAGAATCTGTTAAGAGGGAGAGAGAATCTGTTAAGAGGGAGAGAGAATCTGTTAAGAGGTAGAGAGAATCTGTTAGAGGTAGAGAGAATCTGTTAGAGGTAGAGAGAATCTGTTAAGAGGTAGAGAGAATCTGTTAAGAGGTAGAGAGAATCTGTTAAGAGGTAGAGAGAATCTGTTAAGAGGTAGAGAGAATCTGTTAAGAGGTAGAGAGAATCTGTTAAGAGGTAGAGAGAATCTGTAAAGAGGTAGAGAGAATCTCATCAGCACAGAGATATGGAGTGGTTAGACTAGAGATACTGTTGAATAATCAGCTAACTTGCCAAAGGCTATTTATTCTCATCAGATATTCAATTACATCCATTTTCTGTTGAATTTGGTCTAAAGACGCAGTCTCTTCGTGGCTTGCCATTTAGATGTATGTATCACATTTTCTATGCTAATGTTTTTTTGTGATTTACACATTTTAAGAAAATGGGTGTTCATGAAGAATGCTATTGACTCATGAATACAAGTCATATGAGCCTTATGATAATTGTGATGTTAGCAAGCTGTGAATCCTGGAATATTTTATGTGTATTTCCATGAAGTGTTGTTAGCTAAACTTTACTTATATATTAATGTGTATTTCCATGTTATTTTCCATTGTGTGTCTAGGTTCTACAAGCACCTGGACCGGGGCTACAACACGTGTGCTAGAACAGACTTCTACTTCACGCCTCTGGCTGCGTCTAAACTGGCCAAGAAGAGGGCGGAAGCACTGGAGCGGGCCAAGAGGGAGGCGGAGCAGAAAGCCCGGGAGGAGAAGGAGAGGGAGAAGGAACGGGAGAGGGAACGGGAAAGAGAGAAGGAACAGGAGAGAGCGGCGGTGAGTGTTCGGTCTAGTTTGTCTCTTGCTTAACTTCACACTGCGAAAAGAAAACACATTCTGTTCTAAAACATCCTACATGTTTCTCATTCCCACTGGAGTATTTCTTTAACCTTTCCCTTACAACCTGTTATAACCTCCTTATAACCTGTTACAACCTATTATAACCTCCTTATAACCTGTTACAACCTATTATAACCTTATGACCTGTTATAACATAATCTGTTACAACCTATTATAATATTTTTATAATATGTTACAACCTATTATAACCTCCTTATAACCTGTTACAACCACCTTAAAACCGATTATAACCGTATGACCTGTTTCAACCTATTATAACCGCTGTATAACCTGTTACAACCACCTTACAACCTATTATAACCTCCTTATAACTTGTTACAACCTATTATAACCTCCTCATAACCTGTTACAACCTATTATAACCTCCTCATAACCTGTTACAACCTATTATAACCTCCTCATAACCTGTTACAACCTATTATAACCTCCTCATAACCTGTTACAACCTATTATAACTTCCTTAACCTGTTACAACCTATTATAACTTCCTTAACCTGTTACAACCACCTTACAACCTATACCCTTCTTACATGTTATGCCCTCTTTATAACATGTTATAACCTCCCTGTGTGTGTGTGTGACGTCTCCACATATCTATTTGTTACAGAAAGCCTCCAGTTCGTGTCACGACGGCCGTATGGGCGACTCCCAGATGGTTGGCTCCGCCCACATGCGTCCTCCCTTCGACGGCCCCCCCACCTCCATCGCCGCGGTGCCCCCTTACATCGGCCCCGACACGCCCGCCCTGCGCACCCTCAGCGAGTATGCCCGCCCTCACGTCATGTCCCCAACCAATAGGAACCACCCCTTCTTCGTCTCCCTCAACCCCAACGACCCCCTGATGGCCTATCACATGCCTGGCCTCTACAACGCCGACCCGGGCATGCGGGAGCGCGAGCTGCGGGAGCGGGAGATGAGAGAGAGAGAGATGAGGGAGAGGGAGCTGAGAGAGAGGATGAAGCCTGGGTTCGAACACAAACCCCCGGAGCTAGAAGGCATGCACCCCTCGGCTAACCCCATGGAGCACTTCGCCCGGCATGGCGCCATCTCCTTACCCCCCATGGCGGGACCACACCCCTTCGCCTCCTTCCACCACGGCCTCAACCCCCTGGAGAGGGAGCGTTTGGCGCTGGCTGCGGGACCCCAGCTCAGACCGGACATGAGCTACCCGGAGCGGCTGGCGGCGGAGAGGCTGCATGCTGAGAGGATGGCGGCGGTGGCTAACGACCCTATCGCCAGGCTTCAGATGTTCAACATCACGCCTCATCATCACCAGCACTCCCACATCCACTCACACCTACACCTGCACCAGCAGGACTCGCTGCACCAAGGTGACACGCCTGGCCATACATAAACATTATTACTAGATTAAGATCAAGTTCAAGTTTATTTGCCACTTCTAGTGAAGCATTTATATCAATATAATACTGATGATTAAAACAATACTGTAAGCAAATATGGCAATATATACAGTGCATTCGGAAAGTATTCAGACCCCTTGACTTTTTCCACATTTTGTGACGTTACAGCCTTATTCTAAAATGGATTCCAAAAAAATTTCCTCATAAATCTTCACACTATACCCCATAATGACAAAGCAAAAACAGGTTTTTAGATTTTTTTAAACTAATGTATTAAAAATACAAAACTGAAATATCACATTTCCATAAGTATTCAGACCCTTTCCTCAGTACTTTGTTGAAGCACCTTTGGCAGCGATTACAGCCTCGAGTCTTCTTGGGTATGACACTACAAGCTTGGCACACCTGTATTTGTGGAGTGTCTCCCATTCTTCTCTGCAGACCCTCTCAAGCTCTGTCAGGTTGGATGGGGAGCGTTGCTGCACAGCTATTTTTAGGTCTCTCCAGAGATTTTCGATCGGGTTCAAGTCCGGGCTCTGGCTGGGCCACTCAAGGACATTCAGAGACTCGTCCCGAAGCAACTCCTGCGTTGTCTTGGCTGTGTGCTTAGGGTCGTGGTCCTGTTGGAAAGTGAACCTTCGCCCCAGTCTGAGGTCCTGAGTGCTCTGGATCCTGACTAGTCTCCCAGTCCCTGCCGCTGTAAAACATCCCCACAGCATGATGCTGCCACCACCATGCTTCACCGTAGGGATGGTGCCAGGTTTCCTACAGATGTGACATTCAGGCCAAAGAATTCAATCTTGGTTTCATCAAACCAGAGAATCTTGTTTCTCATGATCTGAGAGTCCTTTAGGTGCCTTTTGGCAAACTCCAAGCGGGCTCTCATGTGCCTTTTACTGAGGAGTGGCTTCTGTCTGGCCACTCTACCATAAAGGCCTGAGTGCTGCAGAGATGATTGTCCTTCTGGAAGGTTCTCCCATCTCCACAGAGGAACTCTGGAGCTCTGTCAGAGTGACCATCGGGTTCTTGGTCACCTCCCTGACCAAGGCCCTTCTCCCCCGATTGCTCAGTTTGGCCGGGTGGCCAACTCTAGGAAGAGTCTTGGTGGTTCCAAACATCTTCCCTTTAAGAATGATGGATGCCACTGTGTTCTTGGGGACCTTCAATGCTGTAGAAAATGTTTTGGTACCCTTCCCCAGATCTGTGCCTCGACACAATCCTGTCTCGGAGCTCTACGGACAATTCCTTCGACCTCATGGCTTGGTTTTTGCTCTGACATGCACTGTCAACTGTGGGACCTGTGTGTGCCTTTCCAAATCATGTCCAATCAATTGAATTTACCACAGGTGGACTCCAATCACGTTGTAGAAACATCTCAAGGATGATCAATGGAAACAGGATGCACCTGAGCTCAATTTTGAGTCTCATAACAAAGGGTCTGAAACATTTCTAAAAACCTGTTTTCGCTTTGTCATTATGGGGTATTGTGTGTAGATTGATGAGTAAATGTTTTTATTTAATCAATTTTAGAATAAGGCTGTAACGTAACAAAATGTGGAAAAAGTCAAGGGGTCTGAATACTTTCTGAATGCAATGTACATATTACAATATAATATGATTGCATGTACAGTATGTCACATATTGGGTGTTAGGTTACTACTATCTGGGTGATAGTGTAACCGGTGTGAGATGGCTAGCTAGTTAGCGGTGCGCGCTAGTAGCGTTTCAATCGGTGACGTCACTCGCTCTGAGACCTTGAAGTAGTTGTTTCCCTTGCTCTGCAAGGGCCGCGGCTTTTGTGGAGTGACGGGTAACGGTGTTTCGAGGGTGACTGTTGTCGATGTGTGCAGAGGGTCCCTGGTTCAAGCCCAGGTAGGGGCGAGGAGAGGGGCGGAAGCAACACTGTTACATTGATGCTGTTGACCCGGTGTTACTGCTATCTGGGTGTTAGGTTACTGCTATCTGGGTGTTAGGTTACTGCTATCTGGGTGTTAGGTTACTGCTATCTGGGTGTTACTGCTATCTGGGTGTTACTGCTATCTGGGTGTTAGGTTACTGCTATCTGGGTGTTACTGCTATCTGGGTGTTAGGTTACTACTATCTGGGTGTTACTGCTATCTGGGTGTTAGGTTACTGCTATCTGGGTGTTAGGTTACTGCTATCTGGGTGTTAGGTTACTACTATCTGGGTGTTAGGTTACTGCTATCTGGGTGTTAGGTTACTGCTATCTGGGTGTTAGGTTACTACTATCTGGGTGTTAGGTTACTACTATCTGGGTGTTAGGTTACTACTATCTGGGTGTTAGGTTACTACTATCTGGGTGTTAGGTTACTACTATCTGGGTGTTAGGTTACTACTATCTGGGTGTTAGGTTACTACTATCTGGGTGTTAGGTTACTGCTATCTGGGTGTTAGGTTACTGCTATCTGGGTGTTACTGCTATCTGGGTGTTAGGTTACTGCTATCTGGGTGTTAGGTTACTGCTATCTGGGTGTTAGGTTACTACTATCTGGGTGTTAGGTTACTACTATCTGGGTGTTAGGTTACTACTATCTGGGTGTTAGGTTACTGCTATCTGGGTGTTACTGCTATCTGGGTGTTAGGTTACTGCTATCTGGGTGTTAGGTTACTGCTATCTGGGTGTTAGGTTACTGCTATCTGGGTGTTAGGTTACTGCTATCTGGGTGTTACTGCTATCTGGGTGTTAGGTTACTGCTATCTGGGTGTTAGGTTACTGCTATCTGGGTGTTAGGTTACTGCTATCTGGGTGTTACTACTATCTGGGTGTTAGGTTACTGCTATCTGGGTGTTACTGCTATCTGGGTGTTAGGTTACTGCTATCTGGGTGTTAGGTTACTGCTATCTGGGTGTTAGGTTACTGCTATCTGGGTGTTAGGTTACTGCTATCTGGGTGTTAGGTTACTACTATCTGGGTGTTAGGTTACTACTATCTGGGTGTTAGGTTACTACTATCTGGGTGTTAGGTTACTGCTATCTGGGTGTTAGGTTACTACTATCTGGGTGTTAGGTTACTACTATCTGGGTGGTAGGTTACTGCTATCTGGGTGTTAGGTTACTGCTATCTGGGTGTTAGGTTACTGCTATCTGGGTGTTAGGTTACTACTATCTGGGTGTTACTGCTATCTGGGTGTTAGGTTACTGCTATCTGGGTGTTAGGTTACTACTATCTGGGTGTTAGGTTACTGCTATATGGGTGTTAGGTTACTGCTATCTGGGTGTTAGGTTACTGCTATCTGGGTGTTAGGTTACTGCTATCTGGGTGTTAGGTTACTGCTATCTGGGTGTTAGGTTACTGCTATCTGGGTGTTAGGTTACTGCTATCTGGGTGTTAGGTTACTGCTATCTGGGTGTTAGGTTACTGCTATCTGGCTGTTAGGTTACTGCTATCTGGGTGTTAGGTTACTTCTATCTGGGTGTTAGGTTACTACTATCTGGGTGTTAGGTTACTGCTATCTGGGTGTTAGGTTACTACTATCTGGGTGTTACTGCTATCTGGGTGTTAGGTTACTGCTATCTGGGTGTTACTGCTATCTGGGTGTTAGGTTACTGCTATCTGGGTGTTACTGCTATCTGGGTGTTACTGCTATCTGGGTGTTAGGTTACTGCTATCTGGGTGTTAGGTTACTGCTATCTGGGTGTTAGGTTACTGCTATCTGGGTGTTAGGTTACTACTATCTGGGTGTTAGGTTACTGCTATCTGGGTGTTAGGTTACTGCTATCTGGGTGTTAGGTTACTGCTATCTGGGTGTTACTGCTATCTGGGTGTTAGGTTACTGCTATCTGGGTGTTAGGTTACTGCTATCTGGGTGTTAGGTTACTGCTATCTGGGTGTTAGGTTACTGCTATCTGGGTGTTAGGTTACTGCTATCTGGGTGTTACTGCTATCTGGGTGTTAGGTTACTGCTATCTGGGTGTTAGGTTACTGCTATCTGGGTGTTAGGTTACTACTATCTGGGTGTTAGGTTACTGCTATCTGGGTGTTACTGCTATCTGGGTGTTAGGTTACTGCTATCTGGGTGTTACTGCTATCTGGGTGTTAGGTTACTGCTATCTGGGTGTTAGGTTACTGCTATCTGGGTGTTACTGCTATCTGGGTGTTAGGTTACTGCTATCTGGGTGTTACTGCTATCTGGGTGTTAGGTTACTACTATCTGGGTGTTAGGTTACTGCTATCTGGGTGTTAGGTTACTGCTATCTGGGTGTTAGGTTACTGCTATCTGGGTGTTAGGTTACTACTATCTGGGTGTTAGGTTACTGCTATCTGGGTGTTAGGTTACTGCTATCTGGGTGTTACTGCTATCTGGGTGTTAGGTTACTGCTATCTGGGTGTTACTACTATCTGGGTGTTAGGTTACTGCTATCTGGGTGTTAGGTTACTGCTATCTGGGTGTTAGGTTACTGCTATCTGGGTGTTAGGTTACTGCTATCTGGGTGTTACTGCTATCTGGGTGTTAGGTTACTACTATCTGGGTGTTAGGTTACTGCTATCTGGGTGTTAGGTTACTGCTATCTGGGTGTTAGGTTACTGCTATCTGGGTGTTACTGCTATCTGGGTGTTAGGTTACTGCTATCTGGGTGTTACTGCTATCTGGGTGTTCGGTTACTACTATCTGGGTGTTAGGTTACTACTATCTGGGTGTTAGGTTACTGCTATCTGGGTGTTAGGTTACTGCTATCTGGGTGTTAGGTTACTGCTATCTGGGTGTTAGGTTACTGCTATCTGGGTGTTAGGTTACTGCTATCTGGGTGTTAGGTTACTGCTATCTGGGTGTTAGGTTACTGCTATCTGGGTGTTAGGTTACTGCTATCTGGGTGTTAGGTTACTGCTATCTGGGTGTTAGGTTACTGCTATCTGGGTGTTAGGTTACTGCTATCTGGGTGTTAGGTTACTGCTATCTGGGTGTTAGGTTACTGCTATCTGGGTGTTAGGTTACTACTATCTGGGTGTTAGGTTACTGCTATCTGGGTGTTAGGTTACTACTATCTGGGTGTTAGGTTACTACTATCTGGGTGTTAGGTTACTGCTATCTGGGTGTTAGGTTACTGCTATCTGGGTGTTAGGTTACTGCTATCTGGGTGTTAGGTTACTGCTATCTGGGTGTTACTGCTATCTGGGTGTTAGGTTACTACTATCTGGGTGTTAGGTTACTGCTATCTGGGTGTTAGGTTACTGCTATCTGGGTGTTAGGTTACTGCTATCTGGGTGTTAGGTTACTGCTATCTGGGTGTTAGGTTACTACTATCTGGGTGTTACTGCTATCTGGGTGTTAGGTTACTACTATCTGGGTGTTAGGTTACTGCTATCTGGGTGTTACTGCTATCTGGGTGTTAGGTTACTACTATCTGGGTGTTACTGCTATCTGGGTGTTAGGTTACTACTATCTGGGTGTTACTGCTATCTGGGTGTTAGGTTACTGCTATCTGGGTGTTAGGTTACTACTATCTGGGTGTTACTGCTATCTGGGTGTTAGGTTACTGCTATCTGGGTGTTACTGCTATCTGGGTGTTAGGTTACTGCTATCTGGGTGTTACTGCTATCTGGGTGTTAGGTTACTACTATCTGGGTGTTACTGCTATCTGGGTGTTAGGTTACTGCTATCTGGGTGTTAGGTTACTACTATCTGGGTGTTACTGCTATCTGGGTGTTAGGTTACTACTATCTGGGTGTTACTACTATATGGGTGTTAGGTTACTGCTATCTGGGTGTTAGGTTACTGCTATCTGGGTGTTAGGTTACTGCTATCTGGGTGTTAGGTTACTGCTATCTGGGTGTTACTACTATCTGGGTGTTAGGTTACTGCTATCTGGGTGTTAGGTTACTGCTATCTGGGTGTTAGGTTACTGCTATCTGGGTGTTAGGTTACTGCTATCTGGGTGTTAGGTTACTACTATCTGGGTGTTAGGTTACTGCTATCTGGGTGTTAGGTTACTGCTATCTGGGTGTTAGGTTACTGCTATCTGGGTGTTACTGCTATCTGGGTGTTAGGTTACTGCTATCTGGGTGTTAGGTTACTACTATCTGGGTGTTAGGTTACTACTATCTGGGTGTTAGGTTACTGCTATCTGGGTGTTACTACTATCTGGGTGTTAGGTTACTGCTATCTGGGTGTTAGGTTACTGCTATCTGGGTGTTAGGTTACTGCTATCTGGGTGTTAGGTTACTGCTATCTGGGTGTTAGGTTACTGCTATCTGGGTGTTAGGTTACTGCTATCTGGGTGTTAGGTTACTGCTATCTGGGTGTTAGGTTACTGCTATCTGGGTGTTAGGTTACTGCTGTGGCATGCAGTGACTGTATTGTATTATGATGAACTGTAAATACTGTATATCAGTGTACTAGGATGTATTATGATGTACTGTATATCAGTGTACTAGGCTGTATTATGATGTACTGTATATCAGTGTATTATGATGTACTGTATATCAGTGTATTATGATGTACTGTATATCAGTGTATTATGATGTACTGTATATCAGTGTATTATGATGTACTGTATATCAGTGTATTAAGATGTATCGTGATGAACTGAGTAACCTGACCATATGGCGTTCTGACTCTGTGCAGGTGGTGGTGAATGTCTTGTGTGTCCTCCCGGTTCGGGGGGGCACCCCCTCGTAGACCCTCTGGCAGGAGGCCCCCACCTCGCCCGCTTCCCCTACCCGCACGGCGCGATCCCCAACCCCCTCCTGGGTCAGAACCCACACGAACATGAGATGCTGCGACACCCTGTCTTCGGTAAAAACACCAACACCTTTCGATCAACAACACAGATCTCAATCTAGATCATATCAATATCAGACCTTGGCCTGATCCTGTTGCGTTCCTCTATTTGTAGTCAAGCCAAATGGCCTGATCCTGTTGCGTTCCTCTCTCCAGGTACTCCGTACCCCCGGGACCTCCCTCCCCAGATGTCTGCAGCCCACCAGCTCCAGGCCATGCATGCTCAGTCTGCAGAGATGCAGCGGCTAGCTATGGAGCAGCAGTGGCTACATGGACACCACCACATGCACGGGGGCCCGCTGCCTGGACAGGAGGATTATTACAGGTCAGAGATGAGACACACTCACTGAAACACACACACACACACACACTTGAAAACTCACACTGAAACACACACACACACACACTTAACCATTTACACACACTCTCACACATTCACATTTCAACACATTCATTACACACACTGACAGAAGAGGAAAAGACTGCCCTAGACAGCATCAGTCCAGAGATGGGCTTTAAAATAAGAACAATTACATCAAATTACAAAACAAATATTAATCATAACATAAAATGGTTCATCTGTGGTTATAAATTCTGTTGCTAATTTAAAAAGATTTTCATTTGTGTGATTTCTGTAAGATCATGCAGACGTTTCAAGTGATCTCGAGTTCCAGAAATTGACTCCTTTTACAGAAAAACCTGATGGCAAGTGATGTTTTACCTTAAGAATTAACTCTGCGCTTTGCATTTTCAGAGTATGTGACCCTGTAGGGTCTATATATAGACTGAATGTAGTCACTTTTTATATATATAGGGTTGGGAGCAAGTCTGTATTAACATTTTAAGTTTCGCATTGGACAAATATACAGACATTTTCCAAATTTGACATATTACGTTTCTTTGCAATTTTACTGATGTGGTGAATTCTAAAATTGGTAAATGCACACTTGTACAAGGATTGCAGCGGCTTTGTTCCAGATTCTCCAGCTTGCGACCAACTTGTAATACAACACCACCTGTGAAAATATCATAGTGTGCATATAAACGTCGTTAGTGGTGCAGGGGCTTTCTGTTATATTTCCAGATGATAAGAGTGGGGATGCTGACGTACGTTTGTTTGTTTGTTTGTTTGTGTTTTAGCCGGCTGAAGAAGGAAAGCGACAAGCAACTGTAACCGACCAATAGGGACGCAGGAAGTTGCCTAGGACACAGGAAGTACACACGCGGGAACAGGAAGTAGTTACAGAGCAGTCTGTCTGTCAGTCAGAGGAACTCGATCCTCCGAACATTTCCCGTTACGAAGAACAACAGAAATTGAAGAACATTGAGAGACTTTGTTTGGTGTAACTATAGCCTTCAAGTAGTGACAACGACCTCGAGACTGATTTGTGACTTTCCTGCATGAAAACTACTCTAAAGCGTCCACAACGTGTTTTGTAGGCAGCACACTTTGTCACTGTGCTAGTGGATGGAAAGGAAAGAGACTAGGAAGTGACGGTCCAGACATTATATCCACGGAAAGATTTAAAAACAAAGTGCTATCTTATTTTAATACATTGTTGTAGGTTTTCATCATTTGAACGAAAAGCTGCAGCATGGCATTTTTGAGTCTGTAAATAGTATATATATACATATAATTATTATAATTATTATTATTGTTGTTACTAGACGTGGACTCAAGTCATTTCTAAACCTCCAATATAGTACTGTGTTCTGAAGCATTAAGCCTTGTTTTAACGGGGGGGGGGGGTGATGTGGTGATGTGGGATACCTCAGAGAGAGCTGTGTAGCCCCAGACTCTCACACACACGACTGTCCCATCCATCTCCTTTCATGATACACCCCTTGACAAGCACCATATTGTCAGACAGAATGCCTGAACTTACTGGGTTGAGTTAATGATTCGAGACTCTTGGAAGAGGAGTGACTGTATCTCAGAGTCACTGAGTCTTCTATGGATCAGCATATGCCCCTGTCCTGTCCTCTACAAGACCCCGATGCAGACACCATCAGTTGCCCTCAAAGGAAGACTAGATGGAATCCCTCGGCGCTTTTAATTGGTTTTGACACTCTTACTCGACATCAGTATTGATTCAATATAATTAAAGAAACATTTTAAGTTTAGGTCGATTTTAAAACCTGTTTCACGTTTTCTTTTACAATGTTTTAAATTGTCTTTGACAAAAAAAAAAATGGTATCGTTCGTGTCTTTAAACTACACTGAGGTCCCAACAACTGTTCTGTTCTGTTCTGACTGTGGTTGAGTGGAGTTATACAAGGGTGCTAGAGGAAACTGAAGGTGGTGGTGGTGGTGGTGATGAAGCTGGTTTCCTCCCTCCTCTACTTGTTCAAGTGTGGCTGCTACAGCAAGGCTTCTCTAGCCTGGTATGTTTGTGCTGTCTTGACAACTCCTAGGGACCAGGCTAGGGGTTCTCCTCCACCGGCTTCTCCTCCATGAGGTGATCCTGGTATTATGTGCGCTGTGCTGCCATATTCACTGTGACTTAACGAGGCCTAACTATATGGGAGGAGGTGGGTGGGTCCAGTGCTGGGACCAGACACTAACTAACAGGCCTAACTATATGGGAGGAGGTGGGTGGGTCCAGTGCTGGGACCAGACTCTAGACAGTGGAGCTGTAATGGTGGTGGTCCTGTTCCCTTCAGGCTCTCGCTGCTCAGCCTTCCCCTCAGCCTGCACTGCTTCTCCTGGCCTCCCCTTCAAGGCCAGGGGTGGTTCGTGGACTGTACGCCATGCCATTGACTGTTCTGTTCAGTTCACCTGACTGTCATACCAGTGTACTGGCTGTTAGCCCTAACCCTGCCTATGTTAGCCCATGTTTGAGTTCCTTCTACTCCTCTCTGGTCCGTCTCTGGTCCGTCTCTGGTCCGTCTCTGGTCCGTCTCCGGTCCGTCCACCACGAGCATGTGCTATGTTTGTCTCCGTCTCTGTATCGGTTTGTCTGTCTGTCTGTTCCATGCACATTTGCTCATCTCATGTCTGCCTCCTCCTCTTTCTGACACCATCCTCCTCTTTCTGACACCCTCCCCCTCCTCCTGTCTAACACCACCCTCCTCCTCCTGTCTGACACCACCACCCCCCTCCTCCTCCTGTCTGACACCACCACCCTCCTCCTCCTGTCTGACACCACCACCCTCCTCCTGTCTGACACCACCACCCTCCTCCTCCTCCTCCTCCTGTCTGACACCACCCTCCTCCTCCTCCTGTCTGACACCACCACCCTACTCCTCCTCCTGTCTGACACCACCACCCTCCTCCTCCTCCTGTCTGACACCACCACCCACCACCCTCCTCCTCCTCCTGTCTGACACCACCACCCACCACCCTACTCCTCCTCCTGTCTGACACCACCACTCTCCTCCTCCTCCTGTCTGACACCACCACCCTCCTCCTCCTCCTGTCTGACACCACCACCCTCCTCCTCCTGTCTGACACCACCACCCTCCTCCTCCTGTCTGACACCACCACCCTCCTCCTCCTCCAGTCTGACACCACCCTCCTCCTCCTGTCTGACACCACCACCCTCCTCCTCCTCCTGTCTGACACCACCCTCCTCCTGTCTGACACCACCACCCTCCTCCTCCTCCTGTCTGACACCACCCTCCTCCTCCTCCTGTCTGACACCACCACCCTCCTCCTCCTGTCTGACACCACCACCCTCCTCCTGTCTGACACCACCACCCTCCTCCTCCTCCTGTCTGACACCACCCCCCTCCTCCTCCTCCTGTCTGACACCACCACCCTCCTCCTCCTCCTGTCTGACACCACCACCTTCCTCCTCCTCCTGTCTGACACCACCACCCTCCTCCTCCTCCTGTCTGACACCACCCCCCTCCTCCTCCTCCTGTCTGACACCACCCTCCTCCTCCTGTCTGACACCACCACCCTCCTCCTCCTCCTGTCTGACACCACCACCTTCCTCCTCCTCCTGTCTGACACCACCCCCCTCCTCCTCCTCCTGTCTGACACCACCCCCCTCCTCCTCCTCCTGTCTGACACCACCACCCTCCCCCTCCTCCTGTCTGACACCACAACCCTCCTCCTCCTGTCTGACACCACCCTCCTCCTCCTCCTCCTGTCTGACACCACCCCCCTCCTCCTGTCTGACACCACCACCCTCCTCCTCCTCCTGTCTGACACCACCCCCACCCTCCTCCTCCTGTCTGACACCACCCCCCTCCTCCTCCTGTCTGACACCCCCCTCCTCCTCCTGTCTGACACCACCACCCCCCTCCTCCTCCTGTCTGACACCACCACCCTCCTCCTCCTCCTGTCTGACACCACCCTCCTCCTCCTGTCTTTTAGTGTTCCTTCTCTCTCTGTCTCTCCTCTCCTCCTAACCCTTGGATGTTAGGTGTTGTTGTCAATGGTTGATCTTCTCATTTCCAAGCAGCAATAGCAGAATGTATATACATTCTGACCGGCTAAGATTTATATATAGAACTGGTATCTTGAAGCTTATTGTATATATTAGTAGTCACCATGGGGATGACGACATGACAATGTAAACAAAAAGTAGAAATAATAAGAAAAAGTGTGAGTCCTGTGTTCTCTCTCCATTTGAGTATTTTGTAATTTTTTTGGAAAAATGTGTGGAATTAAAATAAACGATAGTTACACCACAAGACATCTTTAGTTTATTGGTTTTTATTTAGACTAGACACTATTTACATTACTCAGAACAGTAGCTGTTGGTGGTGCATGCTGGGAAATGTTATCATCATTAGTGGACACAACATGTACACTAAAATTGCAATCTGTGGCGGCGCACTTCAACGACGACGGCTGTCATTTTGAGAATACATTATTCCTCTACTGCTCCTCCAGAGATAATGTAGCCTGGTGAATCCAGACTGAACGTTACTCCAGAGATAATGTAACCTGGTGAATCCAGACTGAACGTTACTCCAGAGATAATGTAACCTGGTGAATCCAGACTGAACGTTACTCCAGAGATAATGTAGCCTGGTGAATCCAGACTGAACGTTACTCCAGAGATAATGTAGCCTGGTGAATCCAGACTGAACGTTACTCCAGAGATAATGTAGCCTGGTGAATCCAGACTGAACGTTACTCCAGAGATAATGTAGCCTGGTGAATCCAGACTGAACGTTACTCCAGAGATAATGTAGCCTGGTGAATCCAGACTGAACGTTACTCCAGAGATAATGTAGCCTGGTGAATCCAGACTGAACGTTACTCCAGAGATAATGTAGCCTGGTGAATCCAGACTGAACGTTACTCCAGAGATAATGTAGCCTGGTGAATCCAGACTGAACGTTACTCCAGAGATAATGTAGCCTGGTGAATCCAGACTGAACGTTACTCCAGAGATAATGTAGCCTGGTGAAATCAAATTGAACGTTACTCCAGAGATAATGTAGCCTGCTGAATCCAGACTAAACATTATGTTGATTATTATTTTGAAAAAAATGTGAAAGTAGCGTTTAATCTGGATTCACTAGGCTAGAAATGACGCCCTGCTCCTTAAAATCCCTTTACTCCCTGGGCTGTCATGTGATCATGTGAGAAGTGCTGCTTTGTCAGGGGGGGATGCCTGTTGTTTAGCTCAGTGGCTCACCTCCCCACAAGACACAAGGAAACAGCAGAGAGAGCTCAGAGCGGCAGCTCCACTGGCTGGTTGAATAAATGATTGAATCTCCTCTTCGATGGAACGACTGTGACACAACGTCAACCCAAATCACATCCTCACCATAATCTGGTGGTGTACCCCTCAGGCATGGGCACAGAGATACACACACACTGAAATATGGTCTGGAAACATTATTGGGATGAATAGCAATGTGAAAGGATGCTGTTGTCTGTCTGGTTTAAAATATCTTGATACAGAGCCTCTTTCCCCATCCCTCTCTCCCTCTTTCCCCATCCCTCTCTCCCTCTTTCCCCATCCCTCTCTCCCATCCCTCTCTCCCTCTCTCCCATCCCTCTCTCCCTCTTTCCCCATCCCTCTCTCCCTCTTTCCCCATCCCTCTCTCCCTCTTCCCCCATCCCTCTCTCCCTCTTCCTCTCTCCCTCTTTCCCCATCCCTCTCTCCCTCTTCCTCTCCCCATCCCTCTTCCTCTCTCCCTCTTTCCCCATCCCTCTCTCCCTCTTTCCCCATCCCTCTTTCCCCATCCCTCTCTCCTTCTTTCCCCATCCCTCTCTCCCTCTTTCCCCATCCCTCTCTCTCTCTTTCCCCATCCCTCTCTCCCTCTTTCCCCATCCCTCTCTCCCTCTTTCCCCATCCCTCTCTCCCTCTTCCTCTCTCCCTCTCTCCCTCTTTCCCCATCCCTCTCTCCCTCTTTCCCCATCCCTCTCTCCCTCTTTCCCCATCCCTCTCTCCCTCTTCCTCTCTCCCTCTCTCCCTCTTCCTCTCTCCCTCTCTCCCTCTTCCTCTCTCCCTCTCTCCCTCTTTCCCCATCCCTCTCTCCCTCTTTCCCCATCCCTCTCTCCCTCTTTCCCCATCCCTCTCTCCCTCTTTCCCCATCCCTCTTTCCCCATCCCTCTCTCCCTCTTCCTCTCTCCCTCTCTCCCTCTTTCCCCATCCCTCTCTCCCTCTTTCGGGCTTCACAGATGTTGGCTTCACAAATTGGCTTCACAGATGTGTGTCGTTAGGCAGGTGTATTCATTTGTGTCGTTAGTGAATGCAGGAGAGCTGTTGATGAATAGTATTGATTCTAGACTTTGCTATTGCCTTTGGAGGTTGCTGTGTGACAACATGAGGAAGACAGCAGTGTCGATGCAAATGAAGCTGGCCGTCATAAGGCTCAGAAATGAAAAATCAATCAATCAGGAACATTGCAAAAACCCTGGCCATGCCCAAGTCAACCGTTTGGTTCATCATTAACAAGAAAAAAACTACCGGTGAACTCAATTATGTCAAAAGACCCGGTAGACCGAGGAATACCACTGTAGTGGATGACCAGAGAATACTCTCTATGGTGAAGAAACCCCCCCTGACAACAGCCCAACAGATCAAAAACACTCTCCTGGATGCAGATGTAGATGTGTCAAAGTCTACCATACGTAGAAGACTACACCAGCAGCACTACAGAGGGTACACTACAAGATGCAAACCACTGATAAACCAGAAGAACAGAAAGGCCAGATTACAGTTTGCTAAAAAGCACATAAAAGAGCCCCAAGAGTTCTGGAAAAAAGTATTGTGGACAGATGAGACAAAGATTAACATGTTCCAGGGTGATGGAAAGAGGAAAGTGTGGAGAAAAAACAGAAATGCCCATGATCCAAAGCATACCACCTCATCCGTGAAACATGGTGGAGGGGGGTGTTATGGCTTGGGCCTGTATGGCTGCCAGTGGAACAGGCTCACTTGTCTTCATCGATGATGTGACTGCAGACAGAAGTAGAACAATGAATTCTGAAGTCTACAGAAATGTTTTATCTGCTCAGATAAAACCAAATGCCTCCAAACTCATTGGACGGCACTTCATCATGCAACAAGACAATGACCCTAAACATACTGCTAGAGCAACGAAGGGGATTTTGATGGCCAAAAAGTGGAAAATCCTTGACTGGCCGAGTCAATCACCGGATCTGAATCCAATTGAACATGCATTTTACATGCTGAAGAGGAGACTGAAGGCAATACGTCCCCGAAAACAAGCAGGAACTGAAGATGGCAGCAGGACAGGCCCGGCAGAGCATCACCAGAATAATGATACATATGTAAAGATATAATGTTAAACATTATGTTTACATACTGATAATGCCACCATAAGGGCCAAAAACTAAGGGATGGATAGATGGCAACTAGCCTGAAAACTGCAAGGGATTGCGCACAACTGACCAAGTTCCTGTCACATTCTTCTCCTACGGTAAAAACAGGAAGTGCAATTACAACAGTAATTGCAACAATCACCACTAGGTGGGGACAAAACTGAAACAAATCTTTTAAAGGTTCCAATACACTCCCCGCCATATTTACTGTCGTGGATAATTATCACTATACTTGTTAAAAAATCAAAAGTTCTTCCAGAGTTTTTGTAGAATGAAGATAGACTTTTATTACACAAAGTAACGAAAAGCCGAGATGGTCTGCAGAACACCTGTTTTCCCTGACTCGGAGCTCTCCTTCTATACAGACACAATGCATAGTCATGCGTACACAACCTACACAGTTACTCCATTATATGTACATGATTAACATCCTTCGGTGTCACATGTTGTTTACTCACGAAGCTACGTGCGCTTCTCTAAATGGGGCCTCTGTCACTTATCTCATTATATTGGTGGCGTGACTCAAATAATTATATACAGTGGGGAGAACAAGTATTTGATACACTGCCGATTTTGCAGGTTTTCCTACTTACAAAGCATGTAGAGGTCTGTCATTTGTATCATAGGTACACTTCAACTGTGAGAGACGGAATCTAAAACAAAAATCCAGAAAAATCACATTGTATGATTTTAAAGTAATTAATTTGCATTTTATTGCATGACATAAGTATTTGATCACCTACCAACCAGTAAGAATTCCGGCTCTCACAGACCTGTTAGTTTTTCTTTAAGAAGGCCTCCTGTTCTCCACTCATTACCTGTATTAACTGCACCTGTTTGAACTCGTTACCTGTATAAAAGACACCTGTCCACACACTCAATCAAACAGACTCCAACCTCTCCACAATGGCCAAGACCAGAGAGCTGTGTAAGGACATCAGGGATAAAATTGTAGACCTGCACAAGGCTGGGATGGGCTACAGGACAATAGGCAAGCAGCTTGGTGAGAAGGCAACAACTGTTGGCGCAATTATTAGAAAATGGAAGAAGTTCAAGATGACGGTCAATCACCCTCGGTCTGGGGCTCCATGCAAGATCTCACCTCGTGGGGCATCAATGATCATGAGGAATGTGAGGGATCAGCCCAGAACTACACGGCAGGACCTGGTCAATGACCTGAAGAGAGCTGGGACCACAGTCTCAAAGAAAACCATTAGTAACACACTATGCCGTCATGGATAAAAATCCTGCAGCGCACGCAAGGTCCCCATGCTCAAGCCAGCGCATGTCCAGGCCCGTCTGAAGTTTGCCAATGACCATCTGGATGATCCAGAGGAGGAATGGGAGAAGGTCATGTGGTCTGATGATACAAAAATAGAGCTTTTTGGTCTAAACTCCACTCGCCGTGTTTGGAGGAAGAAGAAGGACAAGTACAACCCCAAGAACACCATCCCAACCGTGAAGCATGGAGGTGGAAACATAATTATTTGGGGATGCTTTTCTGCAAAGGGGACAGGACGACTGCACCGTATTGAGGGGAGGATGGATGGGGCCATGTATCGTGAGATCTTGGCCAACAACCTCCTTCCCTCAGTAAGAGCATTGAAGATGGGTCGTGGCTGGGTCTTCCAGCATGACAACGACCCGAAACACACAGCCAGGGCAACTAAGGAGTGGCTCCGTAAGAAGCATCTCAAGGTCCTGGAGTGGCCTAGCCAGTCTCCAGAACTGAACCCAATAGAAAATCTTTGGAGGGAGCTGAAAGTCCGTATTGCCCAGCGACAGCCCCGAAACCTGAAGGATCTGGAGGTCTGTATGGAGGAGTGGGCCAAAATCCCTGCTGCAGTGTGTGCAAACCTGGTCAAGACCTACAGGAAACGTATGATCTCTGTAATTGCAAACAAAGGTTTCTGTACCAAATATTAAGTTCTGCTTTTCTGATGTATCAAATACTTATGTAATGCAATAAAATGCAAATTAATTACTTAAAAATTATACAATGTGATTTTCTAGATTTTTGTTTTAGATTCCGTCTCTCACAGTTGAAGTGTACCTATGATAAAAAATTACAGACCTCTACACGCTTTGTAAGTAGGAAAACCTGCAAAATCGTCAGTGTATCAAATACTTGTTCTCCCCACTGTACATGCGTACGTTAAAGAACAATCACACTCTGTATTGACTTTATTCACTATCCAGGCATGCATCTGGAGTACAAAGTATCGATCATGTTCATTCTGTTTTACCCTTATCATTTCATAACACATTATAAAACATATCAATCAATACTTAAACATGGTTTAAACATGCCATGTCCATAACCCCATTCTCAACCACATACATTTAAGCCTTTCCCAACAGCCATCCTCCCTGGACCTCGAGTCACTATGGTTTTTCCTTGTGACTATGTGCATGTGACCATGTGTGTCAGGTCATAAGCACAAACAAGTGACAACACTAGTTCCATTGTTACTCCCGTCTCCACACAGCTACAACGAGAAGTTCTATCTCCATCACATGTCATTGCCATACCCAGACCAGCTGCAGGGAGATAGAGGGAACCATCCATTATCAGAAGCACAGCGTTTGCACTAAAGAAATGTCTCTGTTCTGTTTTAACCCTTTAATTGGTTCTTAATCCATAAGCATTTAAAGCATATAGGCGTTTCATTCTACAACATGCACAATTCATATAATTGGTTTGTTATGTTGTCCTATAGGTGCTTCACTCTACAACATGCACAGTTCATATAGTTGTGTTTTTATGTTGTCCGCCCCTAAGTGAGATAGAGTAGTCAACCAAAAATTACCCACGTTACATAACCTTATCTTCAGGGGACAAGAGGACGATCTCTTAGACGGGTCTTGGAGACATGGTGTCAGGTCACTTTAACTTCCACCTTCCTGACCATTCCATCTTTGCTGGGAAGAGCCATCACAATGACTCCCATTGGCTATTTGTTCCTTCTTGCCTGATTGTCCTTCATCAGAACAATGTCTCCTTACTTCAGGTTGGGTCACTTGCGCTGCCATTTCTGACAACAGCGTATTGAGGTATTCTTTGCGCCATCTGGCCCAGAATGTGACCGCCAGCACCTGAACTGTCTTCCCGCCGGCACAGCTACTTCCATCTGCAGATTTGGTAAACCCTTGGGCTATGCGGAGAAGACGGGCTGTTGCCCTCACAAGGGAACTCTAGTGAGAAAAAAACGCTCAAATCGCTCGGAACCGAGTCTGAGTCTCTGAAACTTTAGAAGAGTGTTTTGTCACTTTTGAGCGGATCTTGACGTCTGATTCCTGGGTCGACGAGCTCGAATGAAGTTTGGTTTTTTCGCGAGCTGACCTGTCAGGCTCGAGAAGGAAAACTGGTCCAGACAGCCATGTCGTACTTGCAAGACGGCCTGCTGGCACAGATCGTGAACCATGGTCTGCTGTAGAGGTCTTCACGGTTTCAACAGACCCGAAACTCCGAGATCTGATCCGGGACCCGAGCGGACCCTTGTCCAAAATTCTGACTTTTGTCTCGGATCTGGGTGGGGTCTGATATAATTGCCACGGGTCTCGGATATGTGTAATTAAAATGTATTTACCGACTGGACCTGATTGGACCTGTCCTCTTTTAATTGTGTGTTTGTGTGATAAGAGCTGTTTTGGAAAGGCACACGCCTGTCTATATAAGGTCCCACAGTTGACAGTGCATGTCAGAGCATAAACCAAGCCATGTGGTCGAAGGAATTGTCCGTAGAGCTCCGAGACAGGATTGTGTCGAGGCACAGATCTGGGGAAGGGTACCAAAACATTTCTGCAGCATTGAAGGTCCCCAAGAACACAGTGGCCTCCATCATTCTTAAATGGAAGAAGTTTGGAAGACTCTTCCTAGAACTGGCCACCCTGCCAAACTGAGCAATCGGGGGAGAATGGCCTTGGTCAGGGAGGTGACCAAGAACGCAATGGTCACTCTGACAGAGCTCCAGAGTTCCTCTGTGGAGATGGGAGAACCTTCCAGAAGGACAACCATCTCTGCAGCACTCCACCAATCAGGCCTTTATGGTAGAGTGGCCAGACGGAAGCCACTCCTCAGTAAAAGGCACATGACAGCCCGGTTGGAGTTTGCCAAAAGGCACCTAAAGTCTCTCAGACCATGAGAAACAAGATTCTCTGGTCTGATGAAACCAAGATTGAACTCTTTGGCCTGAATGCCAAGCGTCACGTCTGGAGGAAACCTGGCACCATCCCTACGGTGAAGCATGGTGGTGGCAGCGTCAGTCTGTGGGGATGTTTTTCAGCGGCAGGGACTGGGAGACTAGTCAGGATCGAGGGAAAGATGAACAGAGCAAAGTACAGAGAGATCATTGATGAAAACCTACTCCAGAGCGCTCAGGACCTCAGACTGGGGAGAAGGTTCACCTTCCAACAGGACAACGACCCTAAGCACACAGCCAAGACAATGCAGGAGTGGCTTCGGGACAAGTCTGAATGTCATTGAGTGGCCCAGCCAGAGCCCGGACTTGAACCCGATCGAACATCTCTCCCCATCCAACCTGACAGAGCTTGAGAGGATCTGCAGAGAAGAATGGGAGAAACTCCCCAAATACAGGTGTGCCAAGTTTGTAGCGCCATACCCAAGAAGACTCGAGTCTGTAATCGCTGCCAAAGGTGCTTCAACAAAGTACTGAGTGAAGGGTCTGAATTCATTTACATTTACATTTTAGTCATTTAGCAGACGCTCTTATCCAGAGCGACTTACAGTTAGTGAATACATATCTTTTTTATACTGGCCACCCGTGGGAATCGAACCCACAACCCTGGCGTTGCAAACGCCATGCTCTATCAACTGAGCTACATCCCTGCCAGCCATTCCCTCCCCTACCCTGGACGACGCTGGGCCAATTGTGCGCCGCCCATGAGTCTCCCGGTCGCGGCCGGCTGCGACAGAGCCTGGATTCGAACCAGGATCTCTAGTGGCACAGTTAGCACTGCGATGCAGTGCCTTGCGCCACTCAGGAGATAATACTTATGTAAATGTATATTTTCCGGGGGTTTTTTAAATACATTTGCAAAAAATTCTAAAAACCTGTTTTTACTTTGTCATTATGGGGTATTGTGTGTAGATTGATGAGGGGGGGGAAACTATTTAATCAATTTCAGAATAAGGGTGTAACGTAACAAAATGTGGAAAAGTCAAGGGGTCTGAATACTTTCCGAATGCACTGTTTCTCTATCTTTCTCTCGGTCTCTCTAGGGCTAGGCCTAAGCTTGTCTTCTTTAATATTACTTTTTTAAATATGAATATCATACAGTGGAAGCCTAGGCCTATAGGCCTGTGCATGCAATGCCCTGATGCATTTATCGCTTAAATCTCTGACAGCTGAACTGTGAGGTAGACAACTATTGTTTTAGGAAAGTAAAAACCAATAAAACAACGAACTATAACGTTTTTAATATGCTACACATCGAAACACAACATCGTTTTTTGTAATTTGTTATAGGCAGTTTGTAAGGACATATAACTGTGGATCATTTGGCCAATATGCTTGTTTATTGATGGCGCTGGCAGCGCCCAGTTGGAGGTTTCTTTCTCTCTCTCTTTCTCTCGGATCTGAACGGGTCTCTCGGATCCGAACCAGCACAGGTCTGTTTGGGTCTGTTTTCAACAGTCCTTTTCAGAATGGGTCTCGGGTCCATTCGGAACCGGTTTCCATAAAAATAAAAAATAAATTATGCATATTGGGCTGGGTGAAAAGCCACGGAACCAACTTTTTGGACCCGTGAAGACCTCTAGTCTGCTGGGTTGTGTTCTGTCGGGACATACTTCCACTGATCTGGTCTGCCTTGTGCGTTGTACAGTATGTGGTTGTTCACGTACACATAAAATCTTCGAGTTTGATTGTATATGTATCCTAACACCCCCTTGCTGTTGGTGTGGAATGTGATCCAATCTAGTTTCAGGTCCATTTCTTCCAACAATGAGTTTGGCGATCTCTACAGCCAAGACGGCAGCGCACAGCTCCAGTCTGGGAACAGTGAGCTCAGGCAGAGGAGCCAGCTTGGCTTTGCCGAGGATGAAGCCAATCTCACTGTGACCGTCTTCACCTGTGGCTTTCAGGTAAGCAACTGCCGCTATTGCCTTAATTGAGGCTTCTGAGAAAACGCATAGCTCTGTGCTTCAAACATTTGAAGTGGAGAAGGATGCATAGGTGCGTGGAACATGTAACACCTTGAGATCCTGCAGCGAATCTTACCATCTTTTCCAGTCTTCATACTTGACTTCAGGGAGGGGGCTATCCCACTCTGTGTCTTGAGAGGAGAGTTTTCTTAGAAGCGGTTTTCCCTTGAATCGTCACTGGGGCAAGGAATCATAGGGGGTCAAATAAGCTGTTCACTGTTGAACGCACATCTCGGCGAGTGAAGGGCTTCTGGCTCTCAGAAACTTGGAACGTAATTGTATCTGACATGATGTTCCAGCTCACTCCAAGGCTGCGCTGGTCAGGAAGGTCGTCCACAGAGAGATCCAGGTCTTTGACCCGATCTTCTGCGGGGAAGGAATTAATCACTTCTGTTTGGTTTGAGGCTATCTTGTGAAGCCTGAGGTTGTAGAGTTTGAGCATGTTCTGGGCTCGTCGTAGAATGTCAATGGCCTCAGCCTCTGTGGGAAAGGACTTAAGAGCATCATCCACATAGATGTCTCTCTCTATGAAGTGTCGCGCATCACTGCCGTAGACTTTCTCCTTCCTCGCTGTTTTCAATTAAAAAATTGCCACAGCTGGTGGAAGGACTGTTACCGAAGACATGGATTCTAATGCGGTAGTCAACCACTTCTTTGTTGAGATCATTGTCACAGTACCATAATAAACGCAAGACATCTCTGTTGTCTTCATGAACCACAGAACAGTGGAACATCTGTTCTATGTCTGCTGTAATGGCGAAAGGTTCCTTCCTGAACCTGAGGAGGACTCCTAAGAGGCTGTTGTTGAGGTCCTGCCCAGACAGCAGCACATCATTCAGGGACACTCAATCAAACTGTGCACTCAAATCGAACACCACACGAATATGTTAGGGCTTTTGGAGATGGTACACACCAGAGGTGGGGAGATACCAGCATTCTTTACCCTCTTCGAGTGGTGGCGCCAACTCTGCATGATTGTTGTCTAGGATCTTCTGCATGAACTCAATGAAATGAGCTCTCATTTTGGGTTTATTTCCTAAAGTGTGTCGGAGTGACATGAGTCGCTTGTTGGTATACTCTCTGTTGTTAGAGGAGGAGTCTGGGTTTGCGGAAGTTGGTGTCATCTTTGAATAATTATTCTTCTATCATCTGCAGGAAGGTCCTGTCCTCAACAGATGGTCCTAGCTGGTTGTCGTTCTCAGTTCCAGCAGAAGATGGTATCTCCTAGGCTTTCTTCAGTGAGTTTCACTTGTGAGCTTGGCATGTGAAGCCGTGGAGATGACTTCTTCTGCTGGCTTCTCTAGGCCAAAGTACTCCTTCACTCTAACACGGTTTTTGCAAGAGGTTAGATAACTTGGACATCCAAGATACATGTTTTTAGAGCACTAACTTCTGTCGGCTTGTGAGCACTGCCAAGGCACACATCGCCTATGATGACCCATCCATCTAGGGGGCACTGTGGGGTCCATTAGACTAGATGTATTTTCCCAACAGGAGCAGAATGTCCGCATCTGGGTCGAGAGGAGGGATCTGGTCAGCTATTGACTCATGGTGGTATGCAACCTCAGGAGTGGGGATCTCTGCCCTGTTGTCAGGGATCTGATTGCACTCGATCAGGGTAGGGAGCGGGAGACTGGTCTTATTATCTGCACACTCCGCGACTTAGCCGTAGACTCTTTTCCCAGCTGTCTTGGCTACTCCTGCACAGGTTTCCAAAGTGTACGGAGCTGTAGTTCCCTGAATGTTAAATATTTAAAAGAACTCTGGCAAGTTACATGTTACTTTGGTCATCCAATATCGCATACATCTTCTTCAGTTCTTTGCGACGGCCATCAGGATACATGCTCACCAGGCATATCTTTGAGCAGGACTTGCCATCCATGCGTGCACTGCATACTTCAGTGCACTTGGATGTGACATCTGGCTTCTGCGGGTCTTCTCCTTCCCCGCTGTTCTCTGGTGGAGGTGTGGTAGGTTTGGTGTCTGAGGAGCTGGACCTGGATTGAGGGCGGCCACGTGCCTTTCACTCTCACACTGTGCATTTCACTGGGGCCTCACAGTCCTTCGCCTGATGACAGGAAACGTATATGATTCTCCCTGAGGAACTTCTTGCGGTCATTTCTTCAGAGGGTGAGGCTTGTCATGGCGAGGACACTGCCTATCTGGTCCATTTGACTTGTTTGCCTTGTTTGTTTTTTGGGGCAACATCTGACGAAGTCACATTCGCTTTATGTACAGAGACAGCCGTTCCTAAATTAGAGGAACCTGCCTTGTCCTTCTTGTGAACGGAGACAGGAGAAAGGTTGTTTCTCTGCACACAGTCCTTGAAGGTAAAAGGGGGAAGGATACACCATAATCTCTCTTGAACTTCGACCCTTGAGACATCCATTTGTCCTGAAGATAGAAGGGCAGCTTCTCCACAACGGGCTGCA
Source organism: Coregonus lavaretus (assembly GCF_964263955.1). Classification (NCBI taxonomy): domain Eukaryota; kingdom Metazoa; phylum Chordata; class Actinopteri; order Salmoniformes; family Salmonidae; genus Coregonus; species Coregonus lavaretus. The sequence continues at coordinate 45,877,979 of NC_140007.1, forward strand.
CTCCTCTTGCGGTGTCAAGATAAACCAAGCCTGGTTGGTATCCCATCTAGCTTTGCTGCATTCAGCTCAAGTGGAATGTCAGCGAGCTCTTGAAGCTTTTGACTCTCTTTGTTAGGTATCTTGGGAAAGTTTTCCACTTTCAGGAAGAGAGTTCTCTCTATGGCCTCTGGTGAACCATATGTTTTCTCCAGCCTTTCCCAGATCATTCTAATCCCAAGCGTGGGATTCCTAAAGTTAATGGATCTGATCCTAAGTGCGTGCTCACTTGATTCTTTCCCTAGCCACTTAATAAGAAGGTCCATCTCTTCACTTGCTGTGAGCTCAAGACCGTTGATTGCATTGAGGTAGGTGGACTTCCAGGCGGGAAAGTGCTCAGGGAGGTCATCAAATGTCCTGAGGAAACAAGTTGATTTCTGGCAACATCAGTGGTAGCACTGTTAGGGTCATCTGTAGTATGGGCTCTGTGTGGTGATCTGGTAAGGGAGAGAGCTGTACTGTTGAAAAAAAAAAAATGTAAAAAAATGTGTGTAGCCTCTGGTATGGCGATGCTTCGTCGAGGATGGGTGTGCTGAATTGTTGAGCCTCTCTTCTCTGGTAAGATGCACTACTCTCGACGGTCAGTTGCCGGGTGCCTCTGTTATGACTGGATGAGGTCTTGAGGGCACATTTCAGTCCTTAGGTTGACTGGTTGAGGTGTGCTGTCTGGTTGAGGGGTGTGGCACATTTCTTCCTTAGGGTAACATATTCCCCTGTTCTTTGGAGAACACTGGTTTGGAGGGGAAGGTACTCTTTATCTTCGTCCTAGGTCTGATGCCTCCAAGACAGCAGCCTCAGCTATACCAGCCTCAGTTTCTTTTTCCTGCTTGAGCATCAAGTGTAGCTGGCGAGACGGGGCTCTCTCAATTTTTTACGTCAATCTCTCTTTGGGAATGGACTAATCTGGCTTCAGCAGCCTCCGCTCTAGCTTTGGCTGTGGCAATGCTTGCATGTGAGTTCCCAGATGAGCGGGATGACTTGCTGGAGCGAGAGAGGAGATGGACCCGGTGTGTTGATACCCTCTTGCGATTGGTTGTGCGCAGGAACATCTCTATTGCTTGCAGGATCCACTGTAGTAGGGAGGACCGTGAGACGTGTCTGGCTACTGTAGTCGTTCTGCACTCTTGCAGCCGCAGATGATGCAGTAGTCGGTATCCAACATCCATCAGATGATGCAGTAGTCAGTATGTAAATTTCCGACTTCAACTGTAGATAATAAACAGCGAATAGCAGCAGTGTAAAAACAAAGTGGGGGGGGGGGGGTCAATGTAAATAGTCTGGGTGGCCATTTGATTAATTGTTCAGCAGTCTTATGACTCGGGGTAGAAGCTGTTAAGGAGCCTTTTGGACCTAGACTTGGCGCTCCGGTACCGCTTGCCGTGCGGTAGCAGAGAGAATGGTCTATGACTTGGGTGACTGGAGTATTTGACAATTTTTTGGGCCTTCCTCTGACACTGCCTTGCAGTGATGTATTGGGCCGTATGTACTACCATCTGTAGCGCCTTTACGGTCGGATGCCGAGTGGTTGCCATACCAGGCGGTGATGCAACCGGTCAGGATGCTCTCGATGGTGCAGTTGTAGAACTCTTTAAGGATCTGGGGACCCATGCCAAATTTTTTCAGTCTCCTGAGGGGGAAAAGGTGTTGTCGTGCCCTTTTCACGACTGTCTTGGTGTGTTTGGACCGTGATAGTTTGTTGGTGATGTGGACACCAAGGAACTTGAAACTCTCGACACGCTCCACTACAGCCCCGTCGATGTGAATGGGGGCCTGTTCGGCCCTCCTTTTCCTGTAGACCACGATCAGCTCCTTTGTCTTGCTCACATTGAGTGAGAGGTTGTTGTCCTGGCACCACACTGCCAGGTCTCTGACCTCCTCCCTATAGGCTGTCTCATCGTTGTCGGTGATCAGGCCTACCACTGTTGTGTCGTCGGTAAACTTAATGATGGTGTTGGAGTCGTGCTTGGCCACGCAATTGTGGGTGAACACAGAGTACAGGAGGGGACTAAGCACGCACCCCTATACCTACAAGCATACTGAGGGACATTTTGAAAAGCAGGGAGTTGCTACGTGACTTTTCCCAGTTTTCCGTGGCAAACCGTTTTATTAAAATGACCCTGGTTTCAGGGTCCCCCCTGCTGCCCCTCCAAGGTGGGGCTTGTCCTTGGTGTTCCAGGAGAAACGGGGAGCAGCCTGTGTGTGTGACCCCAGGCAGATCACCCTTGATACAAGTCAGTATTCAACGTCCATCCATGTCTGAGGACGTCAGGAGATTATGTGGAAACTGGCCACTAGGGCCAACAGTGAGCGCTGTTACCTTCAAGTAGGTTGCGGTTTTGTTGGGCGCTGTTGACGGGGATGGGCGTAAGCATCTGCCTCTGGTCCCAAAGGCTGCATGTTAGAATCCAGCGATATAAAGGTTTTTTTTATATAAAAATTGATATTTTTGTTTTAAGCCTATCCCAAACCTTAACCCTTACCTTAACCATTCAAACTTAACCCTAACCTTAAAAATTCAGAGATAACGCCTAAACTTAACCTTAAACCATACGAAATTTGACGTTTGGAACAATTTAGAAATTTGACGTTTTGAGAAACATGGATTGAACGTCTAATTCTGACGTGAGACTGTGAGAGCTCGTAGGTGTCCCTGTGTCCCTGTGTCCCTGTGTCCCTGTGTCCCTGTGTCCCTGTGTCCCTGTGTCCCTGTGTCCCTGTGTCCCTGTGTCCCTGTGTCCCTGTGTCCCTGTGTGTGTAATGGCCGCCCAATGATAAATAGCCATCATTCTCACCCTCTGCACCGCAGGGCTGTCCAATCTGTCCTGACTCGGATGGATCGCCCTTTGTGTCTTTGCTCATCTCCACAGTAGCATTAATATTCTGCTAGTCTCAGGAAGAGGCCGGCTGTCAGACGATAAAGTAAGTAAGCGCAGTGCTCAAGGCCCTCAGGTTGTGTGTGTGTGTGACAAGCACCACCCAGGAGATGATAGCCAAACAAGATGTTTAAATGCATGCTGCTTCCATACCCTGCCTCTTTCACCTTGGAGGGAGGGAGGGAGGGGAGAGAGAAGAGAGAGAGAGAGAGAGAGATAGAGAGAGAGAGAGAGAGAGAGAGAGAGAGAGAGAGAGAGAGAGAAGGATAGCAGGAGGAGAAGAGAAGAAAGGCAGAGAGCACAAAACGTTTTTCTTGATTAATTTATTCATACTATTTCATCCTTCCACAAGATATAGTCCCGATACATTTCCAGGGTTGCTACCCAAGCCGGCTGGTTGTTCGTTCTATCGGTTCGGTTGCCAGAGACGCGACCCAGTCGTTCAGTCTTTTTGTTCTGTATCTATGGACGCGACCCAGTTGTTTGTTCTAAATGTTCCATTGCCATATTGGCTGGCAACGTTCTTATCGCTTGCTTGCTAGCTAGCCAACTACGGCTAACTTAGTCACGTCAAACAGTGCAGCCAGAATAACAACGAAGTAGCTGCATTTGTTTAAGCTGTTTTCAAGAGTCATTTATTTGGATACATCCGTAACAATGAGCTAATGATGCGCGATTTCACCTGGCATAGAAAATGTGCTCTCTCGTCAGGACACTGTTGTTCAGAGGGGCTAGCCAACAACACAGCTAACACAATCACTTCAAACTGAAGCTGGAAAGACTGCAAACTAGCTGCACTTCGTTTCATTTTACCTTTTGTCAATTTACATTTCTTTGTATATGTCCATAAAAATAATGCCAGCTGATTCATGATTTCGACTGGATGAGAAAACGCTGCCTGCCTGTCTGTCTCGTCCCGACTCCCAACACGTTCATTACTATGGGACAGCTGGAGATCGAATTTGAATATTGAAACAATGTTGTAAATGTCGGAGAGACACTCAGCAAGGTTTATACAAATCTCCACTGTTGAAAACTAAATGTTAGTCTAAAAGAAATGTGAGATAATGTCTAGATGCTTTTTATAGTGGAGATTAAGTTTATAAATTGCCTGGCTGGGCTGATGAGACAGTGGATTGGGCAGTCAGATGGAACAGAGTAAATAGGCATTTTAACGTCACAGATTTAGCCGGTGGTAACTTGTGGAATAGAAACTGTCTGGACTGCGGTTTTAACCAATCAGCATTCAGCATTAGACCCACCTGTTGTATAATATGGAACATTTTAGTCTATTGCCTGCACTAAAATGGGAACTTTGTGATGACACGGCGAAGTATTGTGCCAGGTGTCAGGTTCAAACTGTTACGGCTTGGTCTTTGCTCAGCTCCATAACGATTTAAGTAGCCTGCATGTCATTTTTTTATATTATCAACTGTTACTAATTATCCTCAGCAACAACCACATGGCTGTGACAATGTTTACAGAGGGAGCAAATGAAGGTAAACTAAACAATGGAATGAAATGGAATGATAATGTAGGCTATACCAACTGAAGGGAACTAACAGTTAATTGGCAGTTGAATATGTGTGGTTATTAGGCCTGCTGACGGTTGATACTGATAGTGGCTAATATTTAACATGATAGAAATAGGAAACAGAGAAAGTCGGGGTCACCTATAATTAAGACATTAGAGATTGACCATCCCTGCAAGTTAAAAGGCCGTACAATTTTTAATTCTACATAATGGCACAGCATTTCATCAACTCTACTGTGGGAAAGTTGATATGCTTCACTTTGCTGCCATATGACTGGTTTCACATCTGTCTCCAGCGATTATAAGTTAAAATAGGCCCAGATCTAAAACAAGTGTCATTTATATGTACAATTCCCTTATCCAAACGGAGTACTCATTTACCTAGCTCTGATCAATAGCTCTGATCAATAGCTCTGATCAATAGCTCTTATCAAGTTGTAAATTACAGAGCATTGAGAATGGTGTTATTTCTATCAGAAAAAAATTAAGTAGATTTATTTTTCCACTTGGAACTGGTAGGTTCGCTAGACTTCTTTACTCATGTTTTCTTCGCGCGTAAAGGGAGAAGGGGGGTAGCTGCATCCCAATATGGCAACCAGAGGATGGACGAGTGTCGAAAGGAAAGTCGTGGAAAGAACTGGGCGTCTCGAAAGCTGTAGGTTACATGGTTTTGATTGATCCGGTTTTTTTTTCTTGCATTTCTCACCACGCACAGTGAGCTACCATATCGCGAGAGTTTGGACTTTCGCTTGAGTCGGACAAGTTTTACACAAATAATTGTACATTTTCAGTTATAAAACGGACTATTATTTATTTTTGATTAAAAGTATTGATGATCGGCGTACTGTTGCTTCATTGCATTGTATGTGTGTGCTTACTGTGACTTTCACACTGATTTTGGCTACTAGGTAGCCCCACTGTTGTTGGACAGTAGAGCTGGTCAAGCCATAGACTAGACGTAACATATTAAACTTAAATCAGGGCCAGTCAAATTATATGTATGTTACATTTGGTATGATTACATAAGACAGATGGTGACTTAAGGCAAAAACAAAGTAGGGTAGTTGGTCGGGGTGGATGGGTATAACGCAAACATCTGGACCCTTTCTTTCTAAAATTAGCTGCCGAAATTGTCGCAACCCCTATTACCAGCCTGTTCAACCTCTCTTTCGTATCGTCTGAGATCCCCAGAGATTGGAAAGCTGCCGCGGTCATCCCCCTCTTCAACGGGGGTGACACTCTAGATCCAAACTGTTACAGACCTATATCCATCCTGCCCTGCCTTTCGAAAGTATTTGAAAGCCAAGGTAACAAACAGATCACCGACCATTTCGAATACCACCGTACCTTCTCCGCTATGCAATCCGGTTTCCGAGCTGGTCATGGGTGCACTTCAGCCACGCTCAAGGTCCTAAACGATATTATAACCGCGATTGATAATAGACAGTACTGTGCAGCCGTCTTCATCGACCTGGCCAAGGCTTTTGACTCTGTCAATCAACGCATTCTTATTGGCAGACTAAATAGCCTTGGTTTCTCAAATGACTGCCTCGTCTGGTTCACCAACTACTTCTCAGATAGAGTTCAATGTGTCAAATCGGAGGGCCTGTTGTCTGGACCTCTGGCAGTCTCTATGGGGGTGCCACAGGGTTCAATTCTCGGGCCGACTCTATTCTCTGTGTATATCAATGATGTCGCTCTTGCTGCTGGTGACTCTCAGATCTACCTCTACGCAGACGACACCATTTTGTATACATCTGGCCCTTCATTGTGTGTTAACAAACCTCCAAATGAGCTTCAATGCCATACAACACTCCTTCCGTGGCCTCCAACTGCTCTTAAACACTAGAAAAACTAAATGCATGCTCTTCAATCGAACGCTGCTTGCGCCCGCCCGCACGACTAGAATCACTACTCTCGGCGGGTCTGACTTAGAATATGTGGACAACTACAAATACCTAGGTGTCTGGTTAGACCGTAAACTCTCCTTCCAGACTCACATTAAGCATCTCCAATCCAAAGTTAAATCTAGAATCGGCTTCCTATTTCGCAACAAAGCCTCCTTCACTCATGCTGCTAAACATGCCCTCGTAAAACTGACTATCCTACCGATCCTTGACTTCGGCGATGTCATTTACAAAATAGCTTCCAACACTCTACTCAGCAAATTGGATGTAGTCTATCACAGTGCCATCCGTTTTGTCACCAAAGCCCCATATACTACCCACCATTGTAACCTGTACACTCTCGTTGGCTGGCCCTCACTACATATTCGTCGCCAAACCCACTGGCTCCAGGTCATCTATAAATCACTTCTAGGCAAATCCCCGCCTTATTTTAGCTCATTGGTCACCATAGCAACACCCACCCGTAGTATGCGTTCCAGCAGGTACAGTGAGGGAAACAAGTATTTGATCCCCTGCTGATTTTGTACGTTTGCCCACTGACAAAGAAATGATCAGTCTATAATTTTAATGGTAGGTTTATTTGAACAGTGAGAGACAGAATAACAACAAAAAAATCCAGAAAAACGCATGTCAAAAATGTTATAAATTGATTTGCATTTTAATGAGGGAAATAAGTATTTGACCCCCTCTCAATCAGAAAGATTTCTGGGTCCCAGGTGTCTTTTATACAGGTAACGAGCTGAGATTAGGAGCACACTCTTAAAGGGAGTGCTCCTAATCTCAGCTTGTTACCTGTATAAAAGACACCTGTCCACAGAAGCAATCAATCAATCAGATTCCAAACTCTCCACCATGGCCAAGACCAAAGAGCTCTCCAAGGATGTCAGGGACAAGATTGTAGACCTACACAAGGCTGGAATGGGCTACAAGACCATCGCCAAGCAGCTTGGGGAGAAGGTGACAACAGTTGGTGCGATTATTCGCAAATGGAAGAAACACAAAAGACCTGTCAATCTCCCTCGGCCTGGGACTCCATGCAAGATCTCACCTCGTGGAGTTGCAATGATCATGAGAACGGTGAGGAATCAGCCCAGAACTACACGGGAGGATTTTGTCAATTATCTCAAGGCAGCTGGGACCATAGTCACCAAGAAAACAATTGGTAACACACTACGCCGTGAAGGACTGAAATCCTGCAGCGCCCGCAAGGTCCCCCTGCTCAAGAAAGCACGTATACATGCCCATCTGAAGTTTGCCAATCCCAGGTGAATGATTCAGATGAGAACTGGGTGAAAGTGTTGTGGTCAGATGAGACCAAAATTGAGCTCTTTGGCATCAACTCAACTCGCCGTGTTTGGAGAAGGAGTAATGCTGCCTATGACCCCAAGAACACCATCCCCACCGTCAAACATGGAGGTGGAAATATTATGCTTTGGGTGTGTTTTTCTGCTAAGGGGACAGGACAACTTCCCCGCATCAAAGGGACGATGGATGGGGCCATGTACAGTCAAATCTTGGGTGACAACCTCCTTCCCTCAACCAGGGCATTGAAAATGGGTCGTGGATGGGTATTCCATCATGACAATGACCCAAAACACACGGCCAAGGCAACAAAGGAGTGGCTCAAGAAGAAGCACATTAAGGTCCTGGAGTGGCCTAGCCAGTCTCCAGACCTTAATCCCATAGAAAATCTTTGGAGGGAGCTGAAGGTTCGAGTTGCCAAACGTCAGCCTCGAAACCTTAATGACTTGGAGAAGAGGGACAAAATCCCTCCTGAGATGTGTGCAAACCTGGTGTCCAACTACAAGAAACGTCTGACCTCTGTGATTGTCAGTGGGCAAACGTACAAAATCAGCAGGGGATCAAATACTTTTTTCCCTCAATGTATATCTCACCGGTCATCCCCAAAGCTAACACCTCCTTTGGTCGCCATTCCTTCCAGTTCTCTGCTGCAAATGACTGGAACGAAATGCAAAAATCTCAGAAGCTGGAGACACTTATCTCCCTCACTAACTTTAAGCATCAGTTGTCAGAGCAGTTTACCGATCACTGCACCTGTACACAGCCCATCTGAAATTAGCCCACCCAACTACCTCATCCCCATATTGTTATTTACATTGTTATTTATTTTACTAATTTGCACCCCAGTATCTCTATTTGCACACCATCTTCTGCACAACTATCACTCCAGTGTTAATACTAAATTGTAATTATTTTGCACTATAGCCTATTTATTGCCTTACCTCCATAACTTACTACATTTGCACACACTGTATATAGATGTTCTATTGTGTTATTGACTGTACGTTTTGTTTACCCCATATGTTACTGTGTTGTTGTTTTTAATCGCACTGCTTTGCTTTATCTTGGCCAGGTCGCAGTTGTAATTGAGAACTTTTTCTCAACTGGCTTACCTGGTTAAATAAAGGTTAAATAAAATTTAAAAAAAAAAAAAAAAAAAAATCTAGCAACCCAAAGGTTGAGAGTTAAAATTTCATCATGGACAACTTTAGCATTTTAGCTAATTAACAACTTTTCAACTACTTACTACTTTGCAACTACTTAGCATGTTAGCTAACCCTTTTAACTAACCATTCCCCTAACCCTTTAACCTAACTCCTAAACTTAACCCTAACCTTAACCCAGGTAACATTAGCCAGCTAGCTAACGTTAGCCACCTAAAATTCGTAACATATCATACGTTTAGCAAATTCGTAATATAGGCCTATTGTACGTTTTGAAAATTCGTAACATAGAATACGGATTGTAATTCATAACATATCATATGACATAAACAAATTAATACATACATTAATACATACCAGAATAATAGTGAAGACATCAAAACTATGAAATAACACAAATGGAATCATGTAGTAACCAAATAAAGTGTTAAACAAATCAAAATATATTTTATATTTGAGATTCTTCAATTAGCCACCCTTTGCCTTGATGACAGCTTTGCACACTCTTGGCATTCTCTCAACCAGCTTCACCTGGAATGCTTTTCCAACAGTCTTGAAGGAGTTCCCACATATGCTGAGCACTTGTTGGCTGCTTTTCCTTCACTCTGCCGTCCGACTCATCCCAAACCATCTCTATTTGTATGTATTATGGTTCCCATTAGCTGCTCCCAAGGCAGCAGCTACTCTTCCTGGGGTCCAGCAAAATTAAGGCAGTTCATAACGTTACAATACATTCACAGATTTCACAACACACTGTATGCCCTCAGGCCCCTACTCCACTACCACATATCTACAATAAAAAAATCCATGTGTGTGTATGTTATAGTGTGTGTGTATGCATGTGTCTGTGTCTGTGTTTGTGCTGCTTCACAGTCCCCGCTCTTCCTTAAAGTGCTTTTTTAACAGTTTTTTTAATATAATTTTACTGCTTACATCAGTTACTTGATGTGGAATAGAGTTCCATGTAGTCATGGCTCTATGTAGTACTGTGCGCCTCCCATAGTCTGTTCTGGACTTGGGGACTGTGAAGAGACCTCTGGTGGCATGTCTTGTGGGGTATGCATGGGTGACCGAGCTGTGCGCCAGTAGTTCAAACAGACAGCTCGGTGCATTCAACATGTCAATACCTCTCACAAATACAAGTAGTGATGAAGGCAATCTCTCCTTCACTTTGAGCCAGGCGAGATCGACATGCATATTATTAATATTAGCTCTCTGTTTACATCCAAGGGCCAGCCATGCTGTTCAATTTTCCTAAGTCCTTTTTTGTGGCACCTGACCACACGACTGAACAGTAGTCCAGGTGTGACAAAACTATAGCCTGTAGGACCTGCCTTGTTGATAGTGCTGTTAAGAAGGTAGAGCAGCGCTTTATTATGGACAGACTTCTCCCCATCTTAGCTACTGTTGTAACAATATGTTTTGACCATGACAGTTTACAATCCAGGGTTACTCCAAGCAGTTTAGTCTCCTCAACTTGCTCAATTTCCACATTATGTATTACAATATTTAGTTGAGGTTTAGGGTTTAGTGAATGATTTGTCCCAAATACAATGCTTTTAGTTTAGAAATATTTAGGACTAACTTATTCCTTGCCACCAACTCTGACACTAACTGCAACTCTTTGTTAAGTGTTGCAGTAATTTCAGTCGCTGTAGTAGCTGACATGTACAGTCGTGGTCAAAAGTTTTGAGAATGACACAAGTATTTTTAGATATTTTTGTCAGATGTTACTATGGTATACTGAAGTATAATTACAAGCATTCCATAAGTGTCAAAGATTTTATTGACAATTACATTGAGTTTATGCAAAGAGTCAATATTTGCTGTGTTGACCCTTCTTTTTCAAGACCTCGGCAATCCGCCCTGGCATGCTGTCAATTAACTTCTGGGCCACATCCTGACTGATGGCAGCCCATTCTTGCATAATCAATGCTTGGAGTTTGTCAGAATTTGTGGGTTTTTGTTTGTCCACCCGCCTCTTGAGGATTGACCACAAGTTCTCAATGGGATTAAGGTCTGGAGAGTTTTCTGGCCATGGACCCAAAATGTCGATGTTTTGTTCCCCGAGCCACTTAGTTATCACTTTTGCCTTATGGCAAGGTGCTCCATCATGCTGGAAAAGGCATTGTTCGTCACCAAACAGTTATTGGATGGTTGGGAGAAGTTGCTCTCAGAGGATGTGTTGGTACCATTTTTTATTCATGGCTGTGTTCTTAGGCAAAATTGTGAGTGAGCCCACTCCCTTGGCTGAGAAGCAACCCCACACATGAATGGTCTCAGGATGCTTTACTGTTGGCATGACACATGACTGATGGTAGCGCTCACCTTGTCTTCTCCGGACAAGCTTTTTTCCGGATGCCCCAAACAATCGGAAAGGGGATTCATCAGAGAAAATGACTTTACCCCAGTCCTAGCAGTCCAATCCCTGTACCTTTTGCAGAATATCAGTCTGTCCCTGATGTTTTTCCTGGAGAGAAGTGGCTTCCTCGCTGCCCTTCTTGACACCAGGCCATCCTCCAAAAGTATTTGCCTCACTGTGCGTGCAGATGCACTCACACCTGCCTGCTGCCATTCCTGAGCAAGCTCTGCACTGGTGGTGCCGCCTATCCCGCAGCTGAATCAACTTTAGGAGACGGTCCTGGCGCTTGCTGGACTTTCTTGGGCGCCCTGACGCCTTCTTCACAACAATTGAACCTCTCTCCTTTAAGTTCTTGATGATCTGATAAATGGTTGATTTAGGTGCAATCTTACTAGCAGCAATGTCCTTGCCTGTGAAGCCCTTTTTGTGCAAAGCAATGATGACGGCACGTGTTTCCATGCAGGTGACCATGGTTAACAGAGGAAGAACAATGATTTCAAGCACCACCCTCCTTTTAAAGCTTCCAGTCTGTTATTCTAACTCAATCAGTATGACGGAGTGATCTCCAGCCTTGTCCTCGTCAACACTCTCACCTGTGTTAACGAGAGAATCACTGACATGATGTCAGCTGGTCCTTTTGTGGCAGGGCTGAAATGCAGTGGAAATGTTTTTGGGGGATTAAGTTCATTTTCATGGCAAAGAGGGACTTTGCAATTAATTGCATTAATCTGATCACTCTTCATAACATTCTGGAGTATATGCAAATTGCCATCATAAAAACTGATTTGTGTAATTCTCAAAACTTTTGACCACGACTGTATAGTGTTGAGTCATCTGCATACATAGACACTCTGGCTTTACTCAAAACCAGTGGCGTGTCATTAGTAAAGATTGAAAAAAGTAATGGGCCTAGACAGCTGCCCTGGGGAATTCCTGATTCTACCTGGATTATGTTGGAGAGGCTTCCATTAAAGAACACCCTCTGTGTTCTGTTAGACAGGTAACTCTGTATCCACAATATAGCAGGTGGAGTAAAGCCATAACACATATGTTTTTCCAGCAGCAGACTATGATCGATAATGTCAAACGCTGCACTGAAGTCTAACAAAACAGCCCCCACAATCTTTTTATCATCAATTTCTCTCATCAGTCATTTGTGTAAGTGCTGTGCTTGTTGAATGTCCTTCTCTATAAGCATGCAGAAAGTTTGTTGTCAATTTGTTTACAGTAAAATAGCATTGTATCTGGTCAAACACAATTTTTTCCAATAGTTTACTAAGGGTTGGTAACAGGTTAATTGGTCGGCTATATGAGCCAGTAAAGGGGGCTTTACTATTCTTAGGTAGTGGAATGACTTTTGCTTCCCTCCAAGCCTGGGGGCACACACATTCTAGTTGGCTTAAATTGAAAATATGGCAAATTGGAGTGGCAATATCGTCCGCTATTATCCTCATTGTTGATAGACAACAATAATTTTTTCACCTCTTCCACACTCACTTTACGGAATTCAATTGGATGTGTAGTGGCAGCAATTGTTGCTGGCATGTCATGCCTACGTTTGCTAATCTTGCCAATGAAAAAATAATTAAAGTAGTTGGCAATATCAGTTGGTTTTGTGATGAATCTGATTCAATGAATGATGGAGCTGAGTTTGCCTTTTTTCCCAAAATGTCATTTAAAGTGCTCCAAAGCTTTTTACTATCATTCTTTATGTCATTTATCTTTGTTTCATAATGGGTTGAGGTCAGGGGATTGTGGAGGCCAGGTCATCTGATGCAGCACTCCATCACTCTCCTTCTTGGTCAAATAGGCCTTACACAGCCTGGAGGTGTGTTGGGTTATTGTCCTGTTGAAAAACTAAAGATAGTCCCACTAAGCCCAAACCAGATGGGATGGCGTATCGCTGCAGAATGCTGTGGTAGCCATGCTGGTTAAGTGTGCCTTGAATTCTAAATACATCACAGACAGTGTCACCAGCAAGACACCCCCACACCATAACACCTCCTCCTCCTTTCTTTATGGTGGGAACTACACATGCAGAGATCATCCGTTCACCCACACCGCGTCTCACAAAGACACAGCGTTTGGAACCAAAAATCTCAAATTTGGACTCCAGACCAAAGGACAAATTTCCACTGGTCTAATGTCCATTGCTCATGTTTCTTGGCCCAAGCAGGTCTCTTCTTCTTATTGGTGTCCTTTAGTAGTTGTTTCTTTGCAGCAATTCGACCATGAAGGCCTGATTCACACAGTCCCCTCTGAACAGTTGATGTTGAGATGTGTCTGTGACCTGAACTCTGTGAAGCATTTATTTGGGCTGCAATTTCTGAGGCTGGTAACTCTAATGAACTTATCCTCTGCAGCAGAGGTAACTCTGGGTCTTCCATTCCTGTGGCGGTCCTCATGAGAGCCAGTTTCATCATAGTGCTTGATGGTTTTTGCGACTGCACTTGAAGACACTTTCAAAGTTCTTTAAATGTTCCGTATTGACTGACCTTCATGTCTTAAAGTAATGATGGACTGTCATTTCTCTTTGCTTATTTGAGCTGTTCTTGCCATAATATGGACTTGGTCTTTTACCAAATAGGGATATCTTCTGTATACCCCCCCCCCCCCCCCCCCCCCTCCCCTCCACCTTGTCACAACACAACTGATTGGCTCAAACGCATTAAGAAGGGAAGAAATTCCACAAATTAACTTTTAAGAAGGCACACCTGTTAATTGAAATGCATTCCAGGTGACTACCTCGTGAAGCTGGTTGAGAGAATGCCAAGAGTGTGCAAAGCTGTCATCAAGGCAAAGAGTGGCTATTTGAAGAATCTCAAATATAAAATATATTTTGATTTGTTTAACACTTTTCTGGTGTTATTTAATAGTTTTGATGTCTTCACTATTATTCTACAATGTAAAACATTTTTTATAAATAAAGGAAAACCCTTGAATGAGTAGGTGTGTCCAAACCTTTGACTGGTAGTATACATACAGAATGATACGAAATACTCTGAGACCAGGTGGGAGCGAAGAGCAATGTGTCTTGGTGTTGTTGCGGTTCATTGTTGCGGTTCATTGTTGCGGTTCATGCCCTTCCATTGAGTAGTGTACTGCATGTATGCATGAAGGTGACATCTAGATGGTTATCAATATTAGTTATTTATCGTGTATGCTGCTATCCTACTTGAAATAAATATTGAGAAAAAAACGGCCACGTAAGCTAACGTAAGCGACACGACCGCGATACCCAGTAGGAAGCACATAAAGTCGGCAGGCACATTGATACAACACTGGTGCACTGGTCGACTCGTCGTGCAGCCCAATCAGAGGCAATAAATCTGCCCAATTAGCTGATTCGCTTTCCATAAAACCCACTCCTTTCGACACACCCACTCCGCCCGTACTCCAATCGCCATATTGGGCTGCAGCGATCCATACTTGCATAAAGGTGGTGGAATTATTATGGAATCAAGTCAAGGTCAGAATACAGTGTATCTGTAGACACACCTCCGCCACACCTTCATTTATTCGCTCTCCATCCCAAAACGAATAGCTAGCTGGTGAATAGCATGCTCATACTTAAATTCAAGGACAAAATATGCATAAAAATGGAATTAGACCGTGTCATTTACATGTGCTTAAATCGGGTTGGAATTTGGGCCTAAGAGAAATTCCATGCAGTCTTGTTTACAAATTCGAACACAGTTACACCTCCAGCACAGCCAAAACATCAGCTATGTGGGTGTCAATTGTCACAGGTTAACGCTTTTGATCTGATTGAATCTGGGCCCTCTTCAACCTGTATCCAGAAGTTTACAGATTACGTGATAGAAATGTAAAGGTCATTTTAGATTGAGACGACATATTCAGCGTTTACCGTGAATGCAGTCTCAGCTAACCTGAATGCAGTCTCTGCTCACCTGAATGCAGTCTCTGCTAACCTGAATGCAGTATCAGCTAACCTGAATGCAGTCTCAGCTTACCTGAAGTGACTTTTTTTCGTAGCAGGTTAGGAGAATTTACGCAGCAGGTTAGGAGACTGAGGTTAAGGTTAGGAAAATGGTTAAGAGTTAGCGAAAATATTATCCTAACCTGCTATGAAAATCACTTTGTGTCGAAGTGGAGTGAAAAGACTGTGTCCTGCCAACAAGAGAAAACGTATGTTTTGGGAGCAAGAGGCACCTTTTCATTAATGTTATTATGTTGGAGGAAATAGAGCTCGCAAGCGTGTAGTCCTAAAACCCCAAAATGAGTTACCTCTTGTCCGTTCAGCCATTTCTATGGCGAAAATTAATGGGGAAAGAATAGGGTTTGGGGATAAACGCTGAAAATAAGGTCTGAGGTTAACACAGGCTTAGGAGATCTTATATGTTTTGTTCTATGAAATAAAATCAGTCAGTTAACATGACATTTTGTGATTTTTGAAGCATTTATGTATATTTAAAAAAAGCACATAAAGGCTTCATAAATCATCAAGAGTGACATTAGCTGATGAAGATGATCTTATCGAATAAAACGTATAACATCTCAGAAGCCTGTGTTTACCACAGACATTATTTTCTGCGTTTATCCACAAAAAAACTCCAAAAACGCCATCCATTTCCACATAGGCTTTGTCCAACGAACCATGGCGGAGTTAGTGCCTACAAAAAGACGCCATTACTATTGCTCTCTATAGATGGGGTTAGCTGACAACGTCACGAAAACGCACGCTTCAATGGGGCAGGAGTCAGTGAGTTGTTGTGAGTCTGGATGGCTAAATAATGACAAGAAACTGCCATGTGGGGAATCGTAATTTGACTTGTTTCAGCTAGCTTAATCTTGTTCTTGATACCATGTTTTGACTAATTTCATGTCAATGCTAATATGGCAAAAAATTAGCTAGCTAACAACTGTAACGATTGTTTGGCTAAAGAACCAACTCGTCTATACGTTCCTGGCGTGTGAGGAACGTGTGTTCTGGCCTCATAAATGCTAACCAGCTAGCTAATATTTAGAAAATATATGTTTTTGTTTGGCTAGAGTTATGCTAGCTAAGCGGGTTTGCGATCCCTTTAGCTTTGCTTGCTGGCTAGCAAGCTACTTCAAATGTAGCCTATTCCACCGTTTGCAGAATGCATAGTGGCATTTGAATATATCGCGCGAAAAGGGAATCCGGACACAATGTGGACATGGTGGTGGACACATTTAACTGTAAGTGTAGACGCTTGATGTTTTCGGAATTCCATGATCATAACTCCACGATCAGAATACAAAAACTACTTTAAATTGTCAAGTCTAGACAAGGCCAAAGTCATTTCCAGGCTTCACAACACCGCTTCTCATTAAGCACAGCTGTCCCCCGAGTGCTCTGAGTGCAATATTACAGACCAGCTTTAGTAGCACTCTTTACTAAAATCTCCTCTGCCATTTCTTTTCCTCTCACGTTTGGGCTCAGCAGCAAACTGCCCAACGTGGCCTCACTCACACACCCATCTCCAAAGGCTCTCACTTTCTCTTCAATGATTGTGGTCTCTACTTTTCCAGTGGCGGAACATTGAGCTTGTGAACAGCTCCACAGCACAGCTAAGGGATTATAACTACCACTGTGCTGCATTGGCATGGGTTCCTTCCCACTAGCCAACATAATGTCCTACTGACTGACTGCGCTAGGAGCTGTGAATGCGAAGCCTGGGAATTACTTGAATAATGTTTGTGTTGGATAGTGCTGTATGTGTGATTATTTTGTACATCTCTCTACAGCACCACCTGGGGGCCATGTCTCAGTACTGCCTGATGTTTTCCCACGCCTGCCTCCCTGCGAGTCTCCTCCGGTGGTTCCTGATCTAATGCCTTTAGCAGCTGTTGAGGAAAGGGAGAGAGGACTTGTGGTATATGGTCTGGTTAGAACAAAGAGAAGCATGCTGAATACCATGCAAGCTACTATGACTGCCAGTGGTGTAAAAATACTTTAAAGTACTATTTAAGTATTTTTTGGTGTGGGTATCTGTACTTTAACTATTTATATTTTTGACGTCTTTTACTTCACTACATTCCTAAAAAAAAAAGTATGTACTTTTTACTCCATGCATTTTCCCTGACACCCAAAAGTACTCGTTACATTTTGAATGCTTAGCAGGACAGGAAAATTGCCAAATTCACACACTAATCAAGAGAACATCCCTGGTCATCCCCACTGTCTCTTATGTGGTGGACTCAAACGCTTCGTCTGTAAATGATGTCTGAGTGTTGGAGTATGTGACGTCTGGTTTGCTTAATATAAAGAATTTGAAATTATTTATATTTTTAATACTTAAGTATATTTTAGCAATTGCATTTACTTTTGATACTTAAGTATATTTAAAACCAAATACTTTTACTCAAGTAGTATTTTACTGGGTGACTTTCACTTGTCATTTTCTATTAAGGTATCTTTACTTTTACTCAAGTATGACAATTGGGTACTTTTGCCACCACTGACGACTGCTACAACTGAAGGAGGTCTGCCTCTGGGTTTGAAACTGGCAAACCAAATGGACATTTAATATACTATTTCCTTCCATCAACAGTGCAATCTTGTAGTTTTAAATTTTCTGCTGCTACCAGGCTGTTATTTACTGTTGCTAATACTGCACAATTTAAACACCTGCCCCCCAATCTCCCCCTTTCCTGATACAGGTGTAAATATTGTACTATAAATGGTTCCTTCCTGTATTATTCTGATGCTAACATGTTTATTCTGTTCTACTGAGACATTCACTTTATGTTCGTTTTCTTATCTTTCATTATTTCTTATTGTTGTTGAATTATCCAGAAGGAACCTACAAGGAAGCATTTATTTAATCGGACTGTGTATACCATGTGTATCCTGTACATACTACAAATAAAACGTGAAACTTTAAGAAAAATTGTTGGAAAAAGTATTTGTATCATTTTGTTGCAATGTTTTCATAAACCATGTCCAATATTTAATTGGCAATAATAATAAAAAAAGCCTCATGTAGATGGTTGGTCACATTACTGCTAAATAATTTGAGCTGGTCATGCTGCGCGAACTGTGCAGTTCCAAAACAATCCAGAGGGTGGCAGCCTAAACCACAAATTAATGTTTTGCATGAAATAATGTGCTAGTTACGCGCAATATAGGATTGGGATTTTAGGCTGCCATTCTTTTGATTGTCGGAATTGCGTAAACTCGCATTAACAGTAGGCTTTATTATAACTGTAGTAACAAAACTTCACAATTTTACACACGACCATACAATCCCTTCTCCAACTAAATATTCACAATGTTTACGAGTTATATTACACAGTACTAGGCTGTTAATCCATCCATAAAGATTAGAAATGAAACTAAATGAAACTGTCGGTGCAAACCTGTCTATGACTTCACTCTTTCCCAAGCGTGTTAGTATGTATAACTTTGTCAATTGTCATGATGCATTCTATCTTGGGTCATTGGGCTCCTAAACCAGGTATGTAGACGTCTTAATGCACTGAAAGATCTCGCACAGCTGCTAACTGGGATATGGGACAATTTATGTTCCTTAATGATAATAGCAGTTCACTCAATCTTAAACCTGATTAGCATTCAACTCTTAGCATTCAACTCCGCTAACATCAAGGCGGTGACCCGATCCTGTAGGTTCATGCTCTACAACATTCGGAGAGTACGACCCTGCCTTACACAGGAAGCGGCACAGGTCCTAATCCAGGCACTTGTCATCTCCCGTCTGGATTACTGCAACTCGCTGTTGGCTGGGCTTTATTTTACTTCTGCTCTTTTTTTTCCTAAACACTTTTTTGTTGTTGTTTTATTTTACTTTTTTATTTAAAAATAAATGCATTGTTGGTTAAGGGCTGTAAGTAAGCATTTCACGGTAATGTCTACACCTGTTGTATTCAGCGCATGTGGCAAATACGATTTGATTTGATTTGAATGACCACTTATTGTTTCAAATACATCGTTACAGTTGTTGGTTAGCTAGTTAGCGAACTTTAGCCATAATTGCATTGACATGAAATCAGTCAAAACACCTCAAAACAAGACATGGCTATCAATAACATGCTGAAATAAGCCATTTATGATTCCCCACATGGCAGTGTCATTCTTGCTAGCAATCTGGCCATCCAGAATCACAACAGGCTGACTTATGCCCCATGGAAGTGTCATCCAACCCCATCTATGTAGCTACTGTAGATGCTAAGTACTTGTATTTTAAACACACACACACACTATTAACTTACTCCTGCAAAATACAACAACCGTCTCTGTGTTTGCTGAGCTGCATCTCTCGCCCTCTTTCTCAAGAAGAAATTATGTTTGCCCATCTTCTATAAATTAGAAAAAATGTCAACTCAGCTATCCAGCTTTGTTTTGTCAACAGATAGCTAGCTAGCTAATTGAGCTGACGACCAAAAGTAGCTAACGTCATATTAGGCTTAAGTTAGCTAGCTATCTTTATTAGTCATTTTTTTAGCATATTTGGACAGTACTTGATTAGACAGTAATTGGTTAGTTAGTGATACTTTGTCGGGTGGTGAATTGAGCTCCAGCAGCTGGATTCAGCGTCCAGATAGCTAATCAATAAAAGTACTGTCAAAACCCTGTTAATACAATTTGCTAGGTTGCTAATGTTAGCAGCACTGCTAGCTAGACTGGGTAGTCCCTAACGTTCGTTAGTTAGCTTAAAGTTATCGATCAGTGCAGCATTTGAGTCAACATGTTGAAACGTGTTACTCGAATCTGGTTTACTGTGAGGTCAATAACTCTGAATAACATCATCATGGGCTAACAAAATGTGCTATGGTACTAGCAAGCTAACAAAGTTGACCTCCGGTTCTCCTTCTGATCGTTGCGCTCCCTCCCTCAGAGAATGAACGCCCCAAAATATAATTTATTTGGACGAATCAAAAAATCAAAATGACTTTGGAAAACCACTTTGACGCCGTCTCCAAAAGTGTCACCGTATACATACAGAAATGGTGGTTTTTAGGCAGCACTAAAAAGGCTGGGCAGGCAGAGGGCTCCTGTTTGGTGTATTCATTGCAGTGTGTAATGCAGTGTAGCCTAGTTTGTTTTACACCATTTCAGCAGGGCAAAAGACTCGGTGACGTCAATGGTTGACAAGTTGAATCAGGTTTTGCTTAGTTCTGGAATAGATTAAATACATGAACCAGCTGGGGGTCCTGAGTTTGAGAACCACTTGGTTAGCCTACCAGATCAGGAAAAACGTTGGGCCCCAGGAAATCCCCCATTGGGCGCCACATTTTTTTGTTTTTGTTGAAATGTTGACTAATTTATTGCGGTATTGTGTTCGGAAGAAAGGTGCAATCATCACCTTGTAAATTATGATTAGGAGATCTATTCAATCTGTAAATCTGAAGCGTTATACATTCCTTAATATAAATGTAAAGGTCATTTACGATTGAGCCGACATGCAGCGTTTACCGGTCTCCGCTAAAGCGGAAACATTGCCTTTAAATTTCAATCACGCTGTAAAACTGAAATTCCACGACGCGGATTTAATAGAGCCACAGGGGCTCAATTCAATCCAACCCGCATTGCAGTATTTGGGCAGTAGCTCTTTTTCCAATGGTCAAATTAACTCACAGATTGGGGGTACTGTATAAAACCCTACAACTACTACCAGGGCGACCCCTCTCACAGGGTGACTGCGCCACCAATCAGTCATATCAACTGGGGAAAATACAATGAGTTGACATGACCACCATTGTCATTTATTATGATGATGTAGCTACGAATATAAAACGTATAATCATCATAGCCTACTAGCTTCTTCGCAAGAACACATACACGTGTATGAAACAGGAAGGAAAAACGTTGGAATTTGGTCACGTGTGGAAATGTGCCTTTCGAATTTTGTGTAACTAGTCTAGTCAAGGAAGCGTCATAAAAAATATATATTGTCACACTCCACTTACTAAGACCATTAGGTGCGCCGTCACCTGATTTTATAGTATGCCTTGACGTGGTACCACAGAGTTTCTAAACCCAGAGGCGCAACATGGTGAGACTTCCGTGAACGCTTGCTAAACAGACCAGTTCATTTTCTCAATCTAAAAAGGCACAACCTAGATTGTAGTTGAACATGTTATTACTCCAACCTTGTTAAAGTTATGAACTGTTTTCGTCAAAAACAACTTTATATGGAAGGAGTGCCCGAGTTGACCCAATTACTTATGCATGAGTTTAACGCTGCAATATTTCACTTTTTGGGTGACCCGACCAAATTCACATTAGACATTAGTGTTATAGATCTATCATTCTCATTGAAATCAAGTCTAAGAAGCGGTAGATCTGTTCTGTGTGTCATTGTGTCTTTTACTTCTAGTTTTGTACACCAGCTTCAAACAGCTGAAAATACAATATTTTTGGTTATGATTCTCTACACTATACTTGCTTGTTTTGTCACATAAACTGAAATTAGGCAAACTATTAGAATTTTAGGAAATGCATAGTGCATCTTTAACTAGCCGAAGTCGCCATGTGATCAGGGATTTCTATTGGAGAAGCAGTTTTAGCCTATCTACACACTGTACTGTCTTTGGTGTTACCACCCAGCACATCTAGAAGGGAGCGTTATTGTGCTTTCAAGACAACTGGAAACTCAGGGGGAAAAAACGAGGTCAAATCATGACGTCAGTGATCTTCAGGTCGGAAAGTCTTTGCTCTAGAAAGAGGCCTGAGTTCCCGAGTTGGATGACCGTTCAAAACGATTTTTTTTCCCAGTTGTCTTGAATGCACTGAAGTCAGAAGATTTCCGAGTTCCCAGTTGTTTTGAACGCAGCATTATTCCATACCGAACCCCTCCCCTGAGATTAAGTAAGGCCTCTACATCATAATTTCAATGGTAGAGTTGAACCGCTAGGGGCGAAAAGATCTAGATTTACTACTAAAATAACAAAATAAATAACTTTTGCAACAAATTGTCAAAATGAAGACCAGAATTGACGTGTTTGATCACTATAACTATGCCTAAAACATAAGATTTTTAAATGGAAAAATGTCAATCACGCTGTAAAGCTGAACTTCCATGATGCCGATTGAATAGAGCCGTAATTTGAAGAGTGCTACAAAAGTCCATAGAGGATTAAGAAAGTTTGTTTCATAACAAAAATCCTTGCTAAATATTATAATAAAAATAGAAACGGGCTCGACTCCACCTTAAATTTAAATCGGGTGCTGGATCCCCTCGGAAATAATCCAAAGAACAGAACTAGGACAGCACTCCGGTAAATAAACGTCAATGTATTCGTGCGGCAATAAAAATATTATAATAAACCAGGCGTGACACAGAGCGATGGATGTGGAATTATTATCACGCCTTTATTAAATCATTGCTAATCCAAAAAGCAGACATTCAGCAACAGTTGAACATTGTAGCAGCTGTAACAGAATAGGTCAGACAAGAGAGTAACACTAAATTGGGTGTTTTTAACATTTTTTAACTCCACACCATCAGCTCTGAAGACGCCGTTTCACGTGTGGCTATGGACGCGGGCGTCTATATATTAAAGAGTTAATACATTTAAAATCACCAAGGTTTGAAGAACTCAGCGGCACCTTGCTTTACCAGAAACAACAAATCAACCAGAAAACAAAACATCAAAAAGAAAGAGAGAAGCGTGTCAAATCCAAAGGAAGGATGCACGGCCATTTTATTGTTATTATTATTCATTTGGGTCAATACTGTAAATTGTGACATTTCATTGGAGCAGGAAGAACCAATCAGAAATCAGGATTATTAGAATTTAAGTTAGGGGGGGGGGGCTCAACAAATACACCTTTTTGTTATTTTCTCTTTTCATCTGATTGGGTCACCAAGAAGAGAAACCAACGCAAACATTAGTGTATTCCCCTTCCACTCTAACTCCAGTCAAGACCTAGCCTGGTCCTTCCAGATCTACCGTCAGCACAAATAGATCTGGCACCCAGGCTAGTAAGGAGAATAGTAACTGACACAACAGGATTAGTTATTTTAGTTCACCATCCTAGTGAAGCCTCCTTCCTGCCTCCCTTTTGAAAAGCCCAATAATTTGTCATGACAAAAAAAAAGAAAAAAAAAGACCTAATCTTAAACTTCTTATAAAACAAACCCCCCCAAAAAAGAAAAACACACGTCACTCTTAATACGCTGTGATCGAATCTCAAAACAATGTTTTTTTTTTTTTTTTTTTAAGTTACTTGAAGATTGCAACCCAGACATTTTATGTGGGGTATATTGAGAAAAGCATGGGGTTTGTTTACCGTGTGTATTAAATGTTACAGCAACATGGTCATAATGCACCAACTGACTCTTCACTCAGACGACGCATATATAAGATCTGCTTTAAAGAGTTCTAGTTGAAGGTGATGCAGAGGGATAAAACCCTGGTGGAGAACAGGAAACGGATGTGATGTGATGTGTCTGTGTGTCTCTGTTACGGTAATGCGTGTGTATGTCAAGCTAGGAGAAGTTGGGGAGCGAGGGGTTTTCCCGGGTTGAGAGTTGCCCCATGGAGGTGCTGTTAGCAGGACCAATGTGTGGGGCTCCTGTCTTGGGGGGCAGGGTGGTCTGGTACTGAATGCCATCAGGGCACAGAGTTCAACAGGTCTTGCAGGAAGAGGTCTGGGTCCGGAATGTCAGAGAGAAGTCCTGGAAACAAAATATTAAAACTGAGAGTTAGACTCTGTCTGAATCTTACACACAATGTACACCGTTTCTGTTTCAGGTTTAGGTCATTTAGACGGTATAACTATTCACATTTAATTAACACAATAAACCCTGAAAGAGTAGAAAAAATAGAGGCAAAAAGGCAGCATTTGATACTACAGTATGTAACCTTCGCAGTAGCAATCGAAGTGTACTGCACACATATGCCTGGCAACACTGACCTACGACATCCAGGAACTCAGAGAAGGATTCAGCGGGCATGAGTTCTTCCTGGTAGGCCTTGAGCACGCGCTCCGAGGCCTCGTAGATGGGCATGTCGTTGTGTCGCACGTACTCTGCCAGCGAGAAGGACCAGCCTCCCTCTGTGTTGCTGGTGGGTACTTTCTACAGTGGGAGAAAAGCCGGGGAGAGAGAGGTCTGAGTGAACTGAACACTGAAGAAACACAGTTCACACCCATGTTGTACATCTTAAATGTACAAAGCATTTGACACAATGGTTGTGTTACTAAGAGTATCTGCACAATTATTGTCACACAACCGTTGTGTGATGTCTAAGTAAAAATGGTTTTGTTGGTAGGATAACTCCCTCCTACCCTGAACATGTCATAGATGAGCTCCACCAGGCCCCAGAAGAGGAGAGGGGAGCGGTACACTGCATACTCCTTGGACTGTTTATCTGTGAGTCTGGAGAGATTAAGAAGATTAGAAAGAATTCACAGACACAGACACACTGCAGCTAAACCCCGAAGATAATTATATTTGATCAACACAGTATAAAGCTCACAGAAGAATCTTACAACTGACTAGATTTGACTCCAATACTGATAAAAAAATATTGAGTCAAGGTCGTGGGTTTAATCCTCGCAGGGATCCCAAACACATACTAAAACGCATGCACTCGGTGAACCGCAGGTGGATAAAAGCTGTGATAAATGGCCAAAGATCTTCTAAAATGGCATATCAAATGGGAAAAAAATAGAAAAGTTCTGGAACAGTTTCTTACTTGTTGGCGAAGACAGCGGAGACCTTGCGTGCGTGCACGGTGACGAGGAGCCTGCGTAGGAAGGTGAGGCGTGTGTTCATCCAGCGTTCAGGAGACAGGATGTGCATGGCCAACACGGTGTAGTAGTGGGGACCGTCCACGTCACAGCTGCTCTCCACCCACTTCTCACACGGCTGCTCCAGGAAACACTGCAGGTTCTTCTCCTCACGACTAGTAGCCCGAGTACTGCAGACGACCAAAAAAGACAGAGCCATAGATATATAGTATAGTGTGATTGAGGGAGTGACAGACAGTCAGAGAGAGAGAGAGAGAGAGAGAGAGAGAGAGAGAGAGAGAGAGAGAGAGAGAGAGAGAGAGAGAGAGAGGAGAGAGAGAGAGAAGAGAGAGAGAAGAGAGAGAGAGAGAGAGAGGAGAGAGAGAGAGAGAGAGAGAGAGAGAGAGAGAGAGAGAGAGAGAGAGAGAGAGGAGAGAGAGAGAGAGAGGGGAGAGGGAGAGGGAGAGGGAGAGGAGAGTAAGAGACGGAGAGAGAGAGAGAGAGAGAGAGAGAGAGAGAGAGGAGAGAGAGAGAGAGAGAGGGAGAGGGAGGGAGAGAGAGAGAGAGTAAGAGACGGAGAGAGGACAATTTCAGTTTCATTTCAGAAAAACAAACATTAAAACATCTTGCCACCCCACCGCCCACAACAGAGTCACTTCTGGATGATAACTGTGTGACCATCTCAAACATCATTTTAGTGATCTCCTATGTTTGCGTATATAAACAAATAGCTCCAGACGCGTTGAGGAAGAAAGAGAGAGGTAGAGAGACTCAGAGAGACAGAAATATAGATGATGTGATGTAACGTCTCCATACGTGTTGAGGACGTAGAGCACGGTGTGGATGATGTAAGGGATGAGGTGGATGTTGCTCTCCCGTCCTCCCCCTCCCGTGTCCACGCTGAAGGACTGCTCCGTGGCGAAGCGCAGGAACAGGAGCTTGGTGTCGTGGATGTTCAGCTGGTAGGTGGGCTCTCTCTGCCCCGTACACTCCTGCAGATACGTGTTGTGCCTGGGAGAGAGAGAGAGAGAGATAGATACAGTAGGACTTTAAATGGGAGTTCTGGGGATTTGATGAACGTGAAAAGATGGCTCATATAGAAATAAACAGCGAGCTGTGACTGGTCTGGTATCTCGGGCTTGTAATAAGGGAGGTTAGCAAAACATTTTAGCTACTTTTTGATTGGTTCTCATATCCACGCTATTTGCACGCTAATTTGGGGGCTTGGGGGAAACTTGCCAGAAGTAACCATGGGTCGTACAGTAGCAGGCTAGCTAGAATGCATGGGTGATTCACATCATTGCCCTACTATGTAAACAGAGGACATCCAAGAAGGAACTTCAGTCAGGTAAGGAAATGTTCAGCCTATAATGAGCCAACTACTTAATTTATAACTAAAACATACATTTGATTAGCTAGCCGATTTTCGAGCTGATAGCAAGCAAGCAAGCTAAAGTTATTAGTTGGCTGCCTTTCTACGGGCTGAACAATGCTAGCTAACGTTACTTGCTACATTCTAGCAACAAGATCGTAACGTTTAACAGGTTGCGGTTGTCTAATATGTCACTTGTTTTTAGTGTAGAAGGGTCATTAATGACGTTTTGAAAATGTGTGTGATGATTTATGCGCCCTGTTCATGATATTAGCGTCAAACGACGTCTGAACTCCGAAGGTTTGTGACAGCTAGTTACTGTGTGTGTTTGGTTATCCTAGAAGGGATGTAGCTCAGTTTGCAACGCCAGGGTTGTGGGTTCGATTCCCCAGTATGAAAAATAAAAATAATGTATGCACTCACTAACTGTAAGTCGCTCTGGATAAGAGCGTCTGCTAAATGACTAAAATGTAAATGTAAGGGCTGTCTGGAACCGGAAGGGCTGGGGTGGTCCTATGTAAAACAAATCATGATTAGTTAAATTCGAAACGGGGGTATCCAACCAGCGTAGGGTGCAGTCTGAGGCCACAGCCCCTTCATTATCATTGCTTTGTGCCGATACATCAAAGCAGACGTTCCAGACTCTCGAGTCTGGTGTTAGCAAGACTAGCACAACTTCTACTGTCAAGCCAAAAGCTTTGTTACTGTTTTCAGAAAGGCAACACGTTCTCCTGGCACATAACACATTTAAAGTATCTGTTGCTACAATTCCAAGTGAGTTGGTCGTACCTGGCCAGGCAGGTGGCGAAGGCCGATTCGGGGACATGTGGCCCCCAGACAGGAAGCAGTCCATTGCACTTGGTGTTGGCGTTCTGCAACGCAGCACTTTCCCACTCCTCACGCCCGCGAGCAAGCCTGAATAGAGGACGGAGAGAGCGAGAGAGAGAGAGAGAGGAAGCGGAAGAGAGAGGTTGGTTACATGCACACACAATAATACGATTATTGTGGATAGTCAGATTAATATAATAGTTTGTTTGAAACTGACAGTAGCGAGGTGGCAGTCGTAGTGGATTATGTTAAAGTGCGACACAGTGCTGTATCCCTGCTGCTTGCGTGCGTGTGTGTGTGTGTGTGTGTGTGTGTGTGTGTATGTGTGTGTGTGTACTAACCTGACAGCTGCGAGGTGGCAGTCGTAGTGAACTATGTTAAAGTGCGACACAGTGCTGTATCCCTGCTGCTTGCGTGCGTGTGTGTGTGTGTGTGTGTGTGTGTGTGTGTATGTGTGTGTGTGTACTAACCTGACAGCTGCGAGGTGGCAGTCGTAGTGAACTATGTTAAAGTGCGACACAGTGCTGTATCCCTGCTGCTTGCGGGGCTTGTTCTCAAAGTCCTCCAGGGCCACGCGCTTCGTAAAGGTGTAGATTCCCAGCACCTTGGTCGGCTAGTGGAGGACACAGTAGAAAAGATAAGGAAATATATGAGTTAACATTTGATAAAGATGCATTGAAATATAACTGACACATGAACAAAGGCTTACATTTGGAATAAAAAGGAACATTTAACATTTCATATGAAAATAAACCAGTTTTAGTCACAGCCAAGAGTGGAACATTTGACCAATTCAAATGTGTAAAAGATGAAGGTAGAGTTGTATAATACAGTGCTTCCCAAAGTGAGTGTGGGGAGCATCAGGGGTACAGGTAGACAGCGGCGGTCTGCCCATTAGGGCATTAGGGGCGGCGTCCCACTTGAGAATGATAAAAAATATGTTTTAAATGCTCAAAAAGATATTGTTTAAAACTAGCTGTTCAGTTACTTACTACTCCGCCCCTCAGTGACTGCCAGTAACAGAAGCTCCGCCTCCTCCATAGGCCGTGAGAACATTGCTTGGATTGTTTTGCCAGCTATTTGCTATGAGGGGGAACTGCCACCAATGAAATCGCAGGATTTCAGAGCATAAGTAAAGTAAATGGACCGTCCTGGGGCGCTCAAATGTGCGTCCGTTCAGTCAGAACTTCTGGGTCCGCTGTAGTCTCCATCCAAATGAGTCTCTCGCGCCAGACGGCTTACCTCCGTACGTGAGACTAGATTTGCTCTCAGGTACAGATGGCGCTAAAGCAAATTGTAATTAACTTGTAAATAAATAATCGTAACAGTCATGGGAGCCTGGGACCTGATAAACTGGACAACTACTTTCAACAAGATTCGGAAGGACAGAGGGATACACTAGCTAGATCCTCTCATCATGGATCTGTTAGGACAAAAAAAAAGCATGGCCAATTTTACTGTTTCCTTCATGTTGTTTATCAGGTTCTACTGTAGCTAGGCAACAGGGCGACATATGTGGACTAAAACAGCCTAAAACCGGGTGTATCACAAAGCATGATCAAATTAATTAGCCAGCTACAGAAATAGTTAATTAACCAGTTATCTACCATTGATAAGCAGCTAGCTAGCTACAGCTAGCTGGTAGCTTGCTAGCTAGTTAGCTCCCATGCCAATTTCAAGTCTTTCTAAAAATTAATATCTGACTAACTCAGAAATATTAAAGTTATTTTAGAAAGAAAGTTACCTGGCTAGCGCCTCATGCTTTGTGACATTAATGTTAGCTAGCTATCCCCAGTTAGATCATAGTGTTTTCACTTATTGCATCTACGTGCTTGTTGCGTTCTCCCTGGTGCACTCGTTCATTCATGACGTGAGCTAGCTGCTCGTTCTAAATAGTATAATCTGTTCCAAACAGTGGCAGCATGTGCACCAGTGGTCATTCTGTTTTTGACATGCAAAAGTGAAATAGGTGTATTTATGCGGTTGTTCAAATGCACAGATCGCTTTATATATATATTTTCGAAGAAACAACCGGTAGTTCGAAAACGTGGCATCGTATTTCTGTCATGTTGCTTTTTCGACAACTCCAACCACCTCACGCCCCGGGTATTCGGCCAATCAGCGGCACCATTGCAGGTAGGTTGCAGGTTAGTACATGTACACTGAGTATCCCAAACATTAGGAACACCTTCCTAATATTGAGTTGCACCTCCTTGTGCCCTCAGAACAGCCTCAATTTGCGGGGCATGGACTCTACACGGTGTTCCACAGGGATGCTGGCCCATGTTGACTCCAATGCTTCCCACAGCTGTTTCAAGTTTGCTGGATGTCCTTTGGGTGGTGGACCATTCTTGATACAAACGAGAAACTTTTGAGCATGAAAAACCCAGCAGCGTTGCAGTTCTTGACACAAACCGGTGTGCATGGCATCTACTACCATACCCCGTTCAAAGGCACTTAAATCTTGTGTCTTGCCCATTCACCCTCTGAATGGACACATACACAATCCATGTCTCAATTGTCTCAAGGCTTAAAAATCATTCTTTAACCTGTCTCCTCCCCTTCATCTACACTAATTGAAGTGGATTTAACAAGTGACCTCAATAAGGGATCATAGCTTTCACCTGGATCCACCTGGTCAGTCCATGTTATGGAAAGAGCAGGTGTTCTTAATGTTTTGTACGCTCAGTGTATATTACCTGGAACTTGTATCCCTCTCTACAGATGCAGCAGGTCAGTCCTGGCTCCTCTATCAGCTCCTCCATCTGCTTCAACAACGACGTCTTGGTCACCACCTGGCCCTTCTCATTGGTCTGAAACACAGAACAGCCAATCACCAACCTGGATTAGCTTCCTGTTTCTTAATTATATCAGGGCCTTGTTGGGAAGAAAGGAAGATTTCCATAGAATCCTATTGGAATCTTTTCAAGACTCTCCAAGGAAGATTTTTCCCACAAATCTCAGGATCTCTAATGTGTCCGGCTGGGCTCAGAGAAAGCAGCAGCATCCTCAGACTGCATGCGGGGCTTTTTATCTATTGAATGCTTCGGACTGCGTACATCACCTTACTCCTCATCACCTATAGTCATGACCAGAAACCCACACCTGAACATTGTTTTCCAACCCCTCCACCTATGGTGCGGCAAACGTCATGCTCCCAGTCAGTAACCTACCATCATGCCCAGAGCCTACCACCTACCTACCAGACCCAGTCAGTAACCTACCATCATGCCCAGTGTCCCCAGAGCCTACCACCTACCTACCAGACCCAGTCAGTAACCTACCATCATGCCCAGTGTCCCCAGAGCCTACCACCTACCTACCAGACCCAGTCAGTAACCTACCGTCATGCCAAGTGTCCCCAGAGCTTTCTGTCTCATAGCCATGGCCATGCGTTTCTTCTCAGCCCGTGTCTCCCTGCGAGCAGCGTCTATCTTCAGGTTGACCTCGGCGTGCTCCCTCAGCGCCTCCAGAAGGTTCTCTGCCAGCGTCCCAATGCCCTCGTCACTAGACACCTGCTCCAACTTGTGAAGGTTAGTGATGGAGTCTGTCCCGATTAGCATCTGGAGAGAGACAGACAAGACGTTGTTCAGAAAAGTTTAGCACGGGCAGGAAATCGAACACTAAATTATATACATCATCCCCTCAATAACAGATGTTTGTTTCAAAACGTTTTGCTACGGCGTGCCCTACTGAACATGACCCAGATTTGTACCTGTGTAGGAGGGTGCTGGGTGGCCAGGCCTCGGAGCAGTCTGAGGATGAAGGGTAAAGCTGGACGAGACAGGAACTTCTTCCACACGTCAGCATCCAGACTGGAAGGTAGGAGAGGAGAGAGGTCAGTGTCGTTTCACATACTGTACAGAGGAGAGAGGTCAGTGTCGTTTCACATACTGTACACAGAGGAGAGAGGTCAGTGTCGTTTCACATACTGTACAGAGGAGAGAGGTCAGTGTCGTTTCACATACTGTACACAGAGGAGAGGTCAGTGTCGTTTCACATACTGTACACAGAGGAGAGAGGTCAGTGTCGTTTCACATACTGTACAGAGCCCTCATTTGCAGTTGTTTTGGATATTGATTTTAATTAAATCCGTATTATTTGTTATCCAACTTTTTTTTTCTTTATTTTGAATAAAAACAAATTATCAGTGTTTAGAAAACCCTTTGCCTGGTCCCAGATCTGTTTGAGTTGTATAGACAATTACTGTGATCATTGCCATACCAAACAACAACCATAGGAGTTGGCTGTAAATCACAAACCAATCTGAGACCAGGCTACATCGGGACAACTGTTGCCTTAGGAAGGGCGACAATATAAATATCAGTGTTTATAAAGGTAACAGGACTCCAAACACACACACAGAGAAAACCCCACTACGAGGCTCATCCAGCTTACTTTTTGGCATTGGGGATGTGTTTCTTCATGTAGTCCAGGGCGCTCTGCGTGATGCCTTTCTGCAGTATCAGGTCTTTGAGTTGGTGTCCATTGCTGTTGTTCTTGATGCCAGCAGTGATCTTACAGAAGCAGTCTATGAAGACCTTGTCGTCGGCACTGTGCTCCTCGTCGTACCTGGAAACACACCGGGACAAACGTTCAAACGTCACGGACATCATATGAATAGAACCAACACTTCTAAAAGAAAGACAAATTCACACTTTACTACTACTACTACTACTACTAAAACCAGTGAGGCAGCTCCATACTTGTCGAAGCTGCAGCATGGTTTGAATCTCTCCACTAGGATCCTCATCTTCTCCAGTTCTCCAAAGGACAGGTACGGTATGATGCGTAGGAGACCCTGCAGAACACTGGGGTTGGAACGGACAAACGGAGTGTTGATCTGATCCAGCAGCATCACCAGCTGGTCCTTGTCCCCTGTCAACAACAGGTTACCCTGGGGAGAGAGGCAACACACTTTAAGCTTCATGGAACAACAAGCTAAGGGGGAAAAAATTATTGTACTTTCAGTAGTTTGGAGCCACCAACCAATATTATTTCATCTGAAAACATTTGACAGCGCAAGCAGCCAGATGAGATGCATTTAGTTTAGACACAAAACATTTTAAAATGTTAAAAATCAGTCTTGGTCTAAAAAGCTTTTGGATGGTATTGTTTGACCAGGATAGTCCACTTCACAACACACTCGTAACGGTTTCCAAGGGAACAGACAGTTCATATTATCCAGGGCTGCCAGCCCTCAGTCTCACCTTGTCCTCTGAGATCTCAGCATTGGCCTCATCCAGAATGATCTCCATAATGCTGAGGACCTGCTCCGCTATGGACGCTCCTCCACTGTCCTTACTCTCCTGCTCCGCAACCAACGCCTACGGAGAAAAAACAAACATGGCCACGCTCTGGTTCAAAATGCACTGAAATCATTTTTTTGCTGCATACCAAAAAAAATTATCTAGTTTGAATCCTGCATCTTGTATCTGCGTCACGTCACAGTGTTATATTACCACCTCAGTATGAATGTATATAGATTTAACAACCGAATTGTGGTGTATAAAATGAGTATTAGCCTGCTTGGACAGACAGGGCAACGTAATCTTCAGTCCTCACCAGGTTGAGTGTGCCCAGCATGACGTTGAGCGTGTTCATCTCTGGTTTGACCAGCTGCTGTCTGTTGATCTTCACCTTTACACAGTAACTGAACAGCTTCAGCAGGACCTGGGAGGGGACAGAGGGGAGGGGAGTGTTATTATATACTGTTTGAAATGTTAGTGTAATGGGGAAATTCTGAAATATGTCTTTAAACAGTGTCATTGTACTGACATGACTGAGGCAAATGTGTATGTACATTTGTCAAATGTTTCCAAAAACATTTGATACCCTACCTCTTCAAAGAGTATCTTAAATACGGTAGTAACAAGTCATTGACTACAATGTAAATGTTGCATAATAACGGTAGCAACAAGTCATTGACTACAATGTAAATGTTGCATTTCCTCAATAAATAAATAACTAGAAACAATATATCATGTAGTCTCTGTTCCATGTACTACTCACAGTGAGCAGGTGTCTTCCCTGTTTGAAGTCCCTGATGCCAGACAGTCTGCTGAGCATACACTCCAGCCCCCCACACTGAGCCATCACTCCTGCCATCTTATAGACCTCCTCCTCATCCTCCTCTTCGTCTGTGGTAGAGTCCAGGGACTCTATAAACTCCTCGGTAGCGTCTCCAAGGAGACCCCTCATACGATAGATTATCCTCATTGGCTCTCCCTGACAGACAAAACAAACCGGGTTAACGCACTTCACAAACAAGCCTAGACAACCTCAAACCACTGTTTGGAAAAATCCCAGTTGGACAATAAATAGTGAAGAGTTTGTCACCTCGTTGGTAGGACACCACACTTTCTTGTAAACCTCAGCCACAGGCAGGTCCAAACTGATGATCTTGTTGTTCACCAGAAGCTAGGAGAAACAAATAGCCAGGAAACCATTAGGTGAAGAACAGTCCCCCATCTTCTTCTGTTTCAACTCCAGGACAGCAATCCCCAACAGCACAGCAAAATATTACTTATGTGCAAGAGGTAGACGGTGTCTTGGACAAAAAGCAGTGAGCACAACGTTGTAGCTACAGGAGAAATATAAGGTTTCCTACCTCCATGCCACTGTCGTCCTCTAGCAGGGCCACCAGGTCACAGTCCTGACAGATCTTGTTCTTGATGTCCCTCATCAGGGGTCCGATGCCTGGCTCGTTGCTGCTGTACGGGTTACCGGGCATACGGCCCTGCAGGAAGTCCTCCTGCTGAGGATCCTTCTCCAGGGTGACAAAGAACTCTGTCACCTCGTTCTCCTCCTGGAGGGGGAGGAAGAGCAGGAGGAGGGTAGAAGGTAGAGGAGGGTGTGGAAGAGGAAGAGGAAGAGGAGGAGATTCTGTTATTTTTTTTTTGCTCCCCATCTCCTCGCCTTTGAGAAGGTCCAAGGTCCCTCCCCTCGGGACCTCGCCAATGCGTTTTGAGAAGGAGGCGAGGAAAAGAGGATGCAAGGAATCAAGGAAAGAGGAATTGACCGATAGACTTGGGAGTTACAGCAGGAACAGAGAAGAGGCCTCTTACGGGGTAGATGATGCTACAGAGTCTCTCAAAGATGAACACCGGCGTTCTGTAGTCATCCAGGTTGTATCTCTTGGCTGTCTCAATGCACACTGCCATGAAGGCCTTGGTCTCAGACTCGGTCCCTGGAGAATGAAAAAAAAAAAAAGCACACATTTCCACTCTGACACCACCGATTCCAGCACCGCATAGAAATATAGTTATTAGAATGGACATTTCTCATTCAAGTCAACGTTCCGTGATCGGTGGACCGGCGGCCATATTGAGTTTACTTCTATTTCTATGGTTCAAACGGATATGATCAACTCAAAGTGTGTATTTTGTGTGGCACACACCTGTGGTCAAGTCCTCCAGCATCTCCAGCAGCATGTAATGGGTCTCTATATTAACTAGCTTTATACCTGTGGTCATGTCCTCCAGCATGTCCTGGGTCTATATATTAACTAGCTTTATACCTGTGGTCATGTCCTCCAGCATGTCCTGGGTCTATATATTAACTAGCTTTATACCTGTGGTCACGTCCTCCAGCATGTCTAGGAGCATGTCCTGGGTCTATATATTAACTAGCTTTATACCTGTGGTCATGTCCTCCAGCATCTCCAGCAGCATGTCCTGGGTCTATATATTAACTAGCTTTATACCTGTGGTCATGTCCTCCAGCATCTCCAGCAGCATGTCCTGGGTCTATATATTAACTAGCTTAATACCTGTGGTCACGTCCTCCAGCATCTCCAGCAGCATGTCCTGGGTCTATATATTAACTAGCTTTATACCTGTGGTCATGTCCTCCAGCATCTCCAGCAGCATGTCCTGGGTCTATATATTAACTAGCTTTATACCTGTGGTCATGTCCTCCAGCATCTCCAGCAGCATGTAATGGGTCTATATATTAACTAGCTTTATACCTGTGGTCACGTCCTCCAGCATGTCTAGGAGCATGTCCTGGGTCTATATATTAACTAGCTTTATACCTGTGGTCATGTCCTCCAGCATCTCCAGCAGCATGTCCTGGGTCTCGTCGATGAGCTTGGTCCTCTGCACCACTAGTTTCCTGAGACACAGGTAGCCGTTCAGCACCGTGCCCACCAGACGACTCTTAAAGTAACGCTTGATGGACTCCACCTCCACAAAGGACGACAGCAGGCCTGGAAGACATTTACATTACATTTTAGTTATTTAGCAGACGCTCTTATCCAGAGCGACTTACACAGGGGATAGGTAGCATATTATCATTGAAGCTTATCGTTTTAGGACATTTTCACATAATTCTAACAAACAAAAGTATCTGCATTAGATAAATATCTTGGTGAATCGACTAAAGCCAAGGTACACTACATGACCAAAAGTATGTGGACACCTGCTTGTCGAACATCTCATTCCAAAACTATGGACATTGATATGGAGTTGGTCCCCCCCTTTTGCTGCTATAACAGCCTCCACTGTTCTTGGAAGGCTTTCCACTAGATGTTGGAACATTGCTGCGTGGACTTGCTTCCATTCAGCCACAAGAGCATTAGTGTGGTCGGGCACTGATGTTGGGCGATTAGGCCTGGCTCGCAGTCGGCGTTCCAATTCATCCCAAAGGTGTTCGTTGAGGTTTGGGTCAGGGCATTTTGCAGGTCAGTCAAGTTCTCCCACACCGATCTCGACAAACCATTTCTGTATGGACCTCGCTTTGTGCACGGGGGCATTGTCATGCTGAAACAGGAAAGGGCATTCCCCAAACTGTTGACACAAAGTTGGAAGCACAGAATTGTCTAGAATGTATTGTATGCTGTAGCGTTAAGATTTCCCTTCACTGGAACTAAGGGGCCTAACCTGAACCATGAAAAACAGCCCTAGACCATTATTCCTCCTCCACCAAACTTTACAGTTGGCACTATGCATTAGGGCAGGTAGCGTTCTCCTGGCATCTGCCAAACCCAGATTTGTCCGTCGACGGTTAAGCGTGATTCATCACTCCAGAGAATGCCTTTCCACTGCTCCAAAGTCCAATGGCGACGAGCTTTACACCACTCCAGCCAACGCTTTGCATTGCACATGGTGATCTTAGGCTTGTGTGCGGCTGCTCGGCCATGGAAACCCATTTCATGAAGCTCCAGTCGAACAGTTCTTGAACTGACGTTGCTTCCAGAGGCAGTTTGGAACTCGGTAGTGAGTGTTGTAACCGAGGACAGACGATTTTTACGCACTGCACGCTTCAGGACTCGGCGGTCCCATTCTGTGAGTTTGTGTGACCTACCACTTCGCGGCTGAGCCGTTGTTGCTCCTAGACGTTTCCACTTCACAATAACAGCACTTACAGTTGACTGGGGCAGCTCTAGCAGGGCAGAAATTTGACGAACAGACTTGTTGGAAAGGTGGCATCCTGTGACGGTGCCACGTTGAAAGTCACTGAGCTCTTCAGTAAGGCCATTCTACTGCCAATGTTTGTCTATGGAGATTACATGGCTGTGTGCTCGAATTTATACACCTGTCAGCAACGGGTGTGGCTGAAATAGCCGAATCCACTAATTTGAAGAGGTGTCCACATACTGCTGTATATATAGTGTAAGTGGAAA
Organism: Coregonus lavaretus; assembly: GCF_964263955.1. Taxonomy (NCBI): domain Eukaryota; kingdom Metazoa; phylum Chordata; class Actinopteri; order Salmoniformes; family Salmonidae; genus Coregonus; species Coregonus lavaretus. The sequence goes on from NC_140007.1 coordinate 45,914,665, forward strand.
ATCATGTTAATGTTTTATTTGAGTCAACTATCCAAATAAGATCAGTTAATGCAAGTGCCTTAGTTTAGGTGAATGAAAGGTGACAGGCTACATACCAGTCAAGCTCTTGAGGGCGTATCCCTGCTGCAGGTCTGTGCTGAGAGTGGCCTCCTCCAGAGACAACAGGTTGGCTATTTCCTTGGTGATGAGGTTGCCGATGTAGGGCAGGACTCCTCGGGCGGCCAGGTACACCTTCCACTGAGGAGGCTTGATGAGCTTCTGGTACAGACCCAGATACTCTGCTGCACATTCCCCCGCGATGCTCAACTCATCCAGGTAACTGAAGGACAGACAAAACACTGTGATGCTCAACTCATCCAGGTAACTGAGGGACAGACAAACACTGTGATGCTCAACTCATCCAGGTAACTGAAGGACAGACAAACACTGTGATGCTCAACTCATCCAGGTAACTGAAGGACAGACAAACACTGTGATGCTCAACTCATCCAGGTAACTGAAGGACAGACAAATACGTGTTAGAAAAGCTGTTTGACATATAAGATGAGATATTATCCCAACATACAAAGCAAGCACTAAAAAATTAACCTTGTAAGGGTATTGATGCCTATATTTCACAGCAGATTCCATCTGGCCCAGCTACCAACATTAATAATATCCCGTATTAACCATCCAACTTAACTGACAGAATTCGCTCACATAGATGACAAATCCTTCTCAGTTATGTTTGGTGTCCCCCAAGGCTCTGTTCTGGGGCCACTAATCTTTTTCTGTACACTGAGTATACAAAATATTAAGAACACCTACTCTTTCCATGATCGTCTGACCAGGTGGAAGCTATGATCCCTTATTGATGTCACTTGTTAAATCCACATCAAATCAGTGTAGATGAAGGGGAGGAGACAGGTTAAAGAAGGATTTTTAAACCTTGAGACAATTGAGACATAGATTGTGTGTGTGCGCCATTCAAAGGGTGAATGGGCAAGACAAAACATTGAAGTTCCTTTGAACGGGGTATGGTAGTCGGTGCCAGGCTCCCCGGTTTGTGTCAAGAACTGCAACGCTGCTGGGTTTTTCACGCTCAACAGTTTCCCGTGTGTATCAAGAATGGTCCACCACCCAAAGGACATCCAGCAAACTTGACACAACCGTGGGAAGCATTGGAGTCAACATGGGCCAGCATCCCTGTGGAACGCTTTCGAAAACAAAGTGTATATGCTACCTCTTGGCGACATCAGCCGTCAACATAGCGTCAATTTGAAACTTGAAAGCATCGTTTAACAGTGATACCTTTTCCAACCCAAAGAGGCCCCTTACCTGGTGAGCAGGTCCAGCACCTGCTGCTTGCGGCTGGGGATGGAGGTGAGGGCCTCAACGATGGTGCAGGCTGCCTGCCGCGCTGCCTGGGTGGCTGGGGTGAACAGCACCTGGGAGACAGAGGAGATTACAGCCGTAGAAATGTTAGCATGGAAGTGAAAAATGCTATAAAAAAGTGAGAGGAGTCCATCTGTTGTCTAGACCCAGCTACATGAGGCTCAGTCCCCATGTGGTCTCATTGAAAGGTGCAGCGTCTAATTTAACCATTCTGGAGGCCAAACCTTTTCAAATCTAAAAGCTGAATGGTGTGTATTGGTGGTGTACTGTTGCCTGGAGAAGTGGGTATACTCTAATTTTGCCCAAAACAATCCCAAACGTTCCGCCCGGCGAAGGAAAGGCGCCCTTCTGTGAAATTCTATGACAAACAGTGACATACACTCTGAATGTCTTTTCATTTCATTTCTAGCTGCCAGACATTATTCTAGTCACACAGCGACCCATGATAGTTGTTGCATCTTTAGAATATTTCCATCTCTGTCCATGAAACTTCTCGCGTGTGCAGTGTTCATTTTAGAACTGTGTTTTCCTGAAAATTGCAATTTTTGGAACATTTGCGCGTAGGCCTACTGCCGTGTGCACATTCCTGTGCTTATTACAAATGTGAAGAAATAATAGTTAAATCAACATTAAGCTAAACATTCTGACCTCCATAACACGACTGTGACACACATCGTGGGGATTAAGAAGTGAGTATACGCAATGCCCACAAAATAAAAAATTAAGTGGGTATATGGTACACTGGTGTGTACGTACCATAACCGAACAGTACCAGTAACAGTGTCCCTAACTAAAAAATATATAAATGGTGTAATAATATGCAACGCTGTAAGAGCAGTGGGGGTGTCCTTACCTGTCTGAGCCAGTTGTTGTGTCCCAGTTTGAGCAGCCTGGGGAACAGGCCCTCTGAGCGTGACCTCGTGAACTGTTTCCACTTCCACACATACTTCTCCATTAGGTAGCGTCTGCGCACCTCAGCCTTGTTCTGGGGCTTGGATACCGTCTCTTGGCCTGGGTGGGCAGAAAAAAAGGTCGTACACATTGTTTAAAGGGATAGTTTGCATACCGTTTAAAGCTCACCCAATATTTAAAAAAAAGGGAGAGTTCCTCCAAGTTCCATAATCAATGCACTCGCTTCAGCAATAACACTACCGTTCTTCTGTATACGTATCATGACTTACTTTCCACTAGATGCTACTGATTTTAAACCATAGACCTCTATATAATCAGTGACTGTATCCAACACACCACCATCGGTTGTTATGTTGGGCAACCTACTGATCAAAGAAAATATGTTATGAAATAAAATAAAAATCCCAATGACATGTATTAATAAAATAAAAGGTTTAAGGAAATACAGGCAGGCACCACATTACTACAAGACAAAACAGCTCAATCAAGCAGGATGGTCTTGTAACTATAAAAGCAGAGCTTGCTTGCATATCATTTTTAAAAGCTTGAAAAAGGGTAGTGGAATGGGCTTAGTGTGGTGTGTGAAGAATCCAATATTTGAACTTGTATGCGGTACAAATCACATTATTGTGAGAGCACCTCCTCTAAGAGTGTGAATCAGGCTGTTTGAGAAGGTTTGAATCCTGAGCAACCTGCCTAACAATGTTGAAGTACAATAAACCAACATAGCTACTGTAGTAGGTCAAAGCTGTGTGCTGGAAAACCTTAGTAGAGCATGGGTGGAGTAGGCATTCTGGTGCTCATGTGAATCTCCTTTATCCTCCAGCTTCAGACCAATCCCTACTTCTCACTTAAAACACCGTTTTTTGTTTTTAATTTCCATAGTTTTTACACCGGAAGGTGATTATACCAAATTAAATTACACAACATTTCCACATGCAAAAAGTGTCTTTCAAAAATGTAATTTGCGCTTCAAATGATGTTATTACGGTGTTTTGTCCAACATCATTTATTATCCAGGGCCCGGTTTCCCAAAAGCATCTCAAGGCTAAGTTCATCGTCAGAACCTTCGTAGGCGCATCGTTAAATCTCCGCGCTGTTTGGCAAAACCATCGTTACTAAAGTTGCACTTGAAAACACTTGTTATTTCCAGAGTGCCTCAGACCACTCGTAGAACAGCTAACTGGGTCGCTGGACGCTTTCTGCCCTTCAGAGTCACTTTATACACAGAAGATCTCAACACTGAACCAAGATGTTTATCTGTCTCTCTGTGACCGCCGATAACTTCAGAACGAAGTTGACTACAATACAACATTGCCAATGTCTTTGTAATTATTATAAACAAGGAAATGGTAAAAAGATACTTCAAAATGAAAACCAAGATGACTGCATTAAAAGATAAATGCAGTAGGCTACATAGGGCCGATATATTGGAACCACATTGAAATCAATTTCATGCTCAATCAATTGAGTTCTATTTTGCTAATTCTAGGCCACTGTCTAATTTTTGTCTCAATTTCATGACATGTAGGCCTAACAACATCTGCGCAGTGAAATATTCGATTTAATGCATAGCCTAAGCATTAGAAGAATAAAGCCGCCTCAATATTAGCAGCCATAGGTGAACAGTTCTCTCTAGGACCTTGATCCGTCGTCAGTATCTAATGTTAAGGTAAGATATGAATGGAGAACGCTGATCGACACATGCTCTAACGACATACTTATTGAAAGTTCTCCCTACGCGGTGTTTAGGGAGTTCTTCGGCCGTTATAGAAAAGACGCATCGTTTAAAAAAAACACTCGTAAGCTTAAGTTTCATCGCTATCGGGGAAACCGGGCACTGGCTGTTACATCGTAGGCATGGCCATTTGCATTCATGCAAAACATATGGATTCTCCCTTTAAAGAGGGGAGGGGTTGAATATCAACAGCTGCTTTACAGTGGCTTGCGAAAGTATTCACCCCCCTTTGCATTTTTCCTGTTTTGTTGCCTTACAACCTGGAATTAAAATGGATTTTTTGGGGGTTTGTATCATTTGATTTACACAACATGCCTACCACTTTGAAGATGCAAAATATTTTTTATTGTGATACAAACAAGAAATAAGACAAAAAAACGGACAACTTGAGCGTGCATAACTATTCACCCCCCCAAAGTCAATACTTTGTAGAGCCACCATTTGCAGCAATTACAGCTGCAAGTCTCTTGGGGTATGTCTCCATAAGCTTGGCACATCTAGCCACTGGGATTTCTGCCCATTCTTCAAGGCAAAACTGCTCCAGCTCCTTCAAGTTGGATGGGTTCTGCTGGTGTACAGCAATCTTTAAGTCATACCACATATTCTCAATTGGATTGAGGTCTGGGCTTTGACTAGGCCATTCCAAGACATTTAAATGTTTCCCCTTAAACCACTCGAGTGTTACTTTAGCAGTATGCTTGGGGTCATTGTCCTGCTGGAAGGTGAACCTCCATCCCAGTCTCAAATCTCTGGAAGACTGAAACATTTCCCTGTATTTAGCACCATCCATCATTCCTTCAATTCTGACCAGTTTCCCAGTCCCTGCCGATGAAAAACATCCGCACAGCATGATGCTGCCACCACTATGCTTCACTGTTGGGATGGTGTTCTCGGGGTGGTGATGAGAAGAGTTGGGTTTGCGCCAGACATAGCGTTTTCCTTGTTGGCCGAAAAGCTCAATTTTAGTCTCATCTGACCAGAGTTCCTTCTTCCATATGTTTGGGGAGTCTCCCACATGCCTTTTGGCAAACACCAAACATGTTTGCTTATTTTTTTCTTTAAGCAATGGCTTTTTTCTGACCACTCTTCTGTAAAGCCCTATGGACAGATACTCCAATCTCCGCTGTGGAGCTTTGCAGCTCCTTCAGGGTTATCTTTGGTCTCTGTTGCCTCTCTGATTAATGCCCTCCTTGCCTGGTCTGTGAGTTTTGGTGGGCGGCACTCTCTTGGCAGGTTTGTTGTGGTAACATATTCTTTCCATTTTTTAATAATGGATTTAATGGTATCCGTGGGATGTTCAAAGTTTCGGATATGTTTTTAGAACCCAACCCTGATCTGTACTTCTCCACAAGTTTGTCCCTGACCTGTTTGGAGAGCTCCTTGATCTTCATGGTGCCGCTTGCTTGGTGGTGCCCCTTGCTTAGTGGTGTTGCAGACTCTGGGGCCTTTCAGAACAAGTGTATATATACACTGAGATAATGTGACAGATCATGTGACACTTAGATTGCAAACAGGTGGACTTTATTTAACTAATTATGTGACTTCTGAAGGTAATTGGTTGCACCATATTTTATTTAGGGGCTTCATAGCAAAGGGGGTGAATACATATGCACGCACCACTTTTCCATTATTTCTTTTTTAGAATGTTTTGAAACAAGTAATTTTTTTCACTTCACCAATTTGGACTAATTTGTGTATGTCCATTACATGAAATCCAAATATAAATCCATTTAAATTACAGGTTGTAATGCAACAAAATAGGAAAAACGCCAAGGGGGATGAATACTTTTGCAAGGCAAGAACATATCAGTTCCTGTATGTGACTCAAAGTACTGAATAAGTGAGTTCCCCCAGACCCCCTCCAGCTTTTTACTTGTTGATGGCTACTTCCCACTAAGGGGACCTACACCGACGTCTTCTGGGAAAAAAATTTGGTCCTTCGATACAAGTGACTTTTCGTAGCATGTTAGGAGAGCATTTTCGCTAATCCTAACCCTTTTCCTAACCTTAACCTAATTCTCCTAACCTGCTATGTTAATTCTCCTAACCTGTTATGTTAATTCTCCTAACCTGTTGCGTAAATTCTCCTAACCTGCTACAAAAAAACGTGTAGCTTTATCAAAAGGGGCGTGTTTTTATAGAATCTCGTCCATGGACGTTGATTTTTGGTCCAGTCTGGATCAAATCTGAACCCATATGGTTCAGGTTCTCTCGGATCCGGACTGGCCTTGATTTGGCCCAAACATAGACGTGTATAATTGGTGGCTGTCAAAACTATAAACAAAAGAATGGTTCAAATGTTTCCTCAGGGAGGCAAACCCGCAATCTTCAAATCCAAAGGCGGTAAAATTTGATTTGATTTGAAATCCACAGGTGGTAACTCTAACCATTACACTACGAACCCTGTTCTAAACAGATTGAACCTTTATTTCTCTTGCTTGGTTAAAAGACAATAGTCAAAAAAAAAAGTTGATTTGTTGACAACAGACTAATTTAATCACGTAGCTAACCAAGTTAGTAAGCATTTCATTATATTTTGACTGCACAAAGCAGGTCGCGCAAAGCAAGCAATCGTTCTAATGTTGTTTTACTAGGGTGCAGCACACTCTTTTCTGGGTACAAGTAACTTGTCTGAAATCTGGCTACCTCGTCTTACCGTAGCTTGGTCTATGGAGTAGCCTACCTAGCTAGTTGTTCAATGCCCATTGCATGCATTGTAAGGTAGCTAGCTAGCTGTGTGACAGTTTCCCAAAGTTTGGCATTGGCTTTGAACCTGCTCTGAACCTTTTTAGCTAGCTAGATATGGTTTTGTGGAAGAATGTAGCTAGGATATATTATCAACATTGAGTTGTGGTACAGTCTTGTTGGGGGTAACGTTGGCTACCTAACTAGCTAGTTTCGGTAGTAAATGTAAGCAAATGTATCTCATTGATTGTAGCTAGCACTAGCAGTGCAAATTAAATGTGAGCAGCATGGCAGTTTCCCAAAGTTTGGTGGATTTAAACTTTACGTAACCAACATTAGCTAGCTAGCTACCTAACGTTAGCTAGCTATGTTTTGTGTAAGAAAGTATGATATATTGTGCTGGATGAACTGGCCGACCGGCGCGACTATAATATATATATATATATTTTTTTTTATCACATCTACTCACATCTTGCTGGAAGGCACTTTTTCCAGGCTTCGTAAGATGCTTTGGGGTCCTTCTTAAGCCAGAGCTGGGCCTGAGCATGGATCTCATTGCAGTAGGGCTTCACTGTAGTCAGAGACTCCACAGCAGAATCCTGTAAACACAGAAACACCACGTTTCCTCAAAAATCGACTACATCGACTGACAAATCAAAATCACCTTAAATCCTAAAACGACTCTCATTATAAAAATGTGTAGATCAGTCGCTCCGCAATCACAGACCGCAATGTGGTCTCTCTCAAACGCGCCCCAAGCCGTTGCGAGGCAAGTGTATGACCTGACTGACTGGCGCTATTGTAGTGTAGTAACGTACCTTGTTCTTCTTGGAGGTGGGGGCAGGGGGCTTGATGAGTTTCTGTAGGATCCTGAGGCACATCAGAGTTATGTTCTCCACCACTACAGGAGTCTTGATGTTCACGGCCATCAGGAACAGATTCAGGGCTATAGACACAGAGAGAGATTATTCATGAGATTATTAAAAGGGGTAAAGGGATGAGAGGAGAGGAGAGAGAGAGAGAGAAGAGGAGGTAAAAGCCCTCACCGCATCGCAGTCGTAGCTCCCAGCAGCCCCCCTCCTTGGAGATGGAGTCGGTGAGCAGCAGCATCTCATACTGTAGACTGGAGACCAGGTCAGGGTTGGCCCAGTGGCCCTTCAGAGCAGCGGACACCTTGTGGATGATCAGGTCATTCATCTGCTGAGTGGCCTCTGGTTGGTCTCTGTACAGGGAGATGGAGACACAGATGAGAATGGGTTTACTGTGTGTAATGGAATGCCTAGGCTTCAGCTCAGAGGCCTAACACAGTCTTGTAGCACACAGACTACCCAGGTTTAACACTCGGTTGGGCATATGTACACTTATACGTGTATGCGCATGTGAGCTATGTGCATATGTTTGTAACGGATGTTTGTGGTTAGGTCTCCAAGCTAATGCATACGCTTTAGCTCAGCAGGCTAACACCATCTATGAGAGCACAAACAACTACTGTACCTGGTGAGCAGGCAGACCAGTTGTCTGACCTCCTCCCTCATGGCAGCGGTGCCCCTCCTCAGGTTGTACTCAAACAGCTCTCGGATGAGCCCCTGGAGCCCCAGGATCTGCCGCAGGGCTGGGTTGGTGGCCAGGGCCCTCAGGAGGATAATACAATGACCCGTCACGGCCGAGGCACAGCCATAACACTTGTTGGAGGACGTGTGTCCGCAGCCTAGATAGATAGAACTTTGTTATTAGTCCACCCGTAAAAGAAGAAAAAAAACATGCTCTCAATACTGGAAGTTGCTTTGGATAAACGCGTCTGCTACTTTGGCAAATGGGTCCCAAATGGGAAATTGATTTGCAGCAGTTTTAGAAATAATATGACAATAAACATAGTCTGCATCCCAAATCGCACTACTTTTAACCAAGGCCCGTGCACGATAGGTGATAGGGTGCCACAGTGGACGCACCACTGGATCACAATAAACAGCACACGAGTGACAGGAAACAGAGAACACCGAATAGCTCTATATACAAAGCTCACTGGAAGGGCTGGGAAGCATAACCAGTCAGGGTAAAGTAGTGTATGTTCAGTTCAGTACCTAGCACAGAGAGGGCTCTGTACTGGCTGGCTGTGAAGGTGGGCTGATGGGAGCTGGAGCGAGAGGACTTGGTGGCGGCTTCACGCTGCTGCAGGTCGTACTCTAGCAGCTCTTTACGGGACGCCAGGACTTTCTGGAGGGGAAAGGGGGGGGGGGGGAATGGAGATTAGGAATGATAACTCTTTAAAATCATACAACATACTTGAATGTAGGACCTGCTGTTTGAACAGCTGTGAAGCTCCAAATAAATATAATTACTAAAAAAAAGAGGCATCCTCGTTCAGGTAAATGTTCCGTGATGGGTGAACTGGCGGACATATTGACCCATAACCAGGAAGTAAACTAGGAAGTACATGATTTAATTTGTGCTCATCACGTCCCCCCCGTCTCTCACCTGTATGATCTTGGAGAGCTCGTCGAAGGACGTCTTACAGTCTCCGCTGTACTCCTGGGCAAGCTGCTGGATGTACCTGTTCACATTGGCCGAGGACGCTCCAAGCCCCGCCCCTGCTCCAGAATCATCCTATAGGAGCACGACAACAGCGTCAAACATCAGATACTAGTTCAACACTTCCAGTAAAACAGCTCAATTCATCATGCTGTTTTACTTTATGATAAACACAGAATAAACCCTATGGAATAATGTCATCCATCTGATAGGTTTCACTTGCAATGGTTGTAATATTTTGGTTGTTTTACCTACTCAAGTGAATGTATTCTGGATAAGAGTGTGTCTGCTAAATTACTGAAATGTGAATCTGTGGAGGTGTGAGTCGGATGAAGATCATGTACCGGAGGTTGGTATCTGACCTGTGGTTTCTCAGGTGCGGCCTCGTTGACCTTTGACAGCAGACTCTCCAGCTGGGGTCGGTGTCCCATTAGCTGGTGGTACACCCGGTCAGCCTTGTCCAGCAGCGCGTTGATGCTGGTCACCGCCTACACAGACAACACAAACAGCAGTCAGGTTTTTGTTTTGTTTTCAACCAGTTGAAGTGGGAAAGAAGGTTGTATGTTTCTTGATACAGCAGTAACATCTACAATAGATACACAGGGATGAGACCAGGACAACAGAGGGATGAGACCAGGACAACAGAGGGATGAGACCAGGACAACAGAGGGATGAGACCAGGACAACACAGGGATGAGACCAGGACAACAGAGGGATGAGACCAGGACAACAGAGGGATGAGACCAGGACAACAGAGGGATGAGACCAGGACAACAGAGGGATGAGACCAGGACAACAGAGGGATGAGACCAGGAGAACAGAGGGATGAGACCAGGACAACAGAGGGATGAGACCAGGACAACAGAGAGATGAGACCAGGACAACAGAGGGATGAGACCAGGACAACAGAGGGATGAGACCAGGACAACAGAGGGATGAGACCAGGACAACAGAGGAATGAGACCAGGACAACAGAGGGATGAGACCAGGACAACAGAGGGATGAGACCAGGACAACAGAGGGATGAGACCAGGACAACAGAGGGATGAGACCAGGACAACAGAGGGATGAGACCAGGACAACAGAGGGATGAGACCAGGACAACAGAGGGATGAGACCAGGACAACAGAGGGATGAGACCAGGACAACAGAGGGATGAGACCAGGACAACAGAGGGATGAGACCAGGACAACAGAGGGATGAGACCAGGACAACAGAGGGATGAGACCAGGACAACAGAGGGATGAGACCAGGACAACAGAGGGATGAGACCAGGACAACAGAGGGATGAGACCAGGACAACAGAGGGATGAGACCAGCACAACAGAGGGATGAGACCAGGACAACAGAGGGATGAGACCAGGACAACAGAGGGATGAGACCAGGACAACAGAGGGATGAGACCAGGACAACAGAGGGATGAGACCAGGACAACAGAGGGATGAGACCAGGACAACAGAGGGATGAGACCAGGACAACAGAGGGATGAGACCAGGACAACAGAGGGATGAGACCAGGACAACAGAGGGATGAGACCAGGAAAACAGAGGGATGAGACCAGGACAACAGAGGGATGACACCAGGACAACAGAGAGATGAGACCAGGACAACAGAGGGATGAGACCAGGACAACACAGGGATGAGACCAGGACAACAGAGGGATGAGACCAGGACAACAGAGGGATAAGACCAGGACAACAGAGGGATGAGACCAGGACAACAGAGGGATGAGACCAGGACAACAGAGGAATGAGACCAGGACAACAGAGGGATGAGACCAGGACAACAGAGGGATGAGACCAGGACAACAGAGGGATGAGACCAGGACAACAGAGGGATGAGACCAGGACAACAGAGGGATGAGACCAGGCAAACAGAGAAAATCTGGAATGTTTTTTTAAACTGCGTGTCAGGGTTGGGGTTGAGAAAATAGCTAACCCCTGCCACGCATCACTAAGAGTTAGTTTGAGAAAGTCTGAAAGTAGTTTCTGAAAGTCACATAAAACAAAATGTCTTCACCTTCTTCCGGTCCTCCTCGGTCTCTATAGGGTCCACAGCACAGCAGGGCTTGGTGTACAACATGAGGTCAAAGCGGGCGTATTTACAGAAACCACAGGCGTTACACAGGAACGGATCCTTCTCATCATAATTAATGGACCTGGAGGAGGAGGAGGAAGATGAAGACACACATTCAGTCAGCATCAGTGAACAAAACTACACCAAAACTAGGTGTCCCACTTTAAGACATGAAAAAAGTGTATACCCGATCGGACTAATCAGTAAGGACATTTCAATGATTCGGGGTATATTCAGATCTGTCCCTATTCAAATAAGCCATAATATAACAAATTAAATATTTCAGGCATCGACGGGCTCAAGTCTTCTGGTTAGCTACCTGCACTTGTGGCACTGGTAGACGTTTTCTCCACAGTTGCCACAGACGCCAGGATTGGCGGGCACGGATGCAGAGCAGCGCGGGCACTGGAGCGTCTCGCTGGAGGCCTGGTAGTTCTCGTAGAAGTCGGAGAACTCGATCATGAGGTTGGACGCTACGATGGGCAGTGGCAGGTCGATCTTGACCTCTGTCTGACCCGGAGTCAGCTGGACCTTTTTGGCCTTGTGCCAACGGGCAGGTCTGGGTAGAGGCAGATAGAGGTACATTTATATATATTAAAGACAAAATATAAAATGACCACACTCTGCAGTTCCATTTAGACTGATTCAGTCCATACAGTATTAAGACAGAACTAGGGGTGGGAACGGTACATTGATAAAGCGCTCTCTGTTTCCAATATACAGCTGTCTGTCTGTGTTGTTGATCCGAATCTCATTGAATGGAACAAAAAAATCTGCCGATAAATCCAATTTTAATATATTGATGATCAACTATTGATAGTGTACCAATGTCGTTGTTGAAGACAGATGTATAAATACACTTAAAAAAGGAACAACAGATTAGCCTGGTCCCAGATCTGTTCGTTCCGTCTTGCCAACTCCTACGGTCGTACAAAAAAAAAAAAAAACAGTTAAAAAGAACCGGGACCGGGCCAGCAACTGACTGCGTTCACGTTATTAAAACTCACTTGTTCTTCAGCTCTACGATGGCCTGCACGGTCCTGTTGTTGTAGTAGAGATTGATGGTCCGGACCATCTTGGTCCTCTTCAGGTCTCCGATCTTGACCGTGACCTTACTGACGGTGTGACTGCTGATCAGCTTGACCACCTGCTGCGTGGTGGTGTACCTAGTGTCCACCTTGATGGACGACAGCTTGATGTTCTGAAGACACACACAGAGAGAGAAGACCGAATGAGTTTTGGATACATTGAAAACGTGGTCCTCTGTAGCTCAGCTGGTAGAGCGCGGCGCTTGTAAACGCCACGGGTAGTGGGTTCGATCCCTCGGGGACCACCCCATACACAAAAATAAAATGTATGCACGCATGACTGTAAGTCGCTTTGGATAAAAGCGTCTGCTAATATGGCATATTATAAAATGGGAAAGCTGTGCCTTCCCCATCAATGGAATTACCACACAAGGTTGATAAGATTCTCTGCGCTTCACCGAGAAGTGTGCACTTGATCACTCCCTCTCATGCATTTCATAGTAATGGATTGGTGCCAGCATGGCCGAAGGGAGTTTCCCCCCCCCACTTTACTTACACCAGTCCATTCTTTTTATATCCATGAGGGGAACTGTGCAAGTGCACACTTTTGGGGGGGGGGTAAGTGTGGAGAACTGGGAAACACCATTAGGCGGTACTTACAGAGAAGGGCACTTCAGGGTTGTTGCAGACCAGACACGGATCACTCTCCAGGTAGAAGCCATCAAACTCCACCAGGCCAGACAGGGTACTGCAGCGTCAAACAGACAGACGAAGGAACAAGACACATGGTTAGTATTTTCAACAAGAAACAAAAACATGAGATATACAGCTGTGAAAGCTAGTTTGATATATTTTAATTGAACCTTTATTTAAAACAGGTTCGTTTTTGAGATAAAAACCTATTTTGCAAGGGAAACCTATAGTTAAATATACTGTAGCTGCAATCTCCACCAGTAAGGTCAATGGAGGCTACAGACATATCAGGGTAATGATGATCGATAGCTTGGTCTGTATTCAGCTGTATTGAGGGTAATGATGATCGATAGCTTGGTCTGTATTCAGCCATATCAGGGTAATGATGATCGATAGCTTGGTCTGTATTCAGCCATATCAAGGTAATGATGATCGATAGCTCGGTCTGTATTCAGCTGTATTGAGGGTAATGATGATCGATAGCTCGGTCTGTATTCAGCTGTATTGAGGGTAATGATGATCGATAGCTTGGTCTGTATTCAGCTGTATTGAGGGTAATGATGATCGATAGCTTGGTCTGTATTCAGCTGTATTGAGGGTAATGATGATCGATAGCTTGGTCTGTATTCAGCTGTATTGAGGGTAATGATGATCGATAGCTTGGTCTGTATTCAGCCATATCAGGGTAATGATGATCGATAGCTCGGTCTGTATTCAGCCATATCAGGGTAATGATGATCGATAGCTTGGTCTGTATTCAGCTGTATTGAGGGTAATGATGATCGATAGCTTGGTCTGTATTCAGCCATATCAGGGTAATGATGATCGATAGCTTGGTCTGTATTCAGCCATATCAGGGTAATGATGATCGATAGCTCGGTCTGTATTCAGCTGTATTGAGGGTAATGATGATCGATAGCTCGGTCTGTATTCAGCTGTATTGAGGGTAATGATGATCGATAGCTCGGTCTGTATTCAGCTGTATTGAGGGTAATTATGATCGATAGCTCGGTCTGTATTCAGCTGTATTGAGGGTAATGATGATCGATAGCTCGGTCTGTATTCAGCTGTATTGAGGGTAATGATGATCGATAGCTCGGTCTGTATTCAGCTGTATTGAGGGTAATGATGATCGATAGCTTGGTCTGTATTCAGCTGTATTGAGGGTAATGATGATCGATCGCTTGGTCTGTATTCAGCTGTATTGAGGGTAATGATGATCGATAGCTTGGTCTTGTATTCAGCTGTATTGAACCGTACCTGTAGATGTTGGAGTTGGGGTGGTTGGTCTGTATTCAGCTGTATTGAACCGTACCTGTAGATGTTGGAGTTGGGGTGGTTGGTCTGTATTCAGCTGTATTGAACCGTACCTGTAGATGTTGGAGTTGGGGTGGTTGGTCAGGATGTGGTTCTGTGTCCTCAGGATCTCCACAGCTTTCTGGGAATACTCCTTTAACTGGAAAACAGGAATAATAAAAAGGAAAATACTGTAACTTAAACAGAAAGGCATCCATATACCTCCATAAACTACAGCATTTTACGACTGAATGTCAAATGTAACTCAATGTAATTTAAGACCCACTTTCTTCTCCGTCTGGGGGGTCTTGAGGGAGAAGTAGCCAAGCAGGTCCACAAACTGGGCGGCCTTGCGTCCGTAGGCGGGCAGCTCTGGCCAGATGGCCCAGGTCAGGTCCAATAGCAGCTCCTGCTGAGACTTACTGGAGTTCCTGGAGAGGGAGAGAGAGAAAGATGGTTTAAGCGTTGAGGGAGGTACTGACGATTTGTAGATGTCGATGGTGTAAAGATATCGGAGTCCCTGCAACGGTCTTTTTCTGACCACCCAAGCATGAAAAACATACTTCAAGAAACTGGCAGGGAGGGAAAAAAAATGTGTGAAGGAAACTCTCTAGGTTCAGGCATTGTCTAGAACTTAGTAGGGCCTGCACATTTAACCGCTAAAACAGATACATTTTACTAGGCTATTGTGCGTACTAGTTGCTGAATGATTAGTACTTTTCTAGGTCGTTTCGGTTTTGGTTCTACTATTATTTTTTAACATTAAAAATGCATTATGAAATAAATGACATTAAAATATATATATTTTTTTTGCTTTTTAATGGAAATTCCAAAGCCAAAAATAGCGAACATTGAATTGCCAAAACATTGAACATATTCCATTGTCTCTGTCAGGTTCACATTTGGTAGACATCAATAGAAAAATAAGAAATGAAACCACTATTTCAGTTGTGTATATTCATTCGTTTTTATCTGATGGCTTCATTATTTTTCATTTCTTAAAGTCAACATCTCAACTCTGTTCAGCCAGCCAGGCAGCCAGCATAGAGAACCCAAGGGGTGGAGGCAGCCAGACAGGCAGCCAGCATAGAGAACCCAAGGGGTGGAGGCAGCCAGACAACCAGCCAGAGTAGAGAACCCAAGGGGTGGAGGCAGCCAGACAACCAGCCAGAGTAGAGAACCCAAGGGGTGGAGGCAGCCAGACAACCAGCCTGAGTAGAGAACCCAAGGGGTGGAGGCAGCCAGACAACCAGCCAGCATAGAGAACCCAAGGGGTGGAGGCAGCCAGACAGGCAGCCAGCATAGAGAACCCAAGGGGTGGAGGCAGCCAGACAGGCAGCCAGCGTAGAGAACCCAAGGGGTGGAGGCAGCCAGACAGGCAGCCAGCATAGAGAACCCAAGGGGTGGAGGCAGCCAGACAGGCAGCCAGCATAGAGAACCCAAGGGGTGGAGGCAGCCAGACAACCAGCCAGCATAGAGAACCCAAGGGGTGGAGGCAGCCAGACAACCAGCCAGAGTAGAGAACCCAAGGGGTGGAGGCAGCCAGACAGGCAGCCAGCATAGAGAACCCAAGGGGTGGAGGCAGCCAGACAGGCAGCCAGCATAGAGAACCCAAGGGGTGGAGGCAGCCAGACAACCAGCCAGAGTAGAGAACCCAAGGGGTGGAGGCAGCCAGACAACCAGCCAGAGTAGAGAACCCAAGGGGTGGAGGCAGCCAGACAACCAGCCAGAGTAGAGAACCCAAGGGGTGGAGGCAGCCAGACAACCAGCCAGAGTAGAGAACCCAAGGGGTGGAGGCAGCCAGACAACCAGCCAGCATAGAGAACCCAAGGGGTGGAGGCAGCCAGACAACCAGCCAGAGTAGAGAACCCAAGGGGTGGAGGCAGCCAGACAGGCAGCCAGCGTAGAGAACCCAAGGGGTGGAGGCAGCCAGACAACCAGCCAGAGTAGAGAACCCAAGGGGTGGAGGCAGCCAGACAACCAGCCAGAGTAGAGAACCCAAGGGGTGGAGGCAGCCAGACAACCAGCCAGCATAGAGAACCCAAGGGGTGGAGGCAGCCAGACAACCAGCCAGAGTAGAGAACCCAAGGGGTGGAGGCAGCCAGACAGGCAGCCAGCGTAGAGAACCCAAGGGGTGGAGGCAGCCAGACAGGCAGCCAGCAGAGAACCCAAGGGGTGGAGGCAGCCAGACAGGCAGCCAGAGTAGAGAACCCAAGGGGTGGAGGCAGCCAGACAGGCAGCCAGCGTAGAGAACCCAAGGGGTGGAGGCAGCCAGACAACCAGCCAGAGTAGAGAACCCAAGGGGTGGAGGCAGCCAGACAGGCAGCCAGCATAGAGAACCCAAGGGGTGGAGGCAGCCAGACAACCAGCCAGAGTAGAGAACCCAAGGGGTGGAGGCAGCCAGACAACCAGCCAGAGTAGAGAACCCAAGGGGTGGAGGCAGCCAGACAACCAGCCAGCATAGAGAACCCAAGGGGTGGAGGCAGCCAGACAACCAGCCAGAGTAGAGAACCCAAGGGGTGGAGGCAGCCAGACAACCAGCCAGAGTAGAGAACCCAAGGGGTGGAGGCAGCCAGACAACCAGCCAGAGTAGAGAACCCAAGGGGTGGAGGCAGCCAGACAACCAGCCAGAGTAGAGAACCCAAGGGGTGGAGGCAGCCAGACAACCAGCCAGCATAGAGAACCCAAGGGGTGGAGGCAGCCAGACAACCAGCCAGAGTAGAGAACCCAAGGGGTGGAGGCAGCCAGACAACCAGCCAGAGTAGAGAACCCAAGGGGTGGAGGCAGCCAGACAACCAGCCAGCATAGAGAACCCAAGGGGTGGAGGCAGCCAGACAGGCAGCCAGCGTAGAGAACCCAAGGGGTGGAGGCAGCCAGACAGGCAGCCAGCGTAGAGAACCCAAGGGGTGGAGGCAGCCAGACAACCAGCCAGCGTAGAGAACCCAAGGGGTGGAGGCAGCCAGACAGGCAGCCAGCATAGAGAACCCAAGGGGTGGAGGCAGCCAGACAACCAGCCAGAGTAGAGAACCCAAGGGGTGGAGGCAGCCAGACAACCAGCCAGAGTAGAGAACCCAAGGGGTGGAGGCAGCCAGACAGGCAGCCAGCGTAGAGAACCCAAGGGGTGGAGGCAGCCAGACAGGCAGCCAGCGCAGAGAACCCAAGGGGTGGAGGCAGCCAGACAGGCAGCCAGCATAGAGAACCCAAGGGGTGGAGGCAGCCAGACAACCAGCCAGCATAGAGAACCCAAGGGGTGGAGGCAGCCAGACAGGCAGCCAGAGTAGAGAACCCAAGGGGTGGAGGCAGCCAGACAGGCAGCCAGCATAGAGAACCCAAGGGGTGGAGGCAGCCAGACAACCAGCCAGCATAGAGAACCCAAGGGGTGGAGGCAGCCAGACAGGCAGCCAGCGTTATATCTCTGTGCTCCTCATACTGTACGGTCCTTAGTCATCCTATTTAGCTATGCTAGCTGCAGAGCTGTCTGACCAAATCATTTGACTAGTTCTTCAAAGCAAAGAAGGCATACTTTCACCAACTGTCTCTATCCCCCTCTCTCCTCATTGTGTTGTGTACATTCCTCTGTCATGTGGTCTGTATCTAACCATTCCTCTCTCATGTGGTCTGTATCTAACCTAACTTAGCAGGCGTAAAAGTGTATCCGTCTCTACCTGAGCCGTAAAAAAAAACTGCCGCAATGGATTATGGTCATTGCAGTTAATTACCACATTTCTGCACTGAACTAGGTTGAATATTTGCTTAAATGAAAACTACCTTCAGCCCAGCGTCCCACATAGTTATTGAGTTGATTTAGCTCGTGAATGATTTGATTTCTCTCTAGAGAAACGCCGAGCTGGCCTCACAAAGAAACCGAAACTAAATGGAATTCAAGTTATTGAACCGACGTCGGTCAATGAGTTGTTTAATAACAATCCAAAATGGCGGTTAATCACCACAGCACTAGTGTGTACTGTACATACCTTTATGGAGTTTGAGTACGTACCTGTAGATATGCAGTGCGAGGCAGTTTGAGTACATACCTGTAGATATGCAGTGCGAGGCAGTTTGAGTACGTACCTGTAGATATGCAGCGCGAGGCAGTTTGAGTACGTACCTGTAGATATGCAGTGCGAGGCAGTGGGCTTGCCAGCGCACGGCGGAGGAGTTGGACTCGAGCAGGAAGCAGCGGAGGAACTGGATGAGCGTCTCTTTGTCGGCAAACTTGTTGAGCTGCGAGACCAGGGCAGTACACAGCTGGTCCTCCTGGCTCCCCACACCCTCACCTGGAGAAGAAGAAGATGGAGGAGGAGATGTTTTAGAGAGACTTGCTTCCACACAAAACCCAAACACTTCAGACTACAGTACCAAGTCTGTTTCTCAAACTTCCAACAATCGAAAAGTTTAAGGATTAAAAAAAAATTCAAACTGTCAAGATTTTTTGAAACGATTGAAATACTTCAAAATGATCAAAAAGTTTCAAACAATCAAAAACAAAATCAACACATTTCCAACGATATACAGCCATAATAATTGTTTTAAAGTAAGTAGGGCTATAATATGATGAACTCTCGTCTCTCTCTCCCTCCTCACCTTCTTTGTCTTTCTCCTTGCTCTCCTTTTTGCTCTTCTTGTTGGAGGACTGAGCCCCGGTGCCCCCGGACCCTCCTCCCGAGGAAGAGGAGGCCAGGACCTTGCTGCCACACAGAGCACAGGACAGCAGCTGGAGAAGCACCGGAGACACTCCCTCATCCACCAGGAAACTGACCTGAAGCAGGAAGTACAGTACAGCTGGAGAGAGAGACGGGAGTGGGGGGGAGAGGGGAGTGGGGAGGAGAGAGAGGGGAGTGGGGAGGAGAGAGAGGGGAGTGGGGAGTGGGGGGGAGAGAGACGGGAGTGGGGGGAGAGGGGAGTGGGGAGGAGAGAGAGGGGAGTGGGGGGGAGAGAGACGGGAGTGGGGAGTGGGGAGGAGAGAGAGGGGAGTGGGGGGAGAGAGACGGGAGTGGGGGGAGAGGGGAGGAGAGAGAGGGGAGTGGGGGGGAGAGAGAGGGGAGTGGGGGGGAGAGAGAGGGGAGTGGGGGGGAGAGAGAGGGGAGTGGGGGGGAGAGAGAGGGGAGTGGGGGGGAGAGAGAGGGGAGTGGGGAGGAGAGAGAGGGGAGTGGGGAGGAGAGAGAGGGGAGTGGGGGGGAGAGAGAGGGGAGTGGGGGGGAGAGAGAGGGGAGTGGGGGGGAGAGAGGGGAGTGGGGGAGAGAGAGAGAGGGAGGGGAGGGAGGGAAAGGGGGAGGGGGGAGAGAGTTAAAAAGACAACCTAAACTCTCGCAGTAGACCACAGATTGGCTTGGCTCGATAATAGCAAAAGGATAGAGTTACATTTCTCAAGAAAGTCACACTTGAGAAGTGAAAAGGTTCCTGGAGTTATCGCTTGACTGAAAAGGCTATGAACTTACAGTCATCCTTCATACAGAACTTCTGCCAGTTGATGGTCCTCTGGGTAGCTATCTCAGCACAGGCCTTCAGGTGCTCCATCTGTTGACAAAAACAGAGAACAAGCGGCAAAAAAAATGAAGATATTTTAAGACTGAGGTATAGGGGATTAATACAGTTCAATGCACTTCAATCCAAGTAGAAAGAAAGCGTCAGTTGAACAAAAACAGTTTTTTTTTTTATAAGACTGAGACTCTCACCAGACTGATGAGCGTGTCGTACTGCAGGGCGGAGCCCGAGGTTGCCGTGACGACACCGGCGCGGAGGAAGATGCCCTGTTCCTCCAAGAGTTTCTTGATGCCGCGGACGTGAGAGTCCAGCGTGTGCAGGTCCCTGAGCTGACGGTACTTCTCCTTAGAACCACAGATGAACAGGAGCAGCTTCCTGACCTGGCGTCTCACGAAGGGCGTCTGCTGAATCATTAGGTACTATAGGGGAACATAGATGGTAGAAGGGGGGTTAGTGTGTGTGTGTGTGTGTGTGTGTGTGTGTGTGTGTGTGTGTGTGTGTGTGTGTGAGAGAGTGATTGGGGTGAATGTGTGAGTGAGCGAGTGGGAGACAGAGAGAGATTGAGATAAATAAATAAAATTAAAATAAATAAGAGCGTGTGTGTGTGTGATCATGTACCTCAGACAGGAAGTAGAACCAGGAGTGGTCGAAGACGGGAGGCGAGATGCGGGGGTTGGTGTCAGCGATCTTCTTGATCTGATAGGGTAGTCTCAGAACCATCTCAGTCAGAAGCTGGGAGTAGGCCTCAAACACATCAGCAGCATGACCCTGAGAGACAGGAGAGAGAGAGAGACAGGAGAGAGAGAGAGAGAGAGAGGAGAGAGACAGGAGAGACAGGAGAGAGACAGGAGAGAGAGGAGAGAGAGAGAGGAGAGAGAGAGAGAGAGAGAGAGAGACAGAGAGAGAGAGAGAGAGAGAGGAGAGAGAGAGACACAGGAGAGACAGGAGAGAGAGAGACAGGAGAGACAGGAGAGAACATACATGAAGTACATAAACACACAAGAACACAGTGTGTGTGTTTGAGATGGACTACATTGCAGTTGGACGGCGCAGAATCCCTGATCTACCAATCACCTTGCATCCCAAATATCTACTCATTATGTGATCAAGATGAGCCACATTCTTGCTCCAATTGCTCCCCTCAACATGCTGAAACAAAGTCAGTGCAAAACCAGTCGGTGGGGCTGCACTCGACAAGATTCCGTTTTTTGGAAATCCGGGTTGGGGGTTTCCCCTTACCTTGACGTACTGCCTCAGGAAGAAGGGGCTCATGTCCGGAGGAGACGAGGAGGTGTGGGGTTTGAGGAGCTGGGAGGCTGCCACAGGCTCCTCCTCTCCCTGCTGGCTCTTCCAGAACTCCAGCAGAGACTTGAGGACGTGGAGACAGTAGTCAACCGCCCCCTGACTGAGCAGGGCTGTGGCCGTGGCGTTGGAGATCAGAGAGGACGACTGGAGAAGGGGATGTGATCAGGACAACTTAGAACAGATCAACATAGAATTCCATAGGAGGCCATTTTGAAAAGGTAGAAAAGCCTGTCTCATAAACTCTAATGAAGGCATCACGCTGAAATGTGTCATTTAAAAAAGGTGCACTATGCAGACATCGCTCAGCCATTTCCTGGTTGCTCAAATTCTAATCGTTCGCCTAATTTCAGTGTGTGTGACACAACAAGCAATGGATAGTGTAGAGAATCATTTTACCATCTAAACCGCTGTGAAATAGATTTTCAATAACCAAAAATATTGTATTTTCAGCTGGTGTTCAAAACCCGAAAGTAAAAGACGAAAAAAACAAAACTTAAAGCTGCAATAATGTAACTTTTTGGGCGACCCAACCAAATTCACATAGAAATGTGAGTTATAGATCTGCCATTCTCACTGAAAGCAGGTCTAAGAAGCGGTAGATCTGTTCTATGTGCTCTATTTCTATGCTTCCCGTTCTTAAGTTCTGTTTTTGCGTCTTTTACTTTCGGCTTTGAACACCAGCTTTAAAACAGCTCAAAATACAACATTTCTGGTTATGGAAAAATATTTTTCACAGCGGTTTAGATGGTACAATGATTCTCTACACTATAGTTGCTTTTTGTGTCACATAAACTGATATTAGGCGAACTATTAGAATTTTAGCAACCAGGAAATGGCGGAGCGATTTCTGCATAGTGCATCTTTAAGAGGGGAAGCATAGAAATAGCACACATAGAACAGATCTACCGCCTCAGACTTGCTTTCAATGAGAATGACAGATCTATAACTAACATTTCTATGTGAATTTGGTCGGTCGCCCAAAAAAGTGACATATTGCGGCTTTAATAAAGCATTTTTTAAAAATCTACTTATATTGTCCTCCATATAATTTTATCTTAAGGTCAATATAGAAAATCATGAAAAATGTGATATTGGTTTTGGTAAATATTGGAGGAGAGGGAGAGGAAAGCCCCGTACCTCAGAGGAAGACTTCGATCCAGACTTGGTTCTGGACATGAAGACGGAGAGCAATCTCATGATGACCAAATGGACCTCGTTGACGGGGCTGCGCTCGTTCTTCTTGGACACGTCCTGGAGGAGATACAAAAAGATCTGGGTGAGAGAACGGACAATGAAAAGGGACACACACCAAGGCTGTGTCTAGGGCTGTTACAGTGACCGTATTACCGCCACACCGGCGGTCACGAGTCACGACCGCAGTCAAATTACAGGTGACCGTTTAGTCACAGTAACTAGGCTTCTCCAAAACTGCTCTCTGATGCTGCTGATGGTCTACCAAACTTGCTAACTGCCTGGTACTCAGCACTCCATTGTCCCTCTAATCACTCTGACATCAATGCAATTGAAAATCTAATCAAACGCTTCATGAGAGCCCATGAGCTCATGTTGCGCAACATTTCTATAGGCTATGCAATTGCATGAGAAAACAGAGTTTTGATGGCCTCTATTAAAAAGAGGAGGATCCCATCAGCTTTCTATAGGCTAGGCCTACTATATTTATTTCTCAACTCTCCTAATATTAAGCACATTGCTTCGCTTTACAACAGGAGTATAGCCTACCTGGCTGGCATGAAAATAAACCACGGGGGAAAGCATCCTCCATTTGTTATTTAAGTGCATAGATGACATGTATTTTTTCCCCTGCCTCTGTTCTGAGACAGGTGCATGATAATGGTCCATTCTAAATCAAAACTAACTTCATACATATATCATTTAGTATATGTAAAGACAAGATTTAATCAAGAATAGTGTGATGGGTGACAATATCACTTGTGAATTATTTACATTTTAGTCATTTAGCAGACGCTCTTATCCAGAGCGACTTACAAGTTAGTGAGTGCATACATTTTCATACTGGCCCCCCCCGTGGGAAACGAACCCACAACCCTGGCGTTGCAAGCGCCATGCTCTACTCTACTGAGCTACAGGGGAACAATGATGTATTATCACTTGTGAATGTTGCCCAGCGTGTGCAGTAAGACAAGAAACAACGGATCACTTTTTTTTGTGTGACTTTTTCAAATCATAGTCGCACACCTCATGTGGTCCTCTGTAGCTCAGCTGGTAGAGCACGGTGCTTGTAACGCCAGGGTAGTGGGTTCGATCCCCGGGACCACCCATACGTAAAACATTCATGCACACATGACTGTAAGTCGCTTTGGATAAAAGAGTCTGCTAAATGGCTTATTATTATTATTATTATTCTGCCTATGTTTTGATAAAGTTTGTATCACAACTAAAGTGGCCAAATAACTTCTTACAATTAAGCACATTAATCCGCTTTACAATCGGTGTAGAGCCTAACTGGAATACATAGGCGGTGCGTGAGTTTCAAGTTTGGGGAAGATAATTTTCACCATAAAAATACACCTTTATAATAAAGTAATACATGCATAATTGCATTTGCGGTCACTTTTTGAGAACGGTGTTTTCCCGTTAATTGCATTTTGGAACATTCGCGCTCATAGCCTAACTGCAATGCTGCGCTTATAATGCGAAGAAATAGCCGAATAGTTTATACTTTTAGAATAGGTTGACTTTTGTACTATGGGGGATAGTAGATTGACATAGGCTAGTGCTTTTGCTGTTCGTTAGGCCGACTCATCTTGTTGGCTGACGAAAAGTAAAATGTGGACAGTTCTTCTAAAAATCTTCAATATGCACATCGGGGATGCAGTTGCGTCCCCGATGTGTCTGTCTTCACTTGTAGCCTACTTTGGAGCTGAGATGCCTGTGAGAAGGACCTGATCACGTGACGGGCATTGGCTAATAAGAACTGAGATATCTGAGAGAGCCATGTGAGTGAGATGGTGCTTCGGAGCACAGCGATTGGCAACCGGGGGAAGGGAATTATAATTATTATATTCAGCCCAAGGGCACAACGGCCACAAGGCATGGATTTTTTTTTAGGGGGCATCACGTCCACACAAGGGGGGTGTCACTGGGATATACGAGGCCTGGTGAGAATATTATCAAGTACTTGTCAAACTGTGAATGAGAGACTGATGAAGTGTGTGCAGCCTGTGCAAAAAAACTGAGCAGAGCACTTCCCTTTCATGCAACCTTTTAAAAAAAAATCATCAGTCGCATAATGCAGTCTTACAATGTATTAAAAATCCAAATATGTAAGCCCAACGTTTGTAGAACTACATTTGCATAAATAACTCTAAATTAAGCATTTAGGAGTACCTGTTTCTTTGTTAACCGCTCAACACAGAATAGCTGCATGTGCGCACTCCCTCGGAAATCGTTTGGAGAAAATATCCTTTATATTTTATTCAGCTTTGTTCAATTGTATTCTTCATACTATAAAATACTATAAAATAATGCCACGGAATTCTAAGCAAATCTTGTCTGCTAAATTAACTAGTGTAGCCCACAGCTATATGGCATAGCCAGATCAGGACCTAACATAATGCAGAGTATGCTATTCTGTTCTTCTGAAATAGACTACATTTTCTTCATATCATGATTATTTGGACCTGTCTAAAATAAATAATGGGTTTATTGTGAAGGTGTAGGCTATATTACATGGATTTATTAGACTTTTTCAAATGTAGATGTTCCAAAGGTCTGCATCAGTGGCTTGTAGGCTATGTGTGGAAGCCCAGGAGATGCTAAATGTGTTGATGTTCATTAACGGTCAATTACCGTGAGACCGGCAGACAGAACGTATTGACCGCCACAGCCCTACGTGTCTGAATCTGAAAAACGTTACATCATTTCCTTTCTTCCTTCGTCCTCGTTTACCCATTTCCTCTCAAAGCTCATTGGAGGAGTTCAGACGGTGGGGACCTCTCCTCCAATGTGCTTTGAGAGGAATTGAGGAAACAAGGACGGAGCAAGGATCTGACGTCGCCACACACACACACACGGTAGGTACCTTCTTGTGCATGCCCAGCTCGGCGATGAGTAGAGCCAGCAGGTCGTCCAGGGCTCCTTTGTCCTTGTCGTCTTCCCCATCCAGGTCAGAGGTCAGCATCAGGACCACCTGCATTACATTGACATTTCAGTCATTTAAAGCAGATGCTCTACATCCAGAAAGACTGAGGTTAGGTCCCAAAATGGCACCCTATTCCCTATATAGTGCACTACCTCTGACCAGGGTGCCATTTGAGATACACACTTCCAATCATTCCATTCAACAAAAGGGAGGTAAAAAAAACAAAAAAAAAACAACCACATATCACAATCATTACAAACCCTTCCAAAACAGCCGGTATCTGCAAAAGCATTGGCAGTATGAAAAGACAGGTGTGAGTGGATGAAAGGCCAGTGCAACAGTAATTGTCTTAGTACCTGCATGTAGGGTATGGCATGGACTCCTCCTACACTGTCCAGCTGGGGCAGGTGGTGTAGGAGTCGCTCCAGAAGCATCAGGCGCACCACGTGGAGTCTGGAACAAGGATGCAGGAAGGACATCAGAAAACAAAAACACAACTCTATTTATTACACTGTTGCCATAGAGAAAACAGGCATGGTTAGATTGATAGATATATGCACCGGTATCAGATACGCAAACAGAAATCTCCTTAGAGATTCTTCTTTCCCGTGAAGAAGTGATGTCAAATCGCACAGTTTCCAAGGACCACCACTCCAAACAGCGTAAAGTTCAAAATGGGGGAAGTACATACCATGTAATACAATCTAGAATCAAAACACCACATTGAACCCGGTGGCTCCTGACCTGTTGCTGGTGTGGATGTCCCCCTCTGTCTCTCCGTCCGATCCGTCTCCCTCCTGCTGGGCTGTGTTGGTGCTGATGGCCCCTGTGCTGGAGCTCACGCTGCCTGGTCCTGCTGGGTTGCCCTCCACGGTTGTGTCCCCGTACGCACTGCTGCAGCCTGACACTACAGAGACAAGAGAACGAACATGAGGAAACAGGCGTTTAACAAATGCCCTAGGGGGTTTTAGTGGGTAAAAAGGGGTTAGTCGCGATTCAAAAAATGGCTCAAAAGTGCATCCTTCCTTCCTCCTTTCCTTTGAAATAATTACTAATTAGACATGATTGGACAGATGAATACAACAGCTCCATCACATGGCTTTCACCTGCAACAGCTCCATCACATGGCTTTCACCTGTCCAGTCATTTCTAAATCAGATTAACTTCAAGGAAAAGAGGAAGGTGATTTGAATAGGGCATCAGTGTTCCGCTGTGTGTCAACTCACCACTGTGTTCCCCTGCCACCGAGTCGATGGCAGACCCCCCGCTCTCGGACCCCACGCTGCCCCCGTGCTCGGCCGGAGAGGTGCGTAGCGTAGAACCGTCCGTGGCGGCCGTACTCCCCTCGTCATCTGATGCTGGGGCTGGAAGCATAACCACAGCTGTTACAGGAAAAACACCCTCCCTCTTCAAGAAGCATAACCACAGATGTTACAGGAAAAACACCCTCCCTCTTCAAGAAGCATAACCACAGCTGATACAGGAGAAACACCCTCCCTCCTCTAGAAGCATAACCACAGCTGTTACAGGAAAAACACCCTCCCTCTTCAAGAAGCATAACCACAGCTGTTACAGGAGAAACACCCTCCCTCCTCTAGAAGCATAACCACAGCTGTTATAGGAGAAACACCCTCCCTCCTCTAGAAGCATAAGCACAGCTGTTACAGGAGAAACACCCTCCCTCCTCTAGAAGCATAAGCACAGCTGTTACAGGAGAAACACCCTCCCTCCTCTAGAAGCATAACCACAGCTGTTACAGGAGAAACACCCTCCCTCCTCTAGAAGCATAACCACAGCTGTTACAGGAGAAACACCCTCCCTCCTCTAGAAGCATAACCACAGCTGTTACAGGAGAAACACCCTCCCTCCTCTAGAAGCATAACCACAGCTGTTATAGGAGAAACACCCTCCCTCCTCTAGAAGCATAACCACAGCTGTTATAGGAGAAACACCCTCCCTCCTCTAGAAGCATAACCACAGCTGTTACAGGAGAAACACCCTCCCTCCTCTAGAAGCATAACCACAGCTGTTACAGGAGAAACACCCTCCCTCCTCTAGAAGCATAACCACAGCTGTTACAGGAGAAACACCCTCCCTCCTCTAGAAGCATAACCACAGCTGTTACAGGAGAAACACCCTCCCTCCTCTAGAAGCATAACCACAGCTGATACAGGAGAAACACCCTCCCTCCTCTAGAAGCATAACCATAGCTGTTATAGGAGAAACACCCTCCCTCCTCAAGAAGCATAACCACAGCTGTTATAGGAGAAACACCCTCCCTCCTCTATTCTGCTTTTTTGTTAATGGAATAGAAGTCCAGTTGCCCAAACACAGATTAAGTCTTGAACTAAAATACACTTTCAATGGAGAACCAAGAGGCTTAAACCGTCCCTGAAAATTGTGTTTTAAAACAGATTTAGAAGAGAAGTAGTAGTTTTAAAACAGATTTAGAAGAGAAGTGGTAGTTTTAAAACAGATTTAGAAGAGAAGTGGTAGTTTTAAAACAGATTTAGAAGATAAGTGGTAGTTTTAAAACAGATTTAGAAGAGAAGTGGTAGTTTTAAAACAGATTTAGAAGAGAAGTGGTAGTTTTAAAACAGATTTAGAAGAGAAGTGGTCGTTTTAAAACAGATTTAGAAGAGAAGTGGTCATTTTAAAACAGATTTAGAAGAGAAGTGGTCGTTTTAAAACAGATTTAGAAGAGAAGTGGTCATTTTAAAACAGATTTAGAAGAGAAGTGGTCGTTTTAAAACAGATTTAGAAGAGAAGTGGTCGTTTTAAAACAGATTTAGAAGAGAAGTGGTAGTCTGTGTGTAGACGGGCTTCATTACCTGATGCGGTGGTGTCAGACAGGGTGCCTGCGTCCAGTGACGAGGAGCTGGGAGCCTGGCCCGACAGACCCAGAGACTGGAGACCCAGGGCACTGCTGCTGGAGCCTGAAACAACATACAATAACACCACAACATCATTATCAACACACCTAGACCGCCACACAAACACAGTTCACTGCTACAGTGAGCCTGACCTGACAGACCCAGAGACTGGAGGTCCAGGGCACTGCTGCTGGAGCCTAGAATATTACAACTACAAAAGGGGCTGTCAAACCTCAACTCCCACGCAAACAGTGCATTGATCCCGATGGCGATGCTAGCATTAGCCAACTATGCTATCATGTCAAGCAAGAATGCAGAAACAGTCAGTTGATAAACATTTTAGATAACTTTTTTTTTTTTTCCCCAGGCAAAAGATTATTGGCAATCCAGATTAAGTAACACAAGATGTATTATCTGGACCGGAGTATTAATTTGAATATTCAAGTGAATGACTCTCACGGTGGTGTGGTCTTAGTGAGTATTGACCTTGCTGCTCCTGCTGGAGACTCAGTGCGATGGCCAGCTCCACCATGGTCTCGTCGTCTGCGTCTGGGGGGATGTCCAGCATGGGGGGGAAGCCCTCGGCGCCGGCCAGCAGAGCCTCCAGGGGAGACGGGTTCCCGTTGTTCGCATTCCCTGCTGTCTCCAGAACCATCGACTCGGACTGGAGAGAGAGAGACACACGGACAAGACACAACAGACAATAAGCAAACTGTATCAAAACGACAGATAACATTTTTAAAAAATGTTTCATCGTGAACAGTATTTTTGTGTGTTTAAATAAATAAATACAAATGTTGTACATATCGCATATGTGCTATTTGCAGGGCCTAAAATTAACTTTTTGGTCCACCAGCCACTATGGCAGGTGGTTTTAAAAATCTACCAGGCAATCAGATTTTTTTTTACCAGCCAAAATATTCCCCCCCCCCTCTAAAATTACACCAACAAAACAAAAACGGATGAGCATGCTTTGTAATGTTTCTAAAACAATAAATGTATTACTAGTAAGAAGTAATGTGATATATTGTTTAATCACATTTTTTGTGTGACCCTAGTCTTTTAACCAAAATATTACAGATGAGACAAAAATGTTTACCCGCCCCTTTAAGGGTGGGAGGTTACCGTGGTAACGCGACTTGAGTCATGACTAGAAGGTGTTGCATTTTCTCCCCTAGCAGTTGAAACTCAAACATAGAAGAAGAAAAAAACCTAGCCTGTGAACAAAACAATGTAAATAGCCAAGAAACACAAGGCCCAGGTTTCACTTCAGTAGACGTTCGTTTCAAGTAAATTAGACCAACGTTTAAGGCTGTGCGCAGCGCTTCTAAAAATGAATCTTTCACTCAGCTTTTCACGTGCGCACAGCCCCCAGCCGGGCAGTGTTGCAGCGCGAGGTTGAACACGCTATATAGGATTTGTAGTTCTTTGACTGTGCGCGATTATTTTACCAGCTATGAAACAAAAACGGCAGAAATACTTTGAAAACAGCTACTGCAGCATTTATTTTACTATAAATGTGATCATGCTTGACTATTTTTTTTTTCACAAATGCGAGTGAAATGCTCGTACTGTGGAGCCCTGAGCACCTGCCAATGTGGCTAGTGGAATAGACATATTACCCGCCAATTACAAAATCTACCCGCAATTTGGCAGGTGTTAATTTTAGGCCCTGGCTATGTGAATTGAAGGAACGGGAGAAAGATAGTGTGTAGAGAATGTGTGAGGTGGAGTGGCCACTAGAAAGTGTGAGAGGAGAAGTGGCCACTACGCTGTGTGAGAAGTGTGTGGGGAGGAGTGGCCACTAGCGGTTGTGTGTAGGGAGTGTGAGGAGGAGTGGACACTAGATCACTATAGGGTTGGGCGATGTCAACCTTTGTCCTATCATGATTATGTAACCCATAAAACAACATGATTATGTAACCCATAAAACAACATGATTATGTAACCCATAAAACAACATGATTATGTAACCCATAAAACATGATTATGTAACCCATAAAACATGATTATGTAACCCATAAAACATGATGATTATGTAACCCATAAAACAACATGATTATGTAACCCATAAAACAACATGATTATGTAACCCATAAAACATGATTATGTAACCCATAAAACATGATTATGTAACCCATAAAACATGATGATTATGTAACCCATAAAACATGATGATTATGTACCCATAAAACATAATGATTATGTACCCATAAAACATAATGATTATGTAACCCATAAAACAATGATTATGTAACCCATAAAACATGATGATTATGTAACCCATAAAACAACATGATTATGTAACCCATAAAACAACATGATTATGTAACCCATAAAACATGATTATGTAACCCATAAAACATGATTATGTAACCCATAAAACATGATGATTATGTAACCCATAAAACATGATGATTATGTACCCATAAAACATAATGATTATGTACCCATAAAACATAATGATTATGTAACCCATAAAACAATGATTATGTAACCCATAAAACATAATGATTATGTAACCCATAAAACATCATGATTATGTAACCCATAAAACATAATGATTATGTAACCCATAAAACATGCTATCGCCCCCTATCAGATCCCCCAAACAAAAACTCAGCTAACACAACAGTTGGGCTATAGCGAGAAATCGAATGCAACTGGACGAATCATGACGAAAGGTAATGTTGTTGAAAGCCTGGACCAATCATGACGAAAGATAATGTTGTTGAAAGCCTGGACCAATCATGACGAAAGATAATGTTGTTGAAAGCCTGGGCAGAGGCTAAGTGCAGGCAAATCTTTTCTAATATTCCTTTCTGTTGGAGGAGCTTCAGCATGGAGCAGGCTTGTGTGTGTGGCGCGCTTTGATGGAGAAGTGACTGTCTGATGAGGAACGGTCTGTCTTACCGTAGCGACATCATGGGCTGGAAATAAGCAGTCTACCATCTTCACAACTGGATAATAATTGCTTTATTTGCCTCATAAAATAATAGAAAAATAAATAATATTGTTTGTTCGATCTATCTATCATAAAGCTGTGATTGAGAATATCCTTGCCTTGGCTTAGGCTATAGACTTTCAGTCTTGTTATTTTTGAAAGCCACAACTTTAGGACAACACCTTTGCAAACTAGAATATTTGGGAAATAAGTCAACTGTTCATAACCTTAACTTGTATTAAAGCTTGTATGATAGGCCAGTTGGAGGAATGACGATAGGTTACGGGCCATTTGGTTTTCAACCATCGCATGGACGGACTTTCATAAAAACATTTCTATAAACTATTGATATTGTTAGTTCCATCATTACGAGTCCCATGGCTTCGTTGTCAGGCTATTCAAATAACTTTGAGTTGGAACTACATTCATTCTTTGATCAGGAGAAAGTCATGCATAAAACGATGAAGCGTAGCCTTCAGTCATATTGATTTAGCCTATGGAACGGAGAGACAAGGGGACATAGGATACGTTTCTTAAAACAGCTAAACAACATAGATACGGTGTCTGTTCTGTGCTGTGGTAATATCGCCCAACCCTAACCCCTAGTTTACTACACATAAGTTTACTCGCCCAACCCTAATCAGACCCTAGATTACTACAGTGTGTGAGGAGCGTGTATGAGGAGTGGGTGAGGAGGAGTGGACACTAGCGGTTGGACCAGACTCACCACCATCTCAAAGAGACTCACCACCATCTCAAAGTCGCCATGGTCGACCTCACCCTGCTCCTGAATCTCCTGCCTGCCACCATCTCCTCCCGTCAGCCCCGACGGCTGCATCTTGTCATCAACATCATCCTCATCATCATCGTCTTTGTCTCCTGGAGGAGGAGGAACAGGGAGAGAGGAGAGAGGAGAGGAGGAACAGGGAGAGAGGAGAGGAGAGGAGGAAGAATAGGGAGAGAGGAGAGGAGGAGGAACAGGGAGAGAGGAGAGGAGGAGGAGGAATAGGGAGAGAGAGGAGAGGAGGAGGAATAGGGAGAGAGGAGAGGAGAGGAGGAGGAATAGGGAGAGAGGAGAGGAGGAGGAACAGGGAGAGAGGAGAGGAGGAGGAACAAGGAGAGAGAGGAGGAGGAACAGGGAGGGAGAGGAGAGGAGGAGGAACAAGGAGAGAGGAGAGGAGAGGAGGAGGAACAAGGAGAGAGGAGAGGAGGAGGAACAAGGAGAGAGGAGAGGAGGAGGAATAGGAACAGGAGGAGAAACAGGGAGAGAGGAGGAGGAACAGGGAGAGAGGAGGAGGAACAGGGGGAGAGAGAGGAGAGGAGGAGGAACAGGAGGAGAAACAGGGAGAGAGGAGGAGGAACAGGGAGAGAGGAGAGGAGGAGGAATAGGAACAGGAGGAGAAACAGGGAGAGAGGAGGAGGAACATGGAGAGAGGAGGAGGAACAGGGAGAGAGGAGGAGGAACAGGGAGAGAGGAGGAGGAACAGGGAGAGGAGGTGGAACAGGGAGAGAGGAGACACAGGGAGAGAGGAGGAGAAACAGGGAGAGAGGAGGAGGAACAGGGAGAGAGGAGGGGAGGAGAAACAGGGAGAGAGGAGGAGGAACAGGGAGAGGAGGAGGAGGAACAGGGAGAGGAGGAGGAGGAACAGGGAGGGAGGAGGAACAGGGAGAGAGGAGGAGGAACAGGGAGAGAGGAGGAGGAACAGGGAGAGGAGGAGGAGGAACAGGGAGGGAGGAGGAACAGGGAGAGAGGAGGAACAGGGAGAGAGGAGGAACAGGGAGAGAGGAGGAACAGGGAGAGAGGAGGAACAGGGAGAGAGGAGGAACAGGGAGAGAGGAGAAACAGGGAGAGGAGGAGGAGGAATAGGGAGAGAGGAGAGGAGGAGGAACAGGGAGAGGAGGAGGAGGAACAGGGAGAGGAGGAGGAGGAACAGGGAGAGGAGGAGGAGGAACGGGGAGAGAGGAGAGGAGGAGGAACAGGGAGAGAGGAGAGGAGGAGGAGGAGGAGCAGGGAGAGGAGGAGGAGCAGGGAGAGAGGAGAGGAGGAGGAACAGGGAGAGAGGAGAGGAGGAGGAACAGGAGGAGGAGGGGAAAAAGAGAGGGGACAGAGAACACTCAGTGACGATGGAAACATTTATAGGGGTTTCTGATTTGTACAAGCGTTTGCTCCTAACTCTTGAAGGAATTAATAGAGCAGAAGATGTTGAAAAAAATTCAAATACAGATATACGAACTGAAAAGTCTAAACAAATGTTACTGTTATTTGGTGTGTTTTTTAAAGATACCGTTCTGAAATTAACTTGCAAACACTTTATCTGGCCCTTCTATTGGTCTAGTTCAGGGCTATCCAACCCTGTTCCTGGAGAGCTACAGTCCTCTAGGTTTAACTCCAACCCTGTTCCTGGAGAGCTGCCGTCCTCTAGGTTTAACTCCAACCCTGTTCCTGGAGAGCTGCCGTCCTCTAGGTTTAACTCCAACCCTGATCCTGGAGAGCTGCCGTTCTCTAGGTTTAACTCCAACCCTGATCCTGGAGAGCTACAGTCCTCTAGGTTTAACTCCAACCCTGTTCCTGGAGAGCTGCCGTCCTCTAGGTTTAACTCCAACCCTGATCCTGGAGAGCTGCCGTTCTCTAGGTTTAACTCCAACCCTGATCCTGGAGAGCTATAGTCCTCTAGGTTTTTGCTCCAACCCTAATCTAACACACCTGATTCTAATGATTAGCTGGTTCATCAACTGAATCAGATAAGTTACAAAATGGGATTGAAGTGAAAACCTACAGGAGGATAGCTCTCCAGGAAAACAGGGTTGGAAAGCCCTGGTCTGACTCAGGGGTAAGAAATAACTGGATACCTACCCATGGGTGTGTTGGAGCGTGGGGGAGACGGAAGAGTCACGTGACGGTGTTTGTTCCTGGGTCGGAGCACTCGGATCAGTGCTTGCTTACAGGCAAAGCTCACAGACGTGTCCTGGAATACAGATCAGAATTAATCACTGAAATATATTTTATAATGCCCTTTTTACATCATTTAGGGGCCATTTAGGTAAAGAAACACAAGTTGGTCAAGTCTGAACACAGGATCAACGATCCACAACAATAAAACACTGGTAAAGGACGATCCAGGATCAACACAGCTAAATGACGATCCAGGATCAACACAGCTAAATGACGTTCCAGAATCAACATAGCTAAATGACGATCCAGGATCAACACAGCTAAATGACAATCCAGGATCAACACAGCTAAATGACGATCCAGGATCAACACAGCTAAATGACGATCCAGGATCAACACAGCAAAATGACGATCCAGGATCAACACAGCTAAATGACAATCCAGGATCAACACAGCTAAATGACGATCCAGGATCAACACAGCAAAATGACGATCCAGGATCAACACAGCTAAATGACGATCCCAGGATCAACACAGCTAAATGACGATCCAGGATCAACACAGCTAAATGACGATCCAGGATCAACACAGCTAAATGACAATCCAGGATCAACACAGCTAAATGACAATCCAGGATCAACACAGCTAAATGACGATCCAGGATCAACACAGCTAAATGATGATCCAGGATCAACACAGCTAAATGATGATCCAGGATCAACACAGCTAAATGACTATTGAAAATTTCACAGGGCTACAGTAGACTAAATGCTGAAGAATCAGTGTTACTTATAAGTGTGTGTCTCTAAAGTATTACTGAGGAACGTACGGGGCACAGCAGCATCTGCATGTATATCTTGGAGGCCACGTTAATGTAGTCCAGCTCACAGGTGCAGTAGCCATGGATGATGTCCACCAATGCGTTCACTGTGGCTTCAATGTGGGTCAGACCTGGAGAGAAACAATGATTGATCGATTGACGATTCATAAAATTAGTCTCCACCAACGTCCGGAAAAACGTCACAGTGGATCAAAATGTTCCAGGTAGGGCACACCGTAGCAACAAAAATGTGGGTTCGACAAAATGTTTTGCCAAATGGAACACTACCCAGCTATGAGACGATGCTAGTTTACCTGGCAGACAGGCGGGAGCAAGGATAGGCAATGTTAGTTTACCTGGCAGACAGGCAGGGGCCAGGAAAGGCAATGTTAGTTTACCTGGCAGACAGGCAGGGGCCAGGAAAGGCAATGTTAGTTTACCTGGCAGACAGGCTGGGGCCAGGAAAGCGTTCTTTGGTTTGAGTGCGTGGAGCTTCCAGAAGTTATTGACCAGCTGCATGATGAAGTTACATCCCTCACTGTCCATCTGTTTCTGACCCTCCTCGGTCATCTCTGAACAAAGAAACAAACAAGAAGTGTTACACCATATTGTACCCTTCGACCTCTATCATGGACCTGAATGAAGCAGTGTGATGGAACTGTTTCCTAATAGTGATTGTGGAGACAATACATTCATGTAGTGGTGACGGAGAGTATTAACACAACAGGAGAGGCTTCATCTAGTGACGGGAACAGCTGACTAGTCAATATGAAGTGTACAGCCTAAACTATAATATAAATAATATCCCATTTAGCAGACGCTTTTATCCAAAGCGACTTACAGTCACGTGTGCATACATTTTTACGTATGGGTGGTCCCGGGGATCGAACCCACTACCCTGGCGTTACAAGCGCCGTGCTCTACCAACTGAGCTACAGAGGACCACCCATAAACTGATCTAAAACTAGAGTGGGTAGGTTTTTACCTGTATCAATATTAGGGGGCTTGGTCTCAGTGAATAGGTTTTTACCTGTATCAATATTAGGGGGCTTGGTCTCAGTGAATAGGTTTTTACCTGTATCAATATTAGGGGGCTTGGTCTCAGTGAATAGGTTTTTACCTGTATCAATATTAGGGGGCTTGGTCTCAGTGAATAGGTTTTTACCTGTATCAATATTAGGGGGCTTGGTCTCAGTGACTAGGTTTTTACCTGTATCAATATTAGGGGGCTTGGTCTCAGTGAATAGGTTTTTACCTGTATCAATATTAGGGGGCTTGGTCTCAGTGAATAGGTTTTTACCTGTATCAATATTAGGGGGCTTGGTCTCAGTGAATAGGTTTTTACCTGTATCAATATTAGGGGGCTTGGTCTCAGTGAATAGGTTTTTACCTGTATCAATATTAGAGGGCTTGGTCTCAGTGAAGTGCACCAGGTTATTGGGTCTCATTATGGCGATGGAGCGTGCGGTGATGACCAGCCTCTGGAACACGTCAGGGTCCAGGTCTCTGCTGTCACGACTACAGCTGTTCAGACACTGCACCGCGTTGCTGAGCAGCGACTGGTCCTAGGAGAGAGAGAAGTTATGGGAGAGAGGGGTGAGTGGGACTGGTCCTAGGAGAGAGAGAAGTTATGGGGGAGAGGGGTGAGTGGGACTGGTCCTAGGAGAGAGAGAAGTTATGGGAGAGAGGGGTGAGTGGGACTGGTCCTAGGAGAGAGAGAAGTTATGGGAGAGAGGGGTGAGTGGGACTGGTCCTAGGGGAGAGAGAAGTTATGGGAGAGAGGGGTGAGTGGGACTGGTCCTAGGAGAGAGAGAAGTTATGGGAGAGAGGGGTGAGTGGGACTGGTCCTAGGGGAGAGAGAAGTTATGGGAGAGAGGGGTGAGTGGGACTGGTCCTAGGAGAGAGAGAAGTTATGGGAGAGAGGGGTGAGTGGGACTGGTCTCAGGAATGCAATCTCGCATTCATTAAGCACAAAGTGGAAACCTCATTAGGCTTCAAAGAGGGACAATTCAGTTTTCATGGAGGAGAAGAAAACGTTTGTCATGGGAAAATGAGTTACCTTGTGGTTGTGGTAGGCAGTACGGCTGGTGTGTATGCTAGTTACCTTGTGGTTGTGGTAGGCAGTACGGCTGGTGTGTATGTTAGTTACCTTGTGGTTGTGGTAGGCAGTACGGCTGGTGTGTATGTTAGTTACCTTGTGGTTGTGGTAGGCAGTACGGCTGGTGTGTATGCTAGTTACCTTGTGGTTGTGGTAGGCAGTACGGCTGGTGTGTATGTTAGTTACCTTGTGGTTGTGGTAGGCAGTACGGCTGGTGTGTATGTTAGTTACCTTGTGGTTGTGGTAGGCAGTACGGCTGGTGTGTAGGCTAGTTACCTTGTGGTTGTGGTAGGCAGTACGGCTGGTGTGTATGTTAGTTACCTTGTGGTTGTGGTAGGCAGTACGGCTGGTGTGTATGCTAGTTACCTTGTGGTTGTGGTAGGCAGTACGGCTGGTGTGTAGGCTAGTTACCTTGTGGTTGTGGTAGGCAGTACGGCTGGTGTGTATGCTAGTTACCTTGTGGTTGTGGTAGGCAGTACGGCTGGTGTGTAGGCTAGTTACCTTGTGGTTGTGGTAGGCAGTACGGCTGGTGTGTATGCTAGTTACCTTGTGGTTGTGGTAGGCAGTACGGCTGGTGTGTATGCTAGTTACCTTGTGGTTGTGGTAGGCAGTACGGCTGGTGTGTATGTTAGTTACCTTGTGGTTGTGGTAGGCAGTACGGCTGGTGTGTATGTTAGTTACCTTGTGGTTGTGGTAGGCAGTACGGCTGGTGTGTATGTTAGTTACCTTGTGGTTGTGGTAGGCAGTACGGCTGGTGTGTATGCTAGTTACCTTGTGGTTGTGGTAGGCAGTACGGCTGGTGTGTATGCTAGTTACCTTGTGGTTGTGGTAGGCAGTACGGCTGGTGTGTATGCTAGTTACCTTGTGGTTGTGGTAGGCAGTACGGCTGGTGTGTATGCTAGTTACCTTGTGGTTGTGGTAGGCAGTACGGCTGGTGTGTAGGCTAGTTACCTTGTGGTTGTGGTAGGCAGTACGGCTGGTGTGTATGCTAGTTACCTTGTGGTTGTGGTAGGCAGTACGGCTGGTGTGTATGTTAGTTACCTTGTGGTTGTGGTAGGCAGTACGGCTGGTGTGTATGTTAGTTACCTTGTGGTTGTGGTAGGCAGTACGGCTGGTGTGTATGTTAGTTACCTTGTGGTTGTGGTAGGCAGTACGGCTGGTGTGTATGCTAGTTACCTTGTGGTTGTGGTAGGCAGTACGGCTGGTGTGTATGCTAGTTACCTTGTGGTTGTGGTAGGCAGTACGGCTGGTGTGTAGGCTAGTTACCTTGTGGTTGTGGTAGGCAGTACGGCTGGTGTGTATGCTAGTTACCTTGTGGTTGTGGTAGGCAGTACGGCTGGTGTGTATGTTAGTTACCTTGTGGTTGTGGTAGGCAGTACGGCTGGTGTGTATGCTAGTTACCTTGTGGTTGTGGTAGGCAGTACGGCTGGTGTGTATGCTAGTTACCTTGTGGTTGTGGTAGGCAGTACGGCTGGTGTGTAGGCTAGTTACCTTGTGGTTGTGGTAGGCAGTACGGCTGGTGTGTAGGCTAGTTACCTTGTGGTTGTGGTAGGCAGTACGGCTGGTGTGTATGTTAGTTACCTTGTGGTTGTGGTAGGCAGTACGGCTGGTGAGTATGTTAGTTACCTTGTGGTTGTGGTAGGCAGTACGGCTGGTGTGTATGCTAGTTACCTTGTGGTTGTGGTAGGCAGTACGGCTGGTGTGTATGCTAGTTACCTTGTGGTTGTGGTAGGCAGTACGGCTGGTGTGTATGTTAGTTACCTTGTGGTTGTGGTAGGCAGTACGGCTGGTGTGTAGGCTAGTTACCTTGTGGTTGTGGTAGGCAGTACGGCTGGTGTGTATGTTAGTTACCTTGTGGTTGTGGTAGGCAGTACGGCTGGTGAGTATGTTAGTTACCTTGTGGTTGTGGTAGGCAGTACGGCTGGTGTGTAGGTTAGTTACCTTGTGGTTGTGGTAGGCAGTACGGCTGGTGTGTAGGCTAGTTACCTTGTGGTTGTGGTAGGCAGTACGGCTGGTGTGTAGGCTAGTTACCTTGTGCTTGTGGTAGGCAGTACGGCTGGTGTGTATGTTAGTTACCTTGTGGTTGTGGTAGGCAGTACGGCTGGTGTGTATGTTAGTTACCTTGTGGTTGTGGTAGGCAGTACGGCTGGTGTGTAGGCTAGTTACCTTGTGGTTGTGGTAGGCAGTACGGCTGGTGTGTAGGCTAGTTACCTTGTGGTTGTGGTAGGCAGTACGGCTGGTGTGTAGGCTAGTTACCTTGTGGTTGTGGTAGGCAGTACGGCTGGTGTGTATGCTAGTTACCTTGTGGTTGTGTTAGGCAGTACGGCTGGTGTGTAGGCTAGTTACCTTGTGGTTGTGGTAGGCAGTACGGCTGGTGTGTAGGTTAGTTACCTTGTGGTTGTGGTAGGCAGTACGGCTGGTGTGTATGTTAGTTACCTTGTGGTTGTGGTAGGCAGTACGGCTGGTGTGTATGTTAGTTACCTTGTGGTTGTGGTAGGCAGTACGGCTGGTGTGTAGGCTAGTTACCTTGTGGTTGTGGTAGGCAGTACGGCTGGTGTGTATGCTAGTTACCTTGTGGTTGTGGTAGGCAGTACGGCTGGTGTGTAGGCTAGTTACCTTGTGGTTGTGGTAGGCAGTACGGCTGGTGTGTATGTTAGTTACCTTGTGGTTGTGGTAGGCAGTACGGCTGGTGTGTAGGCTAGTTACCTTGTGGTTGTGGTAGGCAGTACGGCTGGTGTGTATGCTAGTTACCTTGTGGTTGTGGTAGGCAGTACGGCTGGTGTGTATGCTAGTTACCTTGTGGTTGTGGTAGGCAGTACGGCTGGTGTGTATGTTAGTTACCTTGTGGTTGTGGTAGGCAGTACGGCTGGTGTGTATGCTAGTTACCTTGTGGTTGTGGTAGGCAGTACGGCTGGTGTGTATGTTAGTTACCTTGTGGTTGTGGTAGGCAGTACGGCTGGTGTGTAGGCTAGTTACCTTGTGGTTGTGGTAGGCAGTACGGCTGGTGTGTATGTTAGTTACCTTGTGGTTGTGGTAGGCAGTACGGCTGGTGTGTAGGCTAGTTACCTTGTGGTTGTGGTAGGCAGTACGGCTGGTGTGTAGGCTAGTTACCTTGTGGTTGTGGTAGGCAGTACGGCTGGTGTGTAGGCTAGTTACCTTGTGGTTGTGGTAGGCAGTACGGCTGGTGTGTATGCTAGTTACCTTGTGGTTGTGGTAGGCAGTACGGCTGGTGTGTAGGCTAGTTACCTTGTGGTTGTGGTAGGCAGTACGGCTGGTGTGTAGGCTAGTTACCTTGTGGTTGTGGTAGGCAGTACGGCTGGTGTGTAGGCTAGTTACCTTGTGGTTGTGGTAGGCAGTACGGCTGGTGTGTATGTTAGTTACCTTGTGGTTGTGGTAGGCAGTACGGCTGGTGTGTATGCTAGTTACCTTGTGGTTGTGGTAGGCAGTACGGCTGGTGTGTAGGCTAGTTACCTTGTGGTTGTGGTAGGCAGTACGGCTGGTGTGTATGCTAGTTACCTTGTGGTTGTGGTAGGCAGTACGGCTGGTGTGTATGTTAGTTACCTTGTGGTTGTGGTAGGCAGTACGGCTGGTGTGTAGGCTAGTTACCTTGTGGTTGTGGTAGGCAGTACGGCTGGTGTGTATGCTAGTTACCTTGTGGTTGTGGTAGGCAGTACGGCTGGTGTGTAGGCTAGTTACCTTGTGGTTGTGGTAGGCAGTACGGCTGGTGTGTATGCTAGTTACCTTGTGGTTGTGGTAGGCAGTACGGCTGGTGTGTAGGCTAGTTACCTTGTGGTTGTGGTAGGCAGTACGGCTGGTGTGTATGTTAGTTACCTTGTGGTTGTGGTAGGCAGTACGGCTGGTGTGTAGGCTAGTTACCTTGTGGTTGTGGTAGGCAGTACGGCTGGTGTGTAGGCTAGTTACCTTGTGGTTGTGGTAGGCAGTACGGCTGGTGTGTATGTTAGTTACCTTGTGGTTGTGGTAGGCAGTACGGCTGGTGTGTATGTTAGTTACCTTGTGGTTGTGGTAGGCAGTACGGCTGGTGTGTATGCTAGTTACCTTGTGGTTGTGGTAGGCAGTACGGCTGGTGTGTATGCTAGTTACCTTGTGGTTGTGGTAGGCAGTACGGCTGGTGTGTAGGCTAGTTACCTTGTGGTTGTGGTAGGCAGTACGGCTGGTGTGTATGTTAGTTACCTTGTGGTTGTGGTAGGCAGTACGGCTGGTGTGTATGTTAGTTACCTTGTGGTTGTGGTAGGCAGTACGGCTGGTGTGTATGCTAGTTACCTTGTGGTTGTGGTAGGCAGTACGGCTGGTGTGTAGGCTAGTTACCTTGTGGTTGTGGTAGGCAGTACGGCTGGTGTGTATGCTAGTTACCTTGTGGTTGTGGTAGGCAGTACGGCTGGTGTGTATGCTAGTTACCTTGTGGTTGTGGTAGGCAGTACGGCTGGTGTGTATGCTAGTTACCTTGTGGTTGTGGTAGGCAGTACGGCTGGTGTGTATGTTAGTTACCTTGTGGTTGTGGTAGGCAGTACGGCTGGTGTGTAGGCTAGTTACCTTGTGGTTGTGGTAGGCAGTACGGCTGGTGTGTATGTTAGTTACCTTGTGGTTGTGGTAGGCAGTCCGGCTGGTGTGTATGTTAGTTACCTTGTGGTTGTGGTAGGCAGTACGGCTGGTGTGTAGGCTAGTTACCTTGTGGTTGTGGTAGGCAGTACGGCTGGTGTGTAGGCTAGTTACCTTGTGGTTGTGGTAGGCAGTACGGCTGGTGTGTAGGCTAGTTACCTTGTGGTTGTGGTAGGCAGTACGGCTGGTGTGTATGTTAGTTACCTTGTGGTTGTGGTAGGCACTCCGGCTGGTGTGTATGTTAGTTACCTTGTGGTTGTGGTAGGCAGTACGGCTGGTGTGTAGGCTAGTTACCTTGTGGTTGTGGTAGGCAGTACGGCTGGTGTGTATGTTAGTTACCTTGTGGTTGTGGTAGGCAGTACGGCTGGTGTGTAGGCTAGTTACCTTGTGGTTGTGGTAGGCAGTACGGCTGGTGTGTATGCTAGTTACCTTGTGGTTGTGGTAGGCAGTACGGCTGGTGTGTAGGCTAGTTACCTTGTGGTTGTGGTAGGCAGTACGGCTGGTGTGTATGTTAGTTACCTTGTGGTTGTGGTTGTGGTAGGCAGTACGGCTGGTGTGTATGCTAGTTACCTTGTGGTTGTGGTAGGCAGTACGGCTGGTGTGTATGTTAGTTACCTTGTGGTTGTGGTAGGCAGTACGGCTGGTGTGTATGCTAGTTACCTTGTGGTTGTGGTAGGCAGTACGGCTGGTGTGTAGGCTAGTTACCTTGTGGTTGTGGTAGGCAGTACGGCTGGTGTGTATGCTAGTTACCTTGTGGTTGTGGTAGGCAGTACGGCTGGTGTGTATGTTAGTTACCTTGTGGTTGTGGTAGGCAGTACGGCTGGTGTGTAGGCTAGTTACCTTGTGGTTGTGGTAGGCAGTACGGCTGGTGTGTAGGCTAGTTACCTTGTGGTTGTGGTAGGCAGTACGGCTGGTGTGTATGTTAGTTACCTTGTGGTTGTGGTAGGCAGTACGGCTGGTGTGTAGGCTAGTTACCTTGTGGTTGTGGTAGGCAGTACGGCTGGTGTGTATGCTAGTTACCTTGTGGTTGTGGTA
The DNA here is from genome assembly GCF_964263955.1 of Coregonus lavaretus. Lineage (NCBI taxonomy): Eukaryota > Metazoa > Chordata > Actinopteri > Salmoniformes > Salmonidae > Coregonus > Coregonus lavaretus. Next base: position 45,957,188 of record NC_140007.1, read on the forward strand.
GGCAGTACGGCTGGTGTGTAGGTTAGTTACCTTGTGGTTGTGGTAGGCAGTACGGCTGGTGTGTAGGCTAGTTACCTTGTGGTTGTGGTAGGCAGTACGGCTGGTGTGTAGGCTAGTTACCTTGTGGTTGTGGTAGGCAGTACGGCTGGTGTGTATGTTAGTTACCTTGTGGTTGTGGTAGGCAGTATGGCTGGTGTGTAGGCTAGTTACCTTGTGGTTGTGGTAGGCAGTACGGCTGGTGTGTATGTTAGTTACCTTGTGGTTGTGGTAGGCAGTACGGCTGGTGTGTAGGCTAGTTACCTTGTGGTTGTGGTAGGCAGTACGGCTGGTGTGTATGCTAGTTACCTTGTGGTTGTGGTAGGCAGTACGGCTGGTGTGTATGCTAGTTACCTTGTGGTTGTGGTAGGCAGTACGGCTGGTGTGTAGGTTAGTTACCTTGTGGTTGTGGTAGGCAGTACGGCTGGTGTGTATGTTAGTTACCTTGTGGTTGTGGTAGGCAGTACGGCTGGTGTGTATGTTAGTTACCTTGTGGTTGTGGTAGGCAGTACGGCTGGTGTGTAGGCTAGTTACCTTGTGGTTGTGGTAGGCAGTACGGCTGGTGTGTATGCTAGTTACCTTGTGGTTGTGGTAGGCAGTACGGCTGGTGTGTATGCTAGTTACCTTGTGGTTGTGGTAGGCAGTACGGCTGGTGTGTATGTTAGTTACCTTGTGGTTGTGGTAGGCAGTACGGCTGGTGTGTATGCTAGTTACCTTGTGGTTGTGGTAGGCAGTACGGCTGGTGTGTATGTTAGTTACCTTGTGGTTGTGGTAGGCAGTACGGCTGGTGTGTAGGCTAGTTACCTTGTGGTTGTGGTAGGCAGTACGGCTGGTGTGTATGTTAGTTACCTTGTGGTAGGCAGTACGGCTGGTGTGTAGGCTAGTTACCTTGTGGTTGTGGTAGGCAGTACGGCTGGTGTGTATGTTAGTTACCTTGTGGTTGTGGTAGGCAGTACGGCTGGTGTGTATGTTAGTTACCTTGTGGTTGTGGTAGGCAGTACGGCTGGTGTGTAGGCTAGTTACCTTGTGGTTGTGGTAGGCAGTACGGCTGGTGTGTATGCTAGTTACCTTGTGGTTGTGGTGGGCAGTACGGCTGGTGTGTATGCTAGTTACCTTGTGGTTGTGGTAGGCAGTACGGCTGGTGTGTAGGCTAGTTACCTTGTGGTTGTGGTAGGCAGTACGGCTGGTGTGTATGCTAGTTACCTTGTGGTTGTGGTAGGCAGTACGGCTGGTGTGTAGGCTAGTTACCTTGTGGTTGTGGTAGGCAGTACGGCTGGTGTGTATGCTAGTTACCTTGTGGTTGTGGTGGGCAGTACGGCTGGTGTGTATGTTAGTTACCTTGTGGTTGTGGTAGGCAGTACGGCTGGTGTGTAGGCTAGTTACCTTGTGGTTGTGGTAGGCAGTACGGCTGGTGTGTATGCTAGTTACCTTGTGGTTGTGGTAGGCAGTACGGCTGGTGTGTAGGCTAGTTACCTTGTGGTTGTGGTAGGCAGTACGGCTGGTGTGTATGCTAGTTACCTTGTGGTTGTGGTAGGCAGTACGGCTGGTGTGTATGTTAGTTACCTTGTGGTTGTGGTAGGCAGTACGGCTGGTGTGTATGTTAGTTACCTTGTGGTTGTGGTAGGCAGTACGGCTGGTGTGTAGGCTAGTTACCTTGTGGTTGTGGTAGGCAGTACGGCTGGTGTGTATGCTAGTTACCTTGTGGTTGTGGTAGGCAGTACGGCTGGTGTGTATGCTAGATACCTTGTGGTTGTGGTAGGCAGTACGGCTGGTGTGTAGGCTAGTTACCTTGTGGTTGTGGTAGGCAGTACGGCTGGTGTGTATGTTAGTTACCTTGTGGTTGTGGTAGGCAGTACGGCTGGTGTGTATGCTAGTTACCTTGTGGTTGTGGTAGGCAGTACGGCTGGTGTGTAGGCTGGCCAGCAGGCCTTTGGTCTGCTGCTGAACCCCAGAGGGAGTGGACATGGACAGGAGCAAGGTGGCCAACTCCAGCGCTGCAGCCTTGTTCTTCTCCTGAACCGTCACATACACAATTTATATAGTTTACTACACATAATATAATAATAATATAATAATAATAATAATAATAATATGCCATTTAGCAGACGCTTTTATCCAAAGCGACTTACAGTCATGTGTGCATACATTTTTGCGTATGGGTGGTCCCGGGGATCGAACCCACTACCCTGGCGTTACAAGCGCCATGCTCTACCAGCTGAGCTACAGAGGTAGGTAGCTACAGAGATAGTTTCTGTCTTGTAAAGCTATATAATAAGACCACTCAACATGCAGCTTCTGTTTCTGTCTAGTTTTACAACAGACAAAATACTACTACATTGGTACTAAATTGAGGATTGTGGGCCTGATTTTGACAATGCAAAAAGTAGTGTGAAACGAGAGCGTCTTTCTCTGTGAAAGATGTAGTGAAGACCTTGCCTTTTCATTGGAGGAGCCCACAGCAAAGCAGCTCTCCAGTGCTTCCAGAGAGCTCACCACCAACCTAAGGAGTAGTGAATTAATTGATCAATTAATCAATAATCAATATATCAATCAATCAATCAAAAACAACTTCAAATCAAGTCTAAGCTAGTCTATTGAATAAATAAATAAAAAAATTCCATCAAACATCCATTCAATGTTTAAAGTGAGAACAAGCCTTGTTGTAATAATGAGTTGCATTGTTAGAGCAAACATCAGAATGATGATATTTTTGAAGAGTGCATTTCACATGTCATGTTCAGTCTCACACGCACGCACAAACACGCACAAACACACACACACTCTCTCCTCTACGCACACACACACACACCATGCTAACAAGCAGAGAAAGAGCGGTTACTAACCGGTCCAAGGTTGATAAGGACTCAGTTTCACAACTTTTTTATTGATTGTATTTTTGGGAGCAAAGAAAAAGAAAAACAATGTGTGAGGATCACAGAAAGAAACCGAGAAAAAGAAAAACAACGTGTGAGGATCACAGAAAGAAACCGAGAAAAAGAAAAACAATGTGTGAGGATCACAGAAAGAAACCAAGAAGAAGAAAAACAATGTGTGAGGATCACAGAAAGAAACCAAGAAGAAGAAAAACAATGTGTGTGAGGATCACAGAAAGAAACCAAGAAGAAGAAAAACAATGTGTGAGGATCACAGAAAGAAACCAAGAAGAAGAAAATTGGTGAACAGAGGAAGAAGCAGAACAACAAGCCATTATGATTGCAGCCATGCAGCGGACCCGCACACACACACACACACACACACACACACACACACAGATAGACACAAACACTCTCTCTCTCTCTCTCACACACACACACACACACACACACACAGATAGACACAAACTCTCTCTCTCTCTCTCTCACACACACACACACAACTACCACCACCTAAATTCCTGACCCTACTATACAGACTCCACGGGCTGAGGGGTGAGGAGAGAGGAACTATATTACAGAGAGACTGAGGGGTGAGGAGAGAGGGAACTATATTACAGAGAGACTGAGGGGTGAGGAGGGAGGGAACTATATTACAGAGAGACTGAGGGGTGAGGAGAGAGGAACTATATTACAGAGAGACTGAGGGGTGAGGAGAGAGGGAACTATATTACAGAGAGACTGAGGGGTCAGGAGAGAGGGAACTATATTACAGAGAGACTGAGGGGTCAGGAGAGAGGAACTATATTACAGAGAGACTGAGGGGTGAGGAGAGAGGGAACTATATTACAGAGAGACTGAGGGGTCAGGAGAGAGGGAACTATATTACAGAGAGACTGAGGGGTGAGGAGAGAGGGAACTATATTACAGAGAGACTGAGGGGTGAGGAGAGAGGAACTATATTACAGGGAGACTGAGGGGTCAGGAGAGGGGGAACTATATTACAGGGAGACTGAGGGGTGAGGAGAGAGGGAACTATATTACAGAGAGACTGAGGGGTGAGGAGAGAGGGAACTATATTACAGAGAGACTGAGGGGTGAGGAGAGAGGGAACTATATTACAGAGAGACTGAGGGGTGAGGAGAGAGGAACTATATTACAGAGAGACTGAGGGGTGAGGAGAGAGGGAACTATATTACAGAGAGACTGAGGGGTGAGGAGAGGGGAACTATATTACAGAGAGACTGAGGGGTGGGGAGAGAGGGAACTATATTACTGGGAGACTGAGGGGTCAGGAGAGAGGGAACTATATTACAGAGAGACTGAGGGGTGAGGAGAGAGGAGAGAGGGAACTATATTACAGAGAGACTGGGGGGTGAGGAGAGAGGGAACTATATTACAGAGAGACTGAGGGGTGAGGAGAGAGGGAACTATATTACAGAGAGACTGAGGGGTGAGGAGAGAGGGAACTATATTACAGAGAGACTGAGGGGTGAGGAGAGAGGGAACTATATTACAGGGAGACTGAGGGGTGAGGAGAGAGGGAACTATATTACAGGGAGACTGAGGGGTGAGGAGAGAGGAACTATATTACAGAGAGACTGAGGGGTCAGGAGAGAGGGAACTATATTACAGAGAGACTGAGGGGTGAGGAGAGAGGAACTATATTACAGGGAGACTGAGGGGTCAGGAGAGGGGGAACTATATTACAGGGAGACTGAGGGGTGAGGAGAGAGGGAACTACATTACAGAGAGACTGAGGGGTGAGGAGAGAGGAACTATATTACAGGGAGACTGAGGGGTCAGGAGAGGGGGAACTATATTACAGGGAGACTGAGGGGTGAGGAGAGAGGGAACTATATTACAGAGAGACTGAGGGGTGAGGAGAGAGGAGAGAGGGAACTATATTACAGAGAGACTGGGGGGTGAGGAGAGAGGAACTATATTACAGAGAGACTGATGGGTGAGGAGAGAGGGAACTATATTACAGAGAGACTGAGGGGTGAGGAGAGAGGGAACTATATTACAGAGAGACTGAGGGGTGAGGAGAGAGGGAACTATATTACAGAGAGACTGAGGGGTGAGGAGAGAGGGAACTATATTACAGAGAGACTGAGGGGTGAGGAGAGAGGGAACTATATTACAGAGAGACTGAGGGGTGAGGAGAGAGGGAACTATATTACAGAGAGACTGAGGGGTGAGGAGAGAGGGAACTATATTACAGAGAGACTGAGGGGTGAGGAGAGAGGAACTATATTACAGAGAGACTGAGGGGTGAGGAGAGAGGAACTATATTACAGAGAGACTGAGGGGTCAGGAGAGAGGAACTATATTACAGGGAGACTGAGGGGTGAGGAGAGAGGGAACTATATTACAGAGAGACTGAGGGGTCAGGAGAGAGGGAACTATATTACAGAGAGACTGAGGGGTGAGGAGAGAGGGAACTATATTACAGAGAGACTGAGGGGTGAGGAGAGAGGGAACTATATTACAGAGAGACTGAGGGGTGAGGAGAGAGGAACTATATTACAGAGAGACTGAGGGGTCAGGAGAAAGGGAACTATATTACAGAGAGACTGAGGGGTCAGGAGAGAGGAACTATATTACAGAGAGACTGAGGGGTGAGGAGAGAGGGAACTATATTACAGAGAGACTGAGGGGTGAGGAGAGAGGGAACTATATTACAGAGAGACTGAGGGGTCAGGAGAAAGGGAACTATATTACAGAGAGACTGAGGGGTCAGGAGAGAGGGAACTATATTACAGAGAGACTGAGGGGTGAGGAGGGAGGGAACTATATTACAGGGAGACTGAGGGGTGAGGAGAGAGGAACTATATTACAGAGAGACTGAGGGGTGAGGAGAGAGGGAACTATATTACAGAGAGACTGAGGGGTCAGGAGAAAGGGAACTATATTACAGAGAGACTGAGGGGTCAGGAGAGAGGGAACTATATTACAGAGAGACTGAGGGGTGAGGAGAGAGGAACTATATTACAGGGAGACTGAGGGGTGAGGAGAGAGGGAACTATATTACAGAGAGACTGAGGGGTGAGGAGAGAGGGAACTATATTACAGAGAGACTGAGGGGTGAGGAGAGGGGGAACTATATTACAGAGAGACTGAGGGGTGAGGAGAGAGGGAACTATATTACAGAGAGACTGAGGGGTGAGGAGAGAGGAACTATATTACAGAGAGACTGAGGGGTCAGGAGAGGGGGAACTATATTACAGAGAGACTGAGGGGTGAGGAGAGAGGGAACTATATTACAGAGAGACTGAGGGGTGAGGAGAGAGGGAACTATATTACAGAGAGACTGAGGGGTCAGGAGAGAGGAACTATATTACAGAGAGACTGAGGGGTGAGGAGAGAGGGAACTATATTACAGAGAGACTGAGGGGTGAGGAGAGAGGAAACTATCTTACAGAGAGACTGAGGGGTCAGGAGAGAGGAACTATATTACAGGGAGACTGAGGGGTCAGGAGAGAGGGAACTATATTACAGAGAGACTGAGGGGTGAGGAGAGAGGGAACTATATTACAGAGAGACTGAGGGGTGAGGAGAGAGGGAACTATATTACAGAGAGACTGAGGGGTCAGGAGAGAGGGAACTATATTACTGGGAGACTGAGGGGTCAGGAGAGAGGGAACTATATTACAGAGAGACTGAGGGGTGAGGAGAGAGGGAACTATATTACAGAGAGACTGAGGGGTGAGGAGAGAGGGAACTATATTACAGAGAGACTGAGGGGTGAGGAGAGAGGGAACTATATTACAGGGAGACTGAGGGGTCAGGAGAGAGGGAACTATATTACAGAGAGACTGAGGGGTGAGGAGAGAGGGAACTATATTACAGAGAGACTGAGGGGTCAGGAGAGAGGGAACTATATTACTGGGAGACTGAGGGGTCAGGAGAGAGGGAACTATATTACAGAGAGACTGAGGGGTGAGGAGAGAGGGAACTATATTACAGAGATACTGAGGGGTCAGGAGAGAGGGAACTATATTACAGGGAGACTGAGGGGTCAGGAGAGAGGGAACTATATTACAGAGAGACTGAGGGGTGAGGAGAGAGGGAACTATATTACAGAGAGACTGAGGGGTCAGGAGAGAGGGAACTATATTACAGGGAGACTGAGGGGTCAGGAGAGAGGGAACTATATTACAGAGAGACTGAGGGGTGAGGAGAGAGGGAACTATATTACAGAGAGACTATAAGTTCTACAGCTAATGCTATTCTACTGGTTGTAGCTTGGGTCGTGTTCATTAGGGCACATTGTAGCAAAATGTTTTGCATGGAAAACAAAATAAGTGTTTATTTCTGGATAAATCCCTCACCGTTTTGGAGCTTCTTGTGGGAACCTGTCTCTAGTCTAGTTGACCCTTTGGTTAACCTTTGAACCCTGTTACGTTTGCCCGTGACCATTAACACTAACCTCTCCAGCACGGTGCCGCCGGTGGAGGTTGGCGAGACGATGTCACCTTCCCCGGTGCCGTTGCCGGTGTTGAGGTTGGGAGAGCACACGTTGTTGACGGAGGCCGAGGGGAAGTCCTCGGGGGGCTCATCAGGCCAGCCAAACTGCTCCTTGGTTTTACCATAGATCTTTATAGAGTCCAGCATGGTGACGCCCGCCGGGTCCACTGACGCTCCGACTGGAGGAAGGAAGAAAAAGGAGAGGTTAGTCGGAGACAGCTGGCAGACGTTTACGACTCGAGGGAAAATTTACATTTTTCAGATGTTAAGCAATTTGCACAGCAGATAAATGTTCACGCTTTCAGTGTATAACCAAACTAGCCCATATTGAACACTAGATTGGCACATATCTCAGGGCCAGTTTGCCGACCCATACTAAACCTAGCTCTGGATTACCATCTCCATTGAATGTGTGTTTTAGTCCAGGACTAGTCGGGTTTCTGTGAGGAAAACTGTGACATCACATCCTGTGTTCTTACTGAAGATGGAGAGTTTCTTGTCTGCCTGCAGAGCCTCCTCCCTGGTGAAGGGGAAGTCGAACCAGCGAGCCCGGGTCATGTTCATCTGCATGGTGCGCCCAAAGATCTCCAGGTAAGAGGGCGCCCGCTCGACGGCCTGGGTGCCCACCTGCACCCGCATGCCTGTCATCACCATGGAGATGTTGTTGTTTACCGTCTCTACTGTGAAGCCTCCAGGCTGGGCAGAGGGGGAAGAGATAACCATGTCATTAAGATGAGAAAAAGGGGGCAGTCTGAACAGCATGTAGAAATACAGTGTGCATGTGTAACTTTGTCCTCCAAAATGGTTCCACAGCCTTCCATTAAAAAAACAATACCGGTCAAAAGTTTTAGAACACCTACTCATTCCAAGGTTTTTCTTTATTTTTTAAAACTATTTTCTACATTGTAGAATAATAGTGAAGAGATCAAAACTATTGAAATGACACATATGGAATCATGTGGTAACCAAAAAAGTGTTAAACAAATCAAAATATATTTTCTATTTGAGATTCTTCAAATAGCCACCCTTTGCCTTGATGACAGCTTTGCACACTCTTGGCATTCTCTCAACCAGCTTCATGAGGTAGTCACCTGGAATGCATTTCAATTAACAGGTGTGCCTTGTTAAAAGTTAATGCGTTTGAGCCAATCAGCTGTGTTGTGACAAGGTAGGGGGGTATACAGAAGAAAGCCCTATTTGGTAAAAGACCAAGTCCATATTATGTCAAGAACAGGTCAAATAAGCAAAGAGAAACGACAGTCCATCATAACTTTAAGACATGAAGGTCAGTCAATCCGAAAAGTGCAGTCGCTAAAACCATCTAGCGCTATGATGAAACTGGCTCTCATGAGGACCACCACAGGAATGGAAGACCCAGAGTTACCTCTGCTGCAGAGGATACGTTCATTAGAGTTACCAGCCTCAGAAATTGCAGCCCAAATAAATGCTTCACCAAGTTCAAGTAACAGACACATCTCAACATCAACTGTTCAGAGGGGACTGTGTGAATCAGGCCTTCATGGTGAAATTACTGCAAAGAAACCACTACTAAAGGACACCAATAAGAAAAAGAGACCTGCTTGGGCCAAGAAACACGAGCAATGGACATTAGACCGGTGGAAATGTGTCCTTTGGTCTGATGAGTCCAAATGTGAGATTTTTGGTTCCAACTGCTGTGTCTTTGTGAGACGCAGAGTAGGTGAACGGATGATCTCCGCATGTGTGGTTCCCACCGTGAAGCATGGAGGAGGAGGTGTGATGGTGTGGGGGTGCTTTGCTGGTGACACTGTCTGTGATTTATTTAGAATTCAAGGCACACTTAACCAGCATGGCTACCACAGCATTCTGCAGCGATACTCCATCCCATCTGGTTCGGGCTTAGTGGGACTGTCATTTGTTTTTCAACAGGACAATGACCCAAAACACACCTCCAGGCTGTGTAAGGGCTATTTGACCAAGAAGGAGTGTGATGGAGTGCTGCATCAGATGACCTGGCCTCCACAATCACCCGACCTCAACCCAATCGAGATGGTTTTGGATGAGTTGGACCGCAGAGTGAAGGAAAAGCAGCCAACAAGTGCTCTGCATATGTGGGAACTCCTTCAAGACTGTTGGAAAAGCATTCCTCATGAAGCTGGTTGAGAGAATGCCAAGAGTGTGCAAAGCTGTCATCAAGGCAAAGGGTGGCTACTTTGAAGAATCTAAAATGTAAAATATATTTTGATTTGTTTAACACATGGTTTTGGTTACAACACGATTCCATATGTGTTATTTCATAGTTTTGATGTCTTCACTATTATTCTACAATGAAGAAAATAGTAAAAATAAAGAAAAACCCTTG
>NC_140007.1:45971907-46074751 GCF_964263955.1 Coregonus lavaretus
CCTGTCTCGGAGCTCTATGGACAATTCCTTCGACCTCATGGATTGGTTTTTGCTCTGACATGCACTGTCAACTGTGGGACCTTATTTAGACAGGTGTGTGCATTTACAAATCATGTCCAATCAATTGGATTTACCACAGGTGGACTCCAATCAAGTTGTAGAAACATCTCAAGGATGAAACAGGATGCACCTGAGCTCAATTTCGAGTCTCAAAGCAAAGGGTCTGAATACTTATTTAAATATTGCATTTCAATTTCTAAAAACCTGTTTTCGCTGTGTCATTATGGGGTTTTGCGTGTATATTGATGAGGAAAAACATGTATTTAATCCATTTTAGAATAAGGCTGTAACATAACAAAATGTGGAAAGGGGGAAGGGGTCTGAATTAGGGCTGTGGCGGTCACGGAATTTCTTCAGCCGGTGATTGTCAAGCAAATAACTGTCGGTCTCACGGTAAATTAACCGTTAATTAACAAACACATTTAGCATCTCCTGGCTTCCACCCACAGCCTACAAGCCACTGATGCAGACCTTTGGAACATCTACATTTTAAAAAGTCTAATAAATCCATGTAATATAGCCTACACCTTCACAATAAATCCATTATTTATTTGACAGGTCTAAGAAGTATGATATGAAGAAAATGTAGTCTATTTCAGAAGAACAGAATAGCATCTGAGTTGTCCTTATGTTAGGTCCTGATCTGGCTATGCCAAATGGCTGTGGGCTACACTAGTTCATTTAGCAGACAAGATTTGCTAAGAATTCCGTGGCATTATTTTATAGTATGAAGAATACAATTGAACAAAGCTGAATAAAATAGAAAGGATATTTTCTCCAAATGATTTGGGGGAGGGCGCACATGCGGCTATTCTGTGTTGAGTGGTTAACAAAGAAACAGGTCCTCCTATATGCTTAATTTAGAGTTATTAATGTAACTTTAGTTGTTCTACAAACGTTGGGCTGCATGATGCGACTCCAATGATGATTTGAAAAAAGTTGCTTGAAAAGGCACGAGCTCTGCTTTGTTTTTTGGGCAGGGCTGTACACACTTCATCAGTCACAATTTGACAAGCACTTGATAACGCCTCGAATTTCACGGGCGGCATCCCCTTTGTGTGACCGTAATGCCACCCTAAAAAAAAAATTGGCCGTTGTGCCCTTCTCCCTGAGTGCTGCACGCTCCGAAGCACCTCTCACGCACATGGTTCTCCATCAGGTGATCGGGTCTTTCTCACAGGCTACAAGTGAAGACAGACACAACGGGGACCCAACTGCGCGTCCTTATCCAATTCCCGAGGTGCAAATTGAAGATAATGGAAGAACTGTCCACATTTACTTTTCGTCAGCCAACAAGATGCAAAAGCGCTAGCCTATGTCAATCTACTATCCCCCACAGTCAACCCATTTCTATTCTTTGCGAGAAATAAATATTCCAAACATAGTCTGTGACAGTTGTGGGATGCGATAGATCCCAAATTAATACAACCACTAGCATCAAAAAACTTTTTTTACGCAAAGTGGCTGACATAACAGATCAGAACGTTTATCTTAAAATGTTGATAAACTATTAGGCTATTTCTTCACATTATAAGTGCAGCAATGCGTACGGGGCAGTAGGCTATACGTTTGAATGTTCCATTAGCGGAAAAACACCATGATCAAAAGTGACCGCAAATGCAATTATGCATGTAATGCTTTTATTATAAACGTGCATTTTTATGGTGAAAATTATCTTCCCCAAACTTGAAACTCACGCGGTACTTATATATGCCAGTTAGGCTCTACACCCCTCGTAAAGCAGATTAATGTGCTTAATTTTAAGACGTTATTTGACCACTTTAGTTGTGATATAAACCTTATTAAAACATATAGGCATATGGGCTAGGCTACATGAGGTGTGCGACTATGATTAGAAAAAGTAGCACAAAAAAAAGCATTGTTTCTTACGCTGGGCATCATTCACAAGAGATAATATATAATTCACAAGTGATAGGCTAATATTGTCACCCATCACACTATTCTTGTTTAAATCTTGTCTTTACATATGCTAAATAATATATGTATGAAGTTAGTTTTGATTTAGAATGGACCATTATCATGCACCTGTCTCAGAACAGAGGCAGGGGAAAAAATACATTACATTTACATTTTAGTCATTTAGCAGACGCTCTTATTCAGAGCGACTTACAGTTAGTGAGTGCATACATTTTTTCATACTGGCCCTCCGTGGGAATCGAACCCACAACCCTGGCGTTGCAAGCGCCATGCTCTACCAACTGAGCTACACGGGACATGTCATCTATGTACTTAAATAGCGAATGGAGGATGCTTTTCCCCGTGGTTCATTTTCATGCCAGCCAGGTAGGCTATACTCCTGTTGTAAAGCGAAGCAATGTGCTTAATATTAGGAAAGTTGAGAAATAAATATAGTAGGCCTAGCCTCTAGAAAGCTGATGGGATCCTCCTCTTTTTAATAGAGGCCATCAAAACTCTGTTTTCTCTTGCAATTGCATAGCCTATAGAAATGTTGCGCAACATGAGCTCATGGGCTCTCATGAAGCGTTTGATTAGATTTTCAATTGCATTGATGTCAGAGTGATTAGAGGGACAATGGAGTGCTGAGTACCAGGCAGTTAGCAAGTTTGGTAGACCATCAGCAGCATCAGAGCTTGGAGAAGGATAATTACCGTGACTAAACGTGGAATTTGACTGCCTTCATGTCTCGTGACCGCCGGTGTGGCGGTAATACGGCCACCGCAACAGCCCTAATCTGAATACTTTCCGAATGCACTATATATATATACACACACGTAGCTAGTTATGCCCTAAATCTAGAGACAGGGGTTCTTTCTCAATTCCTTGCATTCTCTCCTCGCCTCCTTCTGAAAACGCATTGGAGAAGAAGGTCAAAGGGGAGGACCTTGAACCCTCTGCCCCCATATGGTTGAGAGGGAGTCAAGAAGCCAGGATGTGAGGAATCGTAGACATAGCCTACCATGTCTACGTGGTGATGTGTATTTTTAATGGATTATCATTAAGACCTTTGATTTTTAATAAAGTACAGTGGTTATTTTCCACAACAGTGGTAGAAGCTTCTGAAGGCCATTTAGTGAATCTGACTAACCTTGAGTCCACAGACAGCCAGGTAGTCTTCGTTGCAGGGGTTCCCAGTGAGGCTGAGCACGGTGAAGGGGACGGGGGCCGAGGCCAGACGAGTCAGGGTTAACTTCCTCTTACTGGAGTCAGCCTGCTTTAGGAGAGCCGACAGCTGCAGGACGGTGATCTGGAGACGAGGGGAGAAGGGGGACAGGGGAGGAGAGGAGAGGAGAGGAGAGAGCAGAGGGTTAGGGAACCCTGGTTCAGCACCAGACAGAAGGGGTACCTAGCGTTCTGGTTCAATTAAACCAAGATTGGTTAGCATCTAAAAGCACACAAAATGACATCAGGATGAAACGCTGCTTTTGAACTTTTTAATACAATTTAGTGCAACAATGGCACGAAGAAACCAGTATGACCCCACATGAACCCTGTGTCTCTGCCTTTGTGTGTGTCTCTGCCTGTGTGTGTGTGTGTGTGTGTGTGTCTCTCTGCCTGTGTGTGTGTGTGTGTCTGCCCGTGTGTGTGTGTGTGTGTGTGTGTCTGCCTGTGTGTGTGTGTGTGTGTCTGCCCCCGTGTGTGTGTGTGTGTGTGTGTGTCTGCCCGTGTGTGTGTGTGTGTCTGCCCGTGTGTCTGCCCGTGTGTGTGTGTGTGTGTGTGTGTGTGTGTCTGCCTGTGTGTGTGTGTGTCTCTCTGCCTGTGTGTGTGTGTGTGTCTGCCCGTGTGTGTGTGTGTGTGTCTGCCCGTGTGTGTGTGTGTGTGTGTGTGTGTGTGTGTGTGTGTGTGTCTCTCTGCCTGTGTGTGTGTGTGTGTGTCCCTGCCTGTGTGTGTCCCTGCCTGTGTGTCTCTCTGCCTGTGTGTGTCTCTGCCTGTGTGTGTCCCTGCCTGTGTGTCCTTGTGTGTGGTGCCAGTGCCCACCTTGCCCTTCTCGTGGCTGACGGCGAGGTGCTGGCGACGGCCCTGGGGCGAAGACAACACACACATGGCGACACGACGCAGCACGTGGGCACTGATGAGCTGTCTGATGGTCTGGCCCTGGTCCCCACTGTAGTTCATACGCACGTTCTCAAACGCTCCCTCCTGGGAACCAAGGGTGGGCACCTGGGGAGAGGGGAGGAAGGGGCATGTTAGTCATGAGGGAGGACAGAGAGTCTTAATTCAGCATCAAATACTGCATGTTTCTCACATTTCGCTAAGCTTAGACATCCTCAACCCTACTCCTGGAGAGCTGCAGCAGCACTGGTGGTTTTTGTCCCAGCTAAGTTCTACACCTTGATCAGATGAATCAGGTGTTTTCACCGCTGTGAACTGAATCAGGTGTTTTCAACGCTGTGAACTGAATCAGGTGTTTTCACCGCTGAACTGAATCAGGTGTTTTCACCGCTGTGAACTGAATCAGGTGTTTTCACCGCTGTGAACTGAATCAGGTGTTTTCACCGCTGTGAACTGAATCAGGTGTTTTCACCGCTGTGAACTGAATCAGGTGTTTTCACCGCTGTGAACTGAATCAGGTGTTTTCACCGCTGTGAACTGAATCAGGTGTTTTCACCGCTGAACTGAATCAGGTGTTTTCACCGCTGAACTGAATCAGGTGTTTTCACCGCTGAACTGAATCAGGTGTTTTCACCGCTGAACTGAATCAGGTGTTTTCACCGCTGAACTGAATCAGGTGTTTTCACCGCTGAACTGAATCAGGTGTTTTCACCGCTGAACTGAATCAGGTGTTTTCACCGCTGAACTGAATCAGGTGTTTTCACCGCTGAACTGAATCTATACTGCCTCCCAGTCTACAGTGGTGGAACTCTCAGTCATAGTTAAAGACTAAAGGAATAGTTGGTCAGTCATCTCAACACTGTGTAGCTCATTGAGGGTTAGGGTTATGAATAAAGACCTACCATGAGTTGGTCAGGGTTAGGGTTATGAATAAAGTCCTACCATGAGTTGGTCAGGGTCAGGGTTAGGGTTATGAATGAAGTCCTACCATGAGTTGGTCAGGGTCAGGGTTAGGGTTATGAATAAAGTCCTACCATGAGTTGGTCAGGGTCAGGGTTAGGGTTATGAATGAAGTCCTACCATGAGTTGGTCAGGGTTAGGGATATGAATAAAGTCCTACGATGAGTTGGTTAGGGTTAGGGTTAGGAATAAAGTCCTACCATGAGTTGGTCAGGGTTATGAATAAAGTCCTACGATGAGTTGGTCAGGGTTAGGGTTATGAATAAAGTCCTACGATGAGTTGGTCAGGGTTAGGGTTATGAATAAAGTCCTACCATGAGTTGGTCAGGGTTAGGGTTATGAATAAAGTCCTACCATGAGTTGGTCAGGTTTAGGGTTATGAATAAAGTCCTACCATGAGTTGGTCAGGTTTAGGGTTATGAATAAAGTCCTACCATGAGTTGGTCAGGGTTAGGGTTATGAATAAAGTCCTACCCATGAGTTGGTCAGGGTTAGGGTTAGGAATAAAGTCCTACCATGAGTTGGTCAGGTTTAGGGTTATGAATAAAGTCCTACCATGAGTTGGTCAGGGTTAGGGTTATGAATAAAGTCCTACCATGAGTTGGTCAGGGTTAGGGTTAGGAATAAAGTCCTACCATGAGTTGGTTAGGGTTATGAATAAAGTCCTACCATGAGTTGGTCAGGGTTAGGGTTATGAATAAAGACCTACCATGAGTTGGTCAGGGTTAGGGTTATGAATAAAGTCCTACCATGAGTTGGTCAGGGTCAGGGTTAGGGTTATGAATGAAGTCCTACCATGAGTTGGTCAGGGTTAGGGTTATGGTTATGAATAAAGTCCTACCATGAGTTGGTCAGGGTTAGGGTTATGAATAAAGACCTACCATGAGTTGGTCAGGGTTAGGGTTATGAATAAAGTCCTACCATGAGTTGGTCAGGGTCAGGGTTAGGGTTATGAATGAAGTCCTACCATGAGTTGGTCAGGGTCAGGGTTAGGGTTATGAATAAAGTCCTACCATGAGTTGGTCAGGGTCAGGGTTAGGGTTATGAATGAAGTCCTACCATGAGTTGGTCAGGGTTAGGGATATGAATAAAGTCCTACGATGAGTTGGTTAGGGTTAGGGTTAGGAATAAAGTCCTACCATGAGTTGGTCAGGGTTATGAATAAAGTCCTACGATGAGTTGGTCAGGGTTAGGGTTATGAATAAAGTCCTACGATGAGTTGGTCAGGGTTAGGGTTATGAATAAAGTCCTACCATGAGTTGGTCAGGGTTAGGGTTATGAATAAAGTCCTACCATGAGTTGGTCAGGTTTAGGGTTATGAATAAAGTCCTACCATGAGTTGGTCAGGTTTAGGGTTATGAATAAAGTCCTACCATGAGTTGGTCAGGGTTAGGGTTATGAATAAAGTCCTACCCATGAGTTGGTCAGGGTTAGGGTTAGGAATAAAGTCCTACCATGAGTTGGTCAGGTTTAGGGTTATGAATAAAGTCCTACCATGAGTTGGTCAGGGTTAGGGTTATGAATAAAGTCCTACCCATGAGTTGGTCAGGGTTAGGGTTAGGAATAAAGTCCTACCATGAGTTGGTCAGGGTTAGGGTTATGAATAAAGTCCTACCATGAGTTGGTCAGGGTTAGGGTTATGAATAAAGTCCTACCATGAGTTGGTTAGGGTTAGGGTTAGGAATAAAGTCCTACCATGAGTTGGTTAGGGTTATGAATAAAGTCCTACCATGAGTTGGTCAGGGTTAGGGTTAGGAATAAAGTCCTACCATGAGTTGGTCAGGTTTAGGGTTATGAATAAAGTCCTACCCATGAGTTGGTTAGGGTTAGGAATAAAGTCCTACCATGAGTTGGTCAGGGTTAGGGTTAGGAATAAAGTCCTACCATGAGTTGGTCAGGGTTAGGGTTATGAATAAAGTCCTACCATGAGTTGGTCAGGGTTATGAATAAAGTCCTACCATGAGTTGGTCAGGGTTAGGGTTAGGAATAAAGTCCTACCATGAGTTGGTCAGGGTTAGGGTTAGGAATAAAGTCCTACCATGAGTTGGTTAGGGTTATGAATAAAGTCCTACCATGAGTTGGTCAGAGTTAGGGTTATGAATAAAGTCCTACCGTGAGTTGGTCAGGGTTAGGGTTATGAATAAAGTCCTACCATGAGTTGGTCAGGGTTAGGGTTATGAATAAAGTCCTACCATGAGTTGGTTAGGGTTATGAATAAAGTCCTACCATGAGAGGGTTAGGGTTAGGGTTATGAATAAAGTCCTACCATGAGTTGGTCAGGGTTAGGGTTATGAATAAAGTCCTACCATGAGTTGGTCAGGGTTAGGGTTAAGGTTATGAATAAAGTCCTACCATGAGTTGGTCAGGGTTAGGGTTATGAATAAAGTCCTACCATGAGTTGGTCAGGGTTAGGGTTATGAATAAAGTCCTACCATGAGTTGGTCAGGGTTAGGGTTATGAATAAAGTCCTACCATGAGTTGGTTAGGGTTATGAATAAAGTCCTACCATGAGTTGGTCAGGGTTAGGGTTATGAATAAAGTCCTACCATGAGTTGGTCAGTCATCTCAACACTCTTGTCCAGTGTGTGTAACTCATTGAGGGCCTGCTGGGCTCGGCTGCTGCTGCCTACAGCGGAGGCCTGCTGGAAGTTGGTCTGGATGGCATCCATCATGAAGACCAGCATCTCCAGAACCACTGCCGCCGTGGACGAGCCAGACTGGAGAGAGAGAGAGAGAGAGAGAGAGAGAGAGAGAGAGGGAGGGAGGGAGAGAGAGAGAGAGAGAGAGAGAGAGAGGGAGAGAGAGAGGGGGGGAGGGAGAGAGAGAGAGAGGGAGGGAGAGAGGGGGGGAGAGAGGGGGGGAGGGAAGTCAACGTCAACCTATGATATGTCATAAGAGCGTCATAACATTGTCATACACGTCACATAACAAATAGTGATCTTAAATGTCGCTGAATGTCAAGACTGTAATTTAGCATGTACAGGAAACCGTTATGACAGATACACTGCAGGGGGACTACGTGTACCTGACACGCATTTCTTTACACAGAAGTGATGTAGGTCTGTTTTGACTGAAAGCTTAGCACATAAATATCTGATCTCAGAGACGTTCTGAGACGTTCTGCTTCAGCTGAACTCCTCACCACTTGCGCCAGAAGCTCCTCCTGGCATCCCTCGATGTTCTTACAGACACTGCTCTTCTTGGGCCGGTCCTCGTCGCCAGGCTTGCCCTCACAGATGGTCACCTGTGACGTGAACAACGATTTTTAATTACTTGTACAGTCCACAGCCCTCTAGATGTTGTATATTGTCTGTTGTTGTTGTTGTTTCATGTCGTGTAAGGAGTTTTAAATTAGCCTGAAATCCAAACATGACAAAGAGTGGAAAGGTTAACGCAGGCGTCATTTCTATGACGCAAGGCACATTTCTGAGAAAATAGACGCGATCTAATCTTATGTTATCTTACCTTGCCCTTGTCGCTGGGGCCCAGGGAGCTCTGACGGCGGATGGCACTGTCCGGCATCCTCATTTCACTCTGGAAGGCCGACGACTCCTTCACGGTGGAGCCGATCCCACTGCTGAGGCTACGCTTCACCAGGGCCTGAGGAGGGATGACTGGTTCGTTAGAGGAGATGGAAGACCGTCTAAACACACACGCATTCAAGACCACGGTTATGGACACGATCACACACACACACACACACACACACACACACACACACACGGTTATGGACACGATCACACACACACACACACACACACATACACACAAAGTGAACAAACACACATCTACGCTAATATGTCATGCGGATATTATTACAAAAAAATTATCAATAAAAAGAAAATTCTGTCTATATTAATTACTTGAATTAATTCTGTTTAAGTTTGAATCATGTCAGCCAGTTAATTCTGAGATGTTTTAAATTTGTACTACTTCATAAAACAGACACAGACAGACATCGTGGATGGATTCCCTAACTTCTGGCCGTAATATGTTGGGGAGGGGGGGGTCGCTTTAATAGCTAGAACTCAGACTAACTGGGTGCCGATGGTTATGACGCTAATCAAATGGATGGGTGGTATAAGTGATATTGCAAAAGCCAAAAAGTTACCGCAGTGTTTCTCTTCCCATGGTGACCTGAGGTATTCGGTCTCACCTGACAGGTACCGTCCTCCTTTGCCCCGCAGTCACAGAAGAAAGAGCCGTATTTGGCATAGGAGATCTCATGGTCTTTGTGGCAGACCTTGGCGCACACTGTGCACACACCTACCCCATCCACCATTTTACAGGTGTGACAGTGGTACCTAGAGAGAGAGAGGAGGGAGGAGGGAGGGTGTTGAGTTATACTAGTAGTACTAGAGATGTCTCAATAACCTGCCCTTTCTCCTAAAGTGTACACTCGTATAGAACACTACTCCCTACCACTGTAAAGCATTGGGGATTGGTGGGGTAGAGGGCGTTTCCAGTCCACCAGATGTCTTATATGAGGCATTCCCCTGCACACTTTGGCAGAAAGTACAGATTATTGGGACACAGTCTATGTGGACGTGGAATACTGTGAAGGAATGGTATTGATCACACGGGGGTGTGGGGGGCTTCTTTTACCAATGCTGGTTCATGAACTCCTTCTGGGTGATGGTGAAGGTACACAGCTTATTGCACTGGGAGTCTTCATCCTACGGCACAGCAAAGAGACACATCAGCTTGGTTTTCCCCATTTCCTCATTTCTAATAGATATGGTCGGGTATTACCTGTCCATTACACTCAGATTCAAAACTGCTGTTTTCTCCCTGCTGAACACAACCATCTGCTTTTTCTCAATTAACCTTTCCTTGATTCCTCGCATCCTCCTTCTCAAAACGCATAGGAGAAGAATGTCCGAGGGGAAGGACCTCTGGCCTTCTCCTATGACACGGTTGAGGAAGAGGCAAGAAGATAGGATGGGAGGAATCACAGAGAGACGGATGGAGGTAGAGCCACGGTGTGGGAAGTATTTTCTAAAATCCCAGTGTCTCTAATAGTGAGACAGCTGGTGAGACGTTAAGGGGTTCCTTACCGAGTCCTCTAGCCTTCTCCTCCTATATATTCTACACTATATAAAGTACCTATCTATCTCCATATTTCTATATATTCTACACTATATAAAGTACCTATCTATCTCCATATTTCTATATATTCTACACTATATAAAGTACCTATCTCCATATTTCTATAAATTCTACACTATATAAAGTACCTATCCATCTCCATATTTCTATCTATTCTACACTATATAAAGTACCTATCTATCTCCATATTTCTATATATTCTACACTATATAAAGTACCTATCTATCTCCATATTTCTATATATTCTACACTATATAAAGTACCTATCTATCTCCATATTTCTATGTATTCTACACTATATAAAGTACCTATCTATCTCCATATTTCTATATATTCTACACTATATAAAGTACCTATCTATCTCCATATTTCTATCTATTCTACCCTATATAAAGTAGCTATCTAGTTCTATCTGAACATGATAGAGGGGGTTCCTTACAGAGTCCTCAGCCTGTGAGTCGTCGTCCTCCACAGCCAGCTCGTCCACCCAGTCGGAGTCCACCTCCACAGCCTTCTCCTCTCCATCCACCAGCAGCACAGAGGAGCCCTGACCACTGCCCTGTCTCAGGGCGTTCATCACGTCAGCCAGGTAGGAGATGATGTGACAGCAACACTCCAGCATACTGGCATGCTGACGGGGAAAACATACGAGTGAGAGAGGTTGTTTACCTGCGGTGACAGGGCAGTTCAGGGCAGTTTTGTGAATTCAGAATCTAAAACGTTTTCTTTCTTTTTTTTTGATTTAATTATTACTTACTTTGCCCTGGGACACGTTTGCACTCACTTTCTCCACAACGTTTTTCTGGGTCAGGTATTTTTTGCTGCAGAAAATAAACAGATACATATTGAATCTAACTGCATATTTACACATAAATTATCATACAGATCTCGTTAGAGCTTACTAATAACAATCACTTCACCAGTCCTACGCATAAAAAAATTAATAAAAATAAATAAAAAAAGCTAACATTATCTTTTACGAATCTCTTACCATCTGGTCAGCCAGTCGATGGCGGCGCGGTGCAGCTGCAGATGCCCCGCCCCCTGACCGGCGCTGGCTAGGGTCGCCATGATCACCATGAGTTCCGGGAAGCCAGCTCCGTCCCCATTGGCCAGCATTTCCGTTGCCATGGGGATGAGGGTGGAGAGCAGGACGGTGCACACGCCCTCGCCCACCTGGCTGTTGTCCCTGACGATGTGCGTGGTGAGCACCTGGAGAACGTTTCATGAAACAGTTAGTGCTAACCAGCCAATCTGTTTGGTCGATAGGTGTTAGTTATTGACGATAATCCACGTAAAAGTCTCCACAAGGACATTTATGACTTCGATACTGATACCAGGTTTAGTATCACGATACTCGATAGCATCACGATACTCGATAGCATCACGATACTCGATAGCATCACGATACCCGATACCAAAACGATACCCGATACCAAAACGATACAACAGCAAAAAAATAAGGCATATTAGCCAAAGTCACAGAATGGCCCTTGATCCAGACAGATCTGTAGAGTTCAATATCAAATATGAGATTTTTGAATGTATGCATTAATGAATCAATTATACAACCATGCAAATCAATTTGACTGTTGTTTTTTACTAACTACATAAAAACAATGGTCATCATGTATTTGAATGTTACATCTCTAGTCTATTGATAAACTGGGTAAATCAAGATGTAGCCTAGGTCTGTTCACAATACAGGTGAATGCATATTCAGTAGGAGTGTGTGCATGCATTGAGTTAATGAGCTTGTTTTCGGCTGATTCCATTATTCAAGTGTGTTAACTTCTGTTCAGCATAATTGGTGATGCAGCCCAGACTCCCAGTGAGCGCAGTGGTTCCTCAGAACAGACTAGAACCAGCAGTGAGTAAGCGGAGCAGGCACGGTGCTCTCGCGCTACGAGGGGACATCGGCACGGTGCTCTCGCGCTACGAGGGGACATCGGCACGGTGCTCTCGCGCTACGAGGGGACATCGGCACGGTGCTCTCGCGCTACGAGGGGACATCGGCACAGTGCTCTCGCGCTACGAGGGGACATCGGCACGGTGCTCTCGCGCTACGAGGGGACATCGGCACGGTGCTCTCTCGCTACGAGGGGACATCGGCACGGTGCTCTCGCGCTACGAGGGGACATCGGCACGGTGCTCTCGCGCTACGAGGGGACATCGGCACGGTGCTCTCGCGCTACGAGGGGACATCGGCACGGTGCTCTCGCGCTATGAGGGGACATCGGCACGGTGCTCTCGCGCTACGAGGGGACATCGGCACGGTGCTCTCGCGCTACGAGGGGACATCGGCACGGTGCTCTCGCGCTACGAGGGGACATCGGCACGGTGCTCTCGCGCTACGAGGGGACATCGGCACGGTGCTCTCGCGCTACGAGGGGACATCGGCACGGTGCTCTCGCGCTACGAGGGGACATCGGCACGGTGCTCTCGCGCTACGAGGGGACATCGGCACGGTGCTCTCGCGCTACGAGGGGACATCGGCACGGTGCTCTCGCGCTACGAGGGGACATCGGCACGGTGCTCTCGCGCTACGAGGGGACATCGGCACGGTGCTCTCGCGCTACGAGGGGACATCAGCACGGTGCTCTCGCGCTGGTAGACATACCTGATCCTCTCTCAATCAGTAGACGACGCGAGACACATTTGACAGAAGTACCGAAAGTAATACAAAGTCTAGTACCGAACCGTTTTTTATAATATAATATGCCATTTAGCAGACGCTTTTATCCAAAGCGACTTACAGTCATGCGTGCATACATTTTTGCGTATGGGTGGTCCCGGGGATCGAACCCACTACCCTGGCGTTACAAGCGCCGTGCTCTACCAGCTGAGCTACAGAGGACCACCCATGTTGTAGTATCTAAGCTTTGGTATACCGTGCAACACCTATAGGGGTACAAACACACTAGAAAAAACACTAAGAGGGGATACACAGGTCACTGCCAAAATAAAGGAAACTCCAACATGAAGTGTCTTAATAGGCCGTTGGGCCACTACGAGCCAGAACGGCTTCAATGCACCTTGGCATAGATTCTACAAGTGTCTGAAACTCTATTGGAGGGATACGACACCATTCTCCACGGGAAGTTCCAACATTTGGTGTTTTGTTGATGGTGGTGCAAAAACACAGTCTCTGGCGCCGCTCCAGAATCTCCCCTAAGTGTTCAATTGGGTTGAGGTCTGGTGACTGAGACGGCCATGGCATATGGTTTACATAATTTTCATGCTCATCAAACCATTCAGTGACCACTCGTGCCCTGTGGATGGGGGCCTTGTCATCCTATGGGGGCATAGCCATGGTAGCCAAAATAATGGCCTGCCCACCATTTTTATACATGACCCTAAGCATGATGGGATGTTAACTGCTTAATTAACTCAGGAACCACACCTGTGTGGAAGCACCTGCTTTCAATATACTTTGTATCCCTCATTTACTCAAGTGTTTCCTTTATTTTGGTAGTTACCTGTCGTTGAGACTGTTTCATGTTGACCAGTCTTGTGAAAGGCTTTTGTGCTGACTCTCACACACACACACACACACACACACACACACACACACACCTGTAGCAGCGCCCTGTTCTCCTGCACCGTCTCCAGGTGCTCCGAGTCCTTGGGGGGCGTGGCCGTCATGCGGGTGAGCCACGCCTGCAGCCGGGCCGGCTCCACACACGCCAGCTGGGCCAGGGAACCACACAGACACAGCAGGCTGGGGTTGGGACTCTTCTCCGCTGGGTTTGGAATAAGCAAAGGAGAGGTTTAAGGATATGAAAAGAGATGGTAGGAACTGAAATGCTCATGGAAGGAACTTGAGAAACTAGAGTAAAAGGGTTTAAAGTCAAGATTAGGATGAACACTCAAGTCTCTGGTTGTTCAATATGGACAACACTTTGGTTTGGGAGGCAGAACTGGTTTGGGAGGCAGAACTGGTTTGGGAGGCAGAACTGGTTTGGGAGGCAGAACTGGTTTAGGAGGCAGAACTGGTTTGGGAGGGGAAAAAGAGGAGTGAGGGTAAACTTACTGAGCTGGAAGAGTTTGGTGAAGAATTTCAGCACCCGGTTGCAGAATTTAGCAGAAAGGTTTTCATTGGCTGTAGCCATCATGATCTGGACCAGTTCTCCACTGAGAGACAAACAAGAGAGAATGCTAAGCAAGACCATAGGTGGCGCGTCCAATAGGCTATGGGAAGCTTCCCCAAAAAGTACATTTGATTAAATACCAAAATGATATAATTACTCCTGTCTATACAGAAATAAATACAATTATTCAAATTACTACACCAGAGAGAGCATGATTTAGCCACTGGGGATCAAAAGAAGCTAACAGTCGAGAAGTGCGCATTTTGGGCAGCATGCAAATATAAAATAGCTGATTGTTGAGGTGCGGCTTTCAATGAAACGCATCTGAAAGAGTCCTAGGCCTATTGCAATATTCCAAAATACAATCGTGGGGAAAAAATACAAAAGACAAAAAAAATAAAAAACTCTAATCTGTCTTTAGTTATCCCAACAGTAGGCCTGTCCTATTTGGGACAAGACCATCGCTCATATCCCCGGTGAGTGCGCATATTCACTGGTCTTTATCATTGGGTGAGTCAGTGCCACTGGATAGTTATTCTACGACAATCTAATTTCCTCCTCCAGGCTAGATGGACGTCATATTGTAACCTATAATATGAGTCTCACCTTTTCTTAGGCCTAGATTAGATGGTTGGATTCAAGACAAGGTCGTTTTTATTGACGTCAGTGTCAGCAGAGTGCCCTGTCATTAGGATTCTGCTAATATGCCTCCAGTCGTGGAAAGTGTCATTGAATTGCATAAAAACGTGTTTATAAAAAGGCCACATTTTCTCTGGGATCCTCTTTTTAAAAAAATGTTAGCTGTTACAAACAGCGAGTTAGTTATATTATTATCCTAATTTATGACTATCCAATCTACTCATCACATTAGGAATAGTAGGCTATTTTACATTAGTCTGTAAATGCGATGATAGATGCTCTACATGCAGTGATTTTTTTGGGGTGAAAAGATTGCTTCCCCAAACTTGAAACTCACGAGCTGCCTATGAGAGAGACTGTTGTGATTGCAATACGGCTTAGTCTGTGATTGTGACTACAATATGGCTTAGTCTGTGATTGTGACTACAATATGGCTTAGTCTGTGATTGCATGGTGGGGAATACATACATACATACGGCAGATAGCTTAGTGGTTAAGAGCGTTGTGCCAGTAACCGAAAGGTCGCTGGTTCTAATCCCTGAGCCAACTAGGTGAAAAATCTGTCGGTGTGCCCTTGAGCAAGGCCCTTAACCCTAATTGCTCCTGTAAGTCGCTCTGGATAAGAGCGTCTGCTAAATGACAAAAAAAAAAAAATAATAATAATACATCCCTGTGGGAATTGAACCCATGACCTCGGAGTTGGTAGCGCCACGCTTTAACCCACTGAGCCACACAAAACCACTGACACACCTGAAGGAGAAGAACTCTTCCATGGCCTTGCATACTTGGCTGCTCTCCAGCTGCCTCTCCAGGTATAGTAGACAGTCCTCCAACACAGACTCATCCAGACCACTGAGACAAACAGAGACACATTCAACCATTACAGCGGTCAATCTCTTTCCATGACATTTAGCGGACGCTTCTTTGAATAGGTCTCGTCAAATTTTTCACTCTGTTGGAGGTATATGTAACCATTCTCAAGCCCTGTCAAGTTGACTAGGGTATCATTGATGGACAGGGGGGGGGGGGTCATTCAAGTTGACTCAACTCCCGAGTCTCAGCCTAACTGCTCGGGTCAAAGTTTCAAAGTCTCACCTGTTGGGGTCGGAGTGGTTGGCGATGACGTTGTAGCATCCTGTGACCAGTCTCTCGTAGACGCGGGCCAGGAAGGTTTCAGACTCAGCGGGGCCCAGGATACGCTCCAGGGAGGTAGAGCAGATCTCAGCCACGCTCTCCGTACTGCTCTCCAAGAGGAGGGGGAGCAGGGAACGCACCACTTGGGGAGGGTTCAACTCCTCAGTCCTGGGGGGGGAGGGGGGGGGGGGGGGGGGGGAGCGAACGAGAGAGAGCGAGAACTAATTACTAATTAGCTTTGATGAAAACTCAAGACCACAGTCAATGGGAGAATCGCATATTTTTATCCACAAGGTATATTAGCTTTGCAATACTGGAAACTGTTCATGTAATATGGACCGTGTGGAAGTGGCTGATGCTGGTATTGGAGACACCGTTGGTGCGGCTCGGAGGGTAACTTACACTATGAGGTCTCCGGTGAGACGCACCAGAGAGAGCAGGATGTGTTTGAGAGAGGAGGCCAGGGCCAGGGACTGGTTACTGAGCGTGCTCAGATGAGCTGCTTGGATGGCACTGATGTAGCTCTCCGACGGGATGGTGTCGTTGGCAAACGCATTCCGCTGAGAGAAGAGACAGACAAGTTAGTCGGGAAAAAACGTCATTATCCTCGAACGTCTCCCCCCGTGGGAACCCAGACGTGTCACAGCTAGTACATCTGATTGGCCTAATCCAGGGCTTGATGACTAGTTAACAAGTTGGATCAGGCGTGACAGGCTCTGGAATACATCAACTACACGGAACAACTGGGGGGTTCCCAGAGGAAAGGTTTGACAAATCAATCAATCCATCCATCAACCAATCTATCTATCTATCAATCATGTCACTCATTCAATCAAATCAGTCATTATGCTGAGGGGGAACACAGGCTGTATCCAAAATAGCACCTTATTTCTTACACTACTTTCGGTAGGGGTGCAGTTTGAGACAGCCTCATTATTCATAACTGCAGACAGACAGACACAGACAGACACAGACAGACAGACAGACAGACAGACAGACAGATAGACAGACAGACAGACAGACAGACAGACAGACAGACAGACACAGACAGACAGACAGACAGACAGACAGACAGAGACGGGCACGGCACGTGTGACCGATTGGGGTTTGATCAGGAATCAAACTCTTTGATCAAGTGTCGAAGGTATTCACGAGAGGGTGGCTCCACCTCCGTTACCACATGGGGGTACGTACAGAGCGCATCCACCCCCTTTCAGGGGTACACACCCATGAGCCGATGTTAGGGAACTCGTTGGTGTGGATATTGTTCCAGGTGTCACACAGTGTCTGGACGGCCGAGGGCAGGTTCTGCATCACACTCTGACCTGAATGAGTGAAAAAACACAACACACCGTGGTTGAGTGAGATGAGGACTGAGGGGGGCTCTGCTGGTCTCCCATTGAAAACAGTAGACTTTAACTAGGTATTGCTGACTGGTTTTGCTGAATATGTCTTCATTTGTCTAGAATGAGCCCAAACCATAAGCCCACTAGTACGTACCGAGCAGGTTGGCTTTGCAGCGCATGGAGCCTATGGACAGCACTGCGGCGTAACCCTGGAGTTTAGCCTCTGACAGCTTGTTCTCTCCTTCCTCTGGTAGGTTCATGAGAAGATAGGACCTGGGACACACAGAACAGTCAGTCATCATTGCCCAAAAACAATACATTCTTCTCAGGATGGAAAGAACACATCCATTTTCTGTGTGAACTGCCAACTGAGTCTATTATTTGAAGACCTGAGTTGTTCTGCCCCACTAGAGAACATAGCCTGAGTTGTTCTGCCCCACTAGAGAACATAGCCTGAGTTGTTCTGCCCCACTAGAGAACATAGCCTGAGTTGTTCTGCCCCACTAGAGAACATAGTTTGAGTTGTTCTGCTCCACTAGAGAACATAGCCTGAGTTGTTCTGCCCCACTAGAGAACATAGTTTGAGTTGTTCTGCCCCACTAGAGAACATAGCCTGAGTTGTTCTGCCCCACTAGAGAACATAGCCTGAGTTGTTCTGCCCCACTAGAGAACATCGTTTGAGTTGAGTGGTAAAAAGAGAGGATAGTGGATCGTTCTCACCTGGTGAAGGCTGTGTACACGTCTATGAGCTGCAGCGTAGCAGGCAGCAGGTTCTTGGTGATCTCTGAGGACTTGTGAGGGTCAGTCTCTGCGGCCACCTTGGAGAAGTGTTCGTCCAAGGACACCTGGACCTTGGAGATGACCGCGTCCAGAGTATAGATGGCCTGTAGGGAGGGGACCTGGTGCAAGGCCAGGATGGAGCTGGGGTCCACACAGGAGAACGCTGAGATCTATAGAAGAGACGAAGGTTACACACTGACATCCATACAAATTAGGGATGGCTCTGAATGTCATCTTTATTAAGATTATTCATCATTTGTAGCAAATCTGTAAATAATATAATGCCGTTGATTTATTGAGCATTGAAATGCATTGAACAAACACACACAGTGCATACAGTTGAAGTTGGAAGTTTACATACACCTTTAGCCAAATTCATTTAAACTCAGTTTTTCACAATTCCTGACATTTAATCCTAGTAAAAATTCCCTGTCTTAGGTCAGTTAGGATCACCACTTTATTTTAAGAATGTGAAATGTCAGAATAATAGTAGAGAGAATGATTTATTTCAGCTTTTATTTCTTTCATCACATTCCTAGTGGGTCAGAAGTTTACATACACTCCATTAGTATTTGGTAGCATTGGCTTTAAATTGTTTAACTTGGGTCAAACGTTTCGGGTAGCCTTCCACAAGCTTCCCACAATAAGTTGGGTGAATTTTGGCCCATTCCTCCTGACAGAGCTGGTGTAACCGAGTCAGGTTTGTAGGCCTCCTTGCTCGCACACGCTTTTTCAGTTCTGCCCACAAATGTTCTACAGGATTGAGGTCAGGGCTTTGTGATGGCCACTCCAATACCTTGACTTTGTTATCCTTAAGCCATTTTGCTACAACTTTGGAAGTATGCTTGGGGTCATTGTCCATTTGGAAGACCCATTTGTAACCAAGCTTTAACTTCCTGACTGATGTCTTGAGATGTTGCTTCAATAGATCCACATCATTCTCCTTCCTCATGATGCCATCTATTTAGTGAAGTGCACCAGTCCCTCCTGCAGCAAAGCACCCCCACAGCATGATGCTGCCACCCCCGTGCTTCACGGTTGGGATGGTGTTCTTCGGCTTGCAAGTCCCCCCCTTTTCCTGCAAACATAACGATGGTCATTATGGCCAAACAGTTATATTTTTGTTTCATCAGACCAGAGGACATTTCTCCAAAAAGTACGATCTTTGTCCCCATGTGCAGTTACAAACCGTAGTCTGGCTTTTTTATGGCGGTTTTGGAGCAGTGGCTTCTTCCTTGCTGAGCGGCCTTTCAGGTTATGTCGATATAGGACTCGTTTTACTGTGGATATAGATTATTTTGTACCGGTTTCCTCCAGCATCTTCACAAGGTCCTTTGCTGTTGTTCTGGGATTGATTTGCACTTTTCGCACCAAAGTACGTTCATCTCTAGGAGACAGAACGCGTCTCCTTCCTGAGTGGTATGACGGCTGCGTGGTCCCATGGTGTTTATACTTGCGTACTATTGTTTGTACAGATGAACGTGGTACCTTCAGGCGTTTGGAAATTGCTCCCAAGGATGAACCAGACTTGTGGAGGTCTACCATTTTTTTCTGAAGTCTTAGCTGATTTCTTTTGATTTTCCCATGATGTCAAGCAAAGAGGCACTGAGTTTGAAGGTAGGCCTTGAAATACATCCACAGGTACACCTCCAATTGACTCAAATGATATCAATTAGCCTATCAGAAGCTTCTAAAGCCATGACATCATTTTCTGGAATTTTCCAAGCTGTTTAAAGGCACAGTCAACTTAGTGTATGTAAACCTCTGACCCACTGGAATTGTGATACAGTGAATTATAAGTGAAATAATCTGTCTGTAAACAATTGTTGGAAAAATTACCTGTGTCATGCACAAAGTAGATGTCCTAACCGACTTGCCAAAACTATAGTTTGTTAACAAGACATTTGTGGAGTGGTTGAAAAACAAGTTTTAATGACTCCAACCTAAGAGTATGTATACTTCCGACTTCAACTGTATATGTTCAAACATTCTCACACTAGGGCTGGAAGAATAACAGTATCGCAATATGTTTTCCATGGCAAAAATAAAATAAAATAATAAATAATTAGTCATTTAGCAGACGCTCTTATCCAGAGCGACTTACAGGAGCAATTAGGGTTAAGTGCCTTGCTCAAGGGCACATCGACAGATTTTTCACCTAGTCGGTTCGGGGATTAGAACCAGCGACCTTTCGGTTACTGGCACAACGCTCTTAACCACTAAGCTACCTGTATGTAAAACATTGTGTGCTATAGCTTGGAAAATAAATCAATGTGACTCTGGATTACAACATAATGAGGTTTGCTGTCCTAAAGAAGTTGAATCTGCATCGTGTTTTGTTTCCTTGCCACGATACTAAACGAGTACCATGACACTGGTATCGTCCCGGCCCCATCTCACACCCACCTGTCTAGCTATGTACTCTTCGGCCAGCTCCACGTCGTACTTGACGGTGCTGCACTTGGAGGAAGCCGCCTCGATCAGATCCGTAGCTTGGTCTGTCTTCATCCCCTGAGTC
Source organism: Coregonus lavaretus (assembly GCF_964263955.1). NCBI lineage: Eukaryota > Metazoa > Chordata > Actinopteri > Salmoniformes > Salmonidae > Coregonus > Coregonus lavaretus. Next base: position 45,992,577 of record NC_140007.1, read on the forward strand.
ACCAGGTGCTCCTGAGATTGAGGAGAGAAAACAGAAGAATTGAGAAGCAGAAACAATTTTTTACAGTCAGAGTTTTTCATTTCAGTTTAATCCAACAGCTGGTTTATCAATCCACAAGGGCTTAGATGGGAATCCAAATGGTTGAAATCATATCAAATATAGTTACAAAACATGAATAGCTACCTATGGTTTTATTTATTACATAAGAAGACAACAGCTGCTAAGATATTGAAGAAAAAAAACAGGGCAGTAGCATGTCTGAGGGGACTAACTGACACTGGCTGGCTAACCTAATAACTAACTCACTGACTGACCTAACTGACTGGCCTACTAACTAACTAACTAACTAACTAACTAACTGACTGGCTGGCTGACCTACTAACTAACTAACTAACTGACTGACCTACTAACTAACTCACTGACTGACCTACTAACTAACTGACTGACTTACTAACTAACTGACTGACTGACCTACTAACTAACTGACTGACTGACCTAATTAACTAACTGACTGGCCTACTAACTAACTAACTGACTGACTGGCTGGCTAACCTACTAACTAACTAACTGACTGACCTACTAACTAACTAACTGACTGACCTACTAACTAACTAACTTACTAACTAACTAACTAACTGACCAACTAACTAACTAACTGACCTACTAACTAACTAACTAACTAACTGACTGACCTACTAACTAACTGACTGACCTAATTAACTAACTGACTGGCCTACTAACTAACTAACTGACTGACTGACTGACCTACTAACTAACTGACTGACTGACCTACTAACTAACTGACTGACCTACTAACTAACTAACTGACTGACCTACTAACTAACTAACTGACTGACCTACTAACTAACTAACTAACTGACTGACCTACTAACTAACTGACTGACCTACTAATTGACTGGCTGACCTACTAACTAACTGACTGGCCTACTAACTAATTAACTAACTGACTGGCTGACCTACTAACTAACTGACCGGCTGACTGACCCACTAACTAACTGACTGGCTGACCCACTAACTAACTGACTGGCTGACCCACTAACTAACTAACTGGCTGACCCACTAACTAACTAACTGGCTGACCAACTAACTAACTAACTAACTAACTAACTAACTGGCTGACCAACTAACTGACTGGCTGACCAACTAACTGACTGGCTGACCTACTAACTAACTGGCTGACCAACTAACTAACTGACTGGCTGACCTACTAACTAACTAACTGACTGACTGGCTGACCAACTAACTAACTGGCTGACCAACTAACTGACTGGCTGACCTACTAACTAACTAACTGACTGACTGGCTGACTGACTGAGGGCCACAGACCTTGATCCAGTTGACGTATGTGGTGACTCTGAGTCGTGAGGACCAGCGCAGGGTGTGGAGGATGTCACTCTCGCTGGGCTCTCCTAGGCCCTCCTTCAGCTGCTCCACGTAGGCCTTAGAGGGGGGCAGGACCCCCAGGATCCTCCACAGCACCAGGAAGTAGTACTGCAGGGAGCACGCCTCCTGGGAACGCAAGCGATATACTAGCGTTAGTTCCAGGATGATCGTGTGTGTTTCCATAACTATACTTGTGAGGACGTAGGGAAACAACAGCGTTGTGTGCGCGTGCTTCCTTCCTCACCATAGGTGTGATGGGTTTGTTTTCCTGTCTCCTGGCTGTGTCAAACTGCGAGCCGGCAGACAGCAGGGAGACCAGACAGGCGTAAAGCTCATTATACTTCACCGCTCCGTTGGACAGCTTCTGGAAAACCTGGACCAAAATAAAACATGGCACTTTAACTCATATCTTTCAGGTTTCTTTAACGCTTCATTAGTTGTTATGAGCACGTATGAGACTAGATCATGTTTTATTACAAGGCTTATAATGGGTTATGTCTTTTATTTTTTATCCTAGAAGTTAAAAGAGAGGAGATTAGAAAGTGGGCTAATAAATCCACAGTTTGTGGTTGGTTTGACGTGTAGCTTCACCTTGCTGTCGAGTCGGCTTCGGTCGTCCTCTGATGCTTCGGGTGACAGAACGCAGTAGAATTTGGGCTGCACTACTGTGGAATCTAACAGAGGACAACATGCATTATAAACTGGGTTACACCCCAATCAGCTACAAAAGGTTTTTGTAATTCTGCACTCAGCCGTTAAATTAGCATGTGTGAAAAAGATAGCACCATCTTGAAGGTGACAAGTAAATACTTGTTTAATGCTAGAACTGATACAGACGGTTAAAAGCTGGGAGAATAAAACGAAAATGTTCGATACCAACCAAACAAAATATATATTGAGGACTTTTTACTTATATTCGATAACAACGACAAGTAGCCTTTACTAGAAGAATGTGAAGTTTGAAATGTAATATGGGATATTGCTAACAGGACAACTAATAACATTCAAAGTAGTAGTAGCTTTAAAGGACAATATAAAAAAAAGTAACTGATGCACATTAATGTTATAAACGTATTGTTCAACTTATTGTTATCATGATAATTCAGTCAATTTATGGTGATATAGATTTTTGTCCATAGCGCCCAGATCTAGTCCCCTGTAGCTCAGTTGGTAGAGCGTGGCGCTTGCAACGCCAGGGGTTGTGGGTTCGTTTCCCACGGGGGGGCCAGTATGAAAAATATATGCACTCGCTAACTGTAAGTCGCTCTGGATAAGAGCGTCTGCTAAATGACTAAAATGTAAAAATCTACGGATGGGGTACTCCCCTTTAAAAAAAACTAAAAACAGGAAGTCCTTGACTTACTCCTACCTGCCGAGCAGTGCTTGGACCAGTTCTCCTCCACCTCTTTAAAGCCACAGTAGAGGGGGAGGGCGCTGCGTTTGGACCCGTCCTGGACTGAACCCTGGCCTGACCACGGTGGGGTCAGTAGATTGTACTGGACCTGGAAGCAATAGATAAGATAGTCGGTCACTGTGTTAGGAGGACTGCCTCTTCCGCCCAACGACCTACTGCAAAAAGTGCACTGCAGCCATAAAGTGAAATGTTGCTGGACAACAAAACTCCAGATGTGGGGATTAAACAAGACAGATTTTTTGATGGGGATTTTAGTATCACGCTAATTCGATTTCAACTGGGCCGCGGAAATTGACTCAAGCGGGTTTAAATAAAACCATGCTGGTCACGACACAATTTCTACCAATTCTAAAAACTGCAACCCAACACAAAAAAAAGGACTGAGCGGCCGTTCAACCTACCTGTTGGAAGAGGTACATGGGGACCTTGGAGTACTGATGGAGCAGGTAGTCTAGCACCAGCAGCATTCGGGACAGGTTGAGGGGTACGGCTCTGAGCTGGGCCTCCTGGTGTAGGGGACCCGCCACCTGAGAGGACAGGAGGTTGGACCTTTATTAATCAAATAAAATGCTATTGGTCACATATTTAGCAGATGTTATTGCGGGCGTAGCGAAAATGCTTGTAATTATTGCTTAGGAGCTAGAAGCACAGCTGCCATGTCCGTCGGCGCCATCTTATTGGTTTGTCATACGAGAAAGCTTGCTAGCTTGCTGCGTTGGAACATTCGTAAGGGTAGCTAGCTAATTACAGCAGCTATGGGAAATTCCACAGTAACAGAATGATGCCGAGACTCAAGATAACGTTCACTTGAAGAACCGTGCAGATGTAGAGTTTGGTAACAGAATGGCGGTTTGTGCCGTCAATCTGTTAACAAACTTTTAATCTGCACTGTTCTTCAAGTAAATGTGTTTTTGTTAACTTTTCTGTGGAAATTGTTAAGTTGTGCTTGTGCATGCATAGAGTTGTATGGTTTGTTTGACTTTGCGATCATTGGTTTTGGTTTTTAAAGTGAAAAATCGTAGTCTCAGCATCATAATGTTACCGTGGGAATTGCCCCAATCTAACATTTGCTGTTGTAGCTAGCATGTTGCATTATGGGATAGAGACTTTCTGACAACAAAGTCAGTACTGATCAAGACCAAGTCTGAGTCACCACTGGTGGAGTCAGAAGTCGTGATCGTTGTGACGCGAGTCCAAGTCCGAGTCACCACTGGTGGAGTCAGAAGTCGTGATCGTTGTGACGCGAGTCCAAGTCTGAGTCACCACTGGTGGAGTCAGAAGTCGTGATCGTTGTGACGCGAGTCCAAGTCTGAGTCACCACTGGTGGAGTCAGAAGTCGTGATCGTTGTGACGCGAGTCCAAGTCTGAGTCACCACTGGTGGAGTCAGAAGTCGTGATCGTTGTGACGCGAGTCCAAGTCTGAGTCACCACTGGTGGAGTCAGAAGTCGTGATCGTTGTGACCCTAGTCCAAGTCTGAGTCACCACTGGTGGAGTCAGAAGTCGTGATCGTTGTGACGTGAGTCCAAGCCTTGGTAAGACAATACAAAAGACAACACAGATAAAGAGCAGTTAAATACCTCTGTGATGGCCTGGGTGACCAGGGTGAGCACGGCGCGCCTCCCCCGCTCAGACAGGTTGTGGAAGAGGAGCAGCAGGAGTTGGAGGTGCTCCACGTTTAGGTCCTCGTCACCGGGGACAGAACCCTGGAAGGCGTGCTGCTTCAAAGTACCCACAAACCTAGAGGGGGAAGAGAGACAGTAGAGAGAAAGAAACCTTGAGTAAACATAATTTATTTTAAAAAGGAGATCAGAGTTCTGAACATCCCTTCAGTATTTCTATAGTTTTTCCCCCGAGACAGGCCAGTTAGAAACGAGTAGGTAAGACGCGCGCAGTAGTGATGCGTAGGTCAGCTGTTTGTTCACCCATACCCGCCTGCAATTGCGAATAACCCATCCGCAGTATACCAAAACATTAGGAACACCTTCCTAATATTGAGTTTCAACCCCTTTTTGCCCTCAGAACAGCCTCAATTCGTTGGGGGCATGGACTCTACAAGGTGACGAAAGCGTTCCACAGGGATGCCGGCCCATGTTGACTCCGATGCTTCCCACAGTTGTGTCAAGTTGGCTGGATGTCCTTTGGGTGGTGGACCATTCTTGATACACACGGGAAACTGTTAAGCATGAAAAACCCAGCAGCGTTGCAGTTCTTGACACAAACCGGTGCGTCTGGCACCTACTACCATACCCCGTTCAAAGGCACATAAATATTTTGTCTTGCCCATTCACCCTCTGAATGGCACACATACACAATCCATGTCTCAAGGCTTAAAAATCCTTATTTAACCTGTCTCCTCCCCTTCATCTACACTGATTGAAGTGGATTTAACAAGTGGCATCAATAAGAGATCACAGCGTTCGCCTACATTCACCTGGCCAGACTTACGAAAAATGTTCGTAATGTTTGTATACTCAGTGTATGTGATGAAGTGAAAATCTGTTTGACCGGTTTTAAGGAGATTAAAAGCAGTGAAAAACGACCCAACATGTTTCTGATAAGAATTCAGTTTGGCTTGGATGGATATTTGCTGGTTGAAATACCATCAGCTTTTAATGACGCTGGTGAAGATAGCAACATTTACAGACGGTCCCTAACCGCGCATTCATTCTCTCAAGATGCTGAAATAAATAAATAAATAATTTCTCTCCACTCCTGTTCCCGAGTTAAAATGTACATTTGGTGCATACAGTTTCTGCAAGAAATGCTTAATTCTGCAGGAGTTTAATATTAAGGCTATGTGAGAGGTTACAGACCTACAGTCAGTGTCCAGATTTCAGTTAGGCTATCTATCTGACCAGTAGCTCCAGTTCCCTTGACATGCCATATTTGCTCGTCTTTTGACTGTCAAATTTGTATAGCGCCTCACAATTAAATCGCGCATCACTGCTACCATCCTCTTTTAACCGAAATCGACAAATCCTTCCCCAACATTAGACTACTGTTCCGGCCCTCCCCTCTCTCTCCTTTCAACTCTCCACTTCGCAGCTTTTCTCTTATTGAATTCAACTCTGACATTGTCCTTTTTGCTTTGGTGGATCGACGTTAACTTTTTCTGTTCCCAAAAGCATTTGGTGATTGGCGTGTATTTGGCCCGTACAGTTAGGCCCTAAAGCTTACGCACTAACGGCAGATAAAAAAATAATGAAAGGAAAACCTAAATGTAGCCTACAGACATTAACTGCACAAGAATTCTACGTTTATGGATTTTTAAAGCATTGTTTTCTCTTTAGTCAACCCGCCCGCACGCCAAACAATATTTTAAATGACCCTCCCGCCCCACGGATATAACCGCTGGGACTGCGATGCGAGTTGAGTCAACCCCAGCGCATCACTAGCACACAGACATTCGGCTGACCCCCGTTGCCAGGGGGCATTTGTGGTCCGAAGTCGGGAATGTTATCGGTACGCCAGATTCTGGCACCGAATAACTTTTATAAATGTATATAACAACGTATATAAACATGTGAATATGTATGTGTGAAACTGCTGCCCTGGCTGCCATATCTCTCCCAGACCATCATAACTCATTAGTATCACTACTAACTAACCCAATAAATGTGATGTGAAACTCATCTCTCCCAGAGCATCGTTAGTATTAGGGATGTGCATCTCTCCTTTCATGAACGATTCAATACGCATCTAGATACATGGGCTCCGATACGATACGTTTTACTTTGAAACAATGCGGTGCGATTCGGTTTCATTAGGGGAACGAATTTATTCAATTCGGTTTGATAAGGGGAACAAATTGATGCGATTCGGTTCGAAGCGCTAACATTTTTTGCATGAACACATTCATTATCCATTTAAAATGTATAAAAATCGGCTGTTGATGGAACAAATTTTCTAAGCTGAGCGGCCCTCGGATTACAGACTGACTAACTGGTCATTTTATCTGGAATCTCCATCAGCCACTGACTAACTGGTCATTTTATCTGGAATCTCCATCAGCCACTGACTAACGGGTCATTTTATCTGAAATCTCCATCGCCCACTGACTAACGGGTCATTTTATCTGGAATCTCCATCACCCACTGACTAACTGGTCATTTTATCTGAAATCTCCATCGCCCACTGACTAACGGGTCATTTTATCTGGAATCTCCATCACCCACTGACTAACTGGTCATTTTATCTGAAATCTCCATCACCCACTGACTAACGGGTCATTTTATCTGGAATCTGTCGATGTGCCCTTGAGCAAGGCACTTAACCCTAATTGCTCCTGTAAGTCGCTCTGGATAAGAGCGTCTGCTAAATGACTAAAAATGTAAATATACAATATAGTAGTGTTATAGGCTTTAGGGGTTTTGCTCGATTTAGTTTTCGATTTTGAGGTTGGTTCTGTTTGGGACAGGCTTGCCCTGATTGGAATCATCCTCATTGGTCAGGATGCCGCCTCGTTAGTTCCACCCGCGCTGGCGCAGTGTTCCAGTTGAGAGATGCTGGAAGAGCTAGAGAGCTGTTTAAATATGTGAGAATCAAAACCTTTTAGTCTAAGGGCGGCAGGTAGCTCAGTGGTTAAGAGCGTTGTGCCAGTAACCGAAAGGTCGCAGGTTCTAATCCCACGAGCCGACTAGGTGAAAAAAATCTGTCGATGTGCCCTTGAGCAAGGCACTTAACCCCTCATTGCTCCTGTAAGTCGCTCTGGATAAGAGCGTCTGCTAAATGACTAAAATCTAAATGTAAACCTTTTATTCGGTCTTCCTGTTTGGTTTACTCCATATTAAAAGGTGGTGTGGGTTTTTATTTTTGATTGCCTTTTCGGACACATATTTCTTGTTGCTTTGCCACTTTCAGTGAGGTATTTGAGAACCACTTCGAAAACCCAACCAGTTTCGTTTTGGTTGTTCTCAGTGACTCTGTTAGTTCTCCCTTCTGTTTGAGCGACGATTTTTGGTTTCTTGTTGGGAAACTTAAGTTACAATATATAATATCAAAAGTGTTTTATTGAATTTTGTGGCCTTACCTCTCCCAGATCGTCATACACTCAGGTACGTCTGGGTCTCCCTGCAGAGAGGCCTTGTGCTGCCAGATGAGCAGGACTCTGGAGAGCACCGACAGGGACTGGGGGTTGATGTACAGGGGCCACGGGCCCTCAGAGAACGGAGCAACGCCCAACTGCTGCAGCAGGGTGTTCTGGGAAAGACGAATAAGACTTAAGTCAGACTAACAGCAGCTACTGTGCAAAAACACGTGAGTCTGTTACCTTCCCTCGGAGTACACTACCGGTCAAATGTTTTAGAACACCTACTCATTCAAGGGTTTTTCTTTATTTTTACTATTTTCTTCATTGTAGAATAATAGTGAAGACATCAAAACTATGAAATAACACATATGGAATCATGTAGCAACCAAAACAAAGTGTTAAACAAATCAAAATATATTTTATATTTGAGATTCTTCAAATAGCCACCCTTTGCCTTGATGACAGCTTTGCACACTCTTGGCATTCTCTCAACCAGCTTCATGAGGTAGTCACCTGGAATGCATTTCAATTAACAGGTGTGCCTTCTTAAAAGTTAATTTGTGGAATTTATTTCCTTCTTAATGCGTTTGAGCCAATCAGTTGTGTTGTGACAATGGGGTTCGATTCCCTCGGGGGGCCAGTAAAAAAAATAAAAAATGTATTCACTAACTGTAAGTCGCTCTGGATAAGAGCGTCTGCTAAATGACTAAAATGTAAATGTAAATGTAAAAGCCCAAGTCCATATTATGGCAAGAACAGCTCAAATAAGCAAAGAGAAATGACAGTCCATCATTACTTTAAGACATGAAGGTCAGTCAATACGGAACATTTCAAGAAAGTTTCTTCAAGTGCAGTCGTAAAAACCAAGCGCTATGATGAAACTGGCTCTCATGAGGACCACCACATGAATGGAAGACCCAGAGTTACCTCTGCTGCAGAGGATACGTTCATTAGAGTTACCAGCCTCAGAAATTGCAGCCCAAATAAATGCTTCACAGAGTTCAAGTAACAGACACCATCAACTGTTCAGAGACTGTGTGAATCAGGCCTTCATGGTCAAATTGCTGCAAAGAAACCACTACTAAAGGACACCAATAATAAGAAGAGACTTGCTTGGGCCAAGAAACACGAACAATGGACATTAGACCGGTGGAAATGTGTCCTTTAGTCTGGAGTCCAAATTGGAGATTTTTGGTTCCAACCGCAGTGTCTTTGTGAGACGTGGTGTGGGTGAACGGATGATCTCCGCATGTGTATTTCCCACCGTAAAGCATGGAGGAGGTGGTGTTATGGTGTGGGGGTGCTTTGCTGGTGACACTGTCTGTGATTTATTTAGAATTCAAGGCACACTTAACCAGCATGGCTACCACAACATTCTGCAGCGATACGCCATCCCATCTAGTTTGGGCTTAGTGGGACTATGATTTGTTTTTCAACAGGACAATGACCCAACACACCTCCAGGCTGTGTAAGGGCTATTTTACCAAGGAGAGTGATGGAGTGCTGCATCAGATGACCTGGACTCCACAATCCCCCGACCTCAACCAAATTTAGATGGTTTGGGATGAGTTGGACCGCAGAGTGAAGGAAAAGCAGCCAACAAGTTCTCAGCATATGTGGGAACTCCTTCAAGACTGTTGGAAAAGCATTCCAGGTGAAGCTGGTTGAGAGAATGCCAAGAGTGTGCAAAGCTGTCATCAAGGCAAAGGGTGGCTATTTGAAGAACCTCAAATATAAAAATATATTTTGATTTGTTTAACACTTCTTTTTGGGGTTACTACATGATTCCATATGTGTTATTTCATAGTTGATGTCTTCACCATTATTTTACAATGTAGAAAATAGTAAAAAAATTAAGAAAAACACTTGAATGAGTAGGTGTTCTAAAACATTTGACCGGTAGTGTACATCTGTTACCTTCCCTCTGAGTATGTGTGTTCGAATTAAAGTTCTTAAAAAAGTGCAGTATGCAAAAACATTAAAAAGTATATTTCAGTCTAGGTTATTAGTAGTGACAGGACTCGAGGCATTTGTAATTAGATAATGAAAGTGAAATGAATGCATTACAAACAAGGTTCCCCGTCCTAACCTGCAGGGCTGGAGAGGGCAGGTCTGACGTCACCAGGGTGTGGTTGAAGAAATACAGCGCAGAGGCAAACTCTTCATCTGACGCACCTGAGGGGGACGATGTTATGAATTTATTTTAAAAAAGACACATTCGAGACAGTTATAACACCTGATTTGCATTGAAAAATGTAATGAAAAGGATGATCTCCGCACTTTCCATCCAAGGGCGTCAATAGTTTCAATTGAATTGAAATACTTCAGGGACTGAGAGACTCGGAGCGATAGAGAGAGAGCATTTACTAAATGCACGTATGATGATAATAATAAAATGGTACTTGTATATTTTTTATTTCCGACCCACCTTTGACGTCTTTGTCGACGTCCTTGATGATGCTGGCCAGCGAGGCCATGTGTTGTTCTGTCAGGGAGACTGACAGGTAGTTCCTGATGAAGTTGTTCCTGGACTTCAACATGGAAGTGGTGATGAAGTTCAGGATGCTGGAGGCCAGGCTCAGGAACTGAAACGTCAATTCATAAATAAATATCTAACAGTAATACGCACAGGCCTGTGGCATAGTTTCCAATTCTCTTCCCCTCCACCCCAGAGGATTGCACTCTTTCACTCCACTTCATGCATTGGAGGCAAGCATAATTTGCAAATAAATTCATAAAAAATCCTACAATGTGATTTTCTGGATTTTTTCTCTCTCATTTTGTCTGTCATAGTTGACGTGTACCTATGATGAAAATTACAGGCCTCTCTCATCTTTTTAAGTGGGAGAACTTGCACAATTGGTGGCTGACTAAATACTTTTTTTCCCCACTGTATATTGTTTAATTTTCAAGTTCGTGTTGTGTGTCCTAACACCACAACGCCTCACCAGCTCGGGGTCCTTGCGTCCGGACAGGATGTTTCCGTTCTCTCCTGCGTTCTGCTTGGAGGGGCTCTTCAGTCTGGGAGAGGTCTCCAGGGGCGGGGGTGGGGGAGGAGGTGGGGGGGCCACCTTGTCTTTAGTTGGGGAGATGGTCTCCTCGAACCACAGGCCCAAAATGGGCTCGCTGTCGTCATCTGGATCAGGACGGGTAGGACACAGGGTTATACATAGACGGCCATGTCTCAGGGTTGAGTTCTACCATGCCATCTATCCAAAGCACTGACATCATCCTATGGCATCTATAGGCATGTCCTAAGCCAGCTCTCTCGTTTAGCCTTCATAACATTGCATTAAATTAGTATTTGAAACACTACATTTAGCCTTCATAACACTACATTTAGCCTTCATAACACTACATTTAGCCTTCATAACACTGCAAAAAATGTTGATCTTACCTAGATATCTCTTACCATTAGAATGCATTGACTTGACGTCTTACCAAGGCAAATTATCTTAGTGCACTGGCAGATAATACTTTAACTTTAAAGGTTTTTAAACAAGTCAGAATATCTTAAAACAAGACAAACTATCTTGATGCATTTTCTGGGTGAGAAAAATCAACTCAGAACAAGTCATTTTAACTTCATCTCAATACAATACTAAAAACATCGAGGTAAGATTTACATTTTTTGCAGTGCATAACACTACATTTAGCCTTCATAACACTACATTGATCCTTCATAACATTACATTAGTCTTTGCAAGACTACATTTAGCATTCATAACACTAGGCTAAATTTAGCCTTCATAAGACTACATTGGCTGTGTTTTCACAGTCAGCCCAGTTCTGATATTTATTTCCACTAATTGTTCTTTTGACCAATCATATCATCTCTGAAAAAGACCTGATGTGAAAAGACCTGATGTGATTGGTCAAAAGATCAGAATTGGGCTGCCTGTGTAAACGCAGCCATTTAGCCTTCATAACAATATAGTCTCATAACACCAGGCTACATTTAGCCATCATAACGCTATATTTAGCCTTCATCACACTGTCATAACCTTTCACAAGGTCAGAACGATGTTAAAATTCCTTTGGTGCAATTGGTCTGCTGTCACACATGCCATGACAAGTGATCGCAAGTAAACCACTCATCAACTGAAGCTGAGATTAAAAATGCATATCATTGCATGCGTCAAAGGGGGTATGATAAAAGTATTTTATGCCATATTTAGGATATTGGCTTGTGAGGCTTACATTCAGCGCTACTCAGAGACAAAAGAAATACAGAGATTGTGTAGGCAGCAAAACGTTCACGACAATCTAATTTGTGTTCCAACTATTGTCTTGGAACTTTTGATGCCAACATAGAACCCATCAAAAATTATAAAATCTCTTTCAGAACTCTGTATTTCTAGGAATCTGGTGCTACTGCCTCTACTGCGTTTGGGCGGGGGGGGTGCCACGGTCCAAAATCTAACTTTATTGTGATGCACACAATAAAGTAAGCAAATTAACCCAAGACTGCGAGGTGTAAACTACGGTGTGACCTAAAGGGACAGAAAGCTAGCTGCTGACCTGAAACATTAGCTGTTCTTGCTGTCCTCTGTCTTCTCTCTGCTGCTGAAATATAAACACTGCTATAGTGGGTGGAGATGGTCCTGTGCGGCTCAGTTGGTAAGAGTATAACACTGCTATAGTGGGTGGAGATGGTCCTGTGTGGCTCAGTTGGTAAGAGTATAAACACTGCTATAGTGGGTGGAGATGGTCCTGTGTGGCTCAGTTGGTAAGAGTATAAACACTGCTATAGTGGGTGGAGATGGTCCTGTGTGGCTCAGTTGGTAAGAGTATAACACTGCCATAGTGGGTGGAGATGGTCCTGTGTGGCTCAGTTGGTAAGAGTATAACACTGCCATAGTGGGTGGAGATGGTGTGGCTCAGTTGGTAAGAGTATAACACTGCTATAGTGGGTGGAGATGGTCCTGTGTGGCTCAGTTGGTAAGAGTATAACACTGCCATAGTGGGTGGAGATGGTCCTGTGTGGCTCAGTTGGTAAGAGTATAACACTGCTATAGTGGGTGGAGATGGTCCTGTGTGGCTCAGTTGGTAAGAGTATAACACTGCTATAGTGGGTGGAGATGGTCCTGTGTGGCTCAGTTGGTAAGAGTATAACACTGCTATAGTGGGTGGAGATGGTCCTGTGCGGCTCAGTTGGTAAGAGCTTAACACTGCTATAGTGGGTGGAGATGGTCCTGTGTGGCTCAGTTGGTAAGAGTATAACACTGCTATAGTGGGTGGAGATGGTCCTGTGTGGCTCAGTTGGTAAGAGTATAAACACTGCCATAGTGGGTGGAGATGGTCCTGTGTGGCTCAGTTGGTAAGAGTATAACACTGCTATAGTGGGTGGAGATGGTCCTGTGCGGCTCAGTTGGTAAGAGTATAACACTGCTATAGTGGGTGGAGATGGTCCTGTGTGGCTCAGTTGGTAAGAGCATGGCGCTAGTAACACCAAGGTCGTGGGTTTGATTTCCGCTGGGGCCACATACACAAAAAAATGTCTGCACTCACTGTCCTGTAAGTTGCATTGGATAAGTGTCTGCTAAATGGGCATACATCATTATTAGCCATATACTCTAGTTGGGTGTGGGATTCTGTCCTAGTTGTCATACATCCGCCTTCTGACCAGTGGAGGCCGGTGTCCCTTTAATACCGAGGGGACGTGGTCACTGTAACACACTTCATAACGTTCCATCTATTCCATTCCGGCCATTACAGTGAGCCCATCCTCCTGTTTAAAAAGCGACACCAGCCTCCACTGACCTACCTGCTGTGTCTACCCTGCGGCTGCGGCTGCTACTGCTACTTCCCCCTGTGGTGATTCTACAACGTCCTGCAGCGCACAACAACTGCCTGAACACATTCTTGACTCTCCTCAGGCCTGACGCTAGCCCAGACACACAGTTAAAAAACAAACACACAAAAAAATAAAAAAGCTTTAAAAAAAAAATAGGTAACACATCAGCTGTCACACAGACACAGCATTACACTTCTAAGAACACTTTCAAAAAAAGGTTATCAGATCTGGCAGACGAGACCACTTCCATCTACTCTCTGCCTAATCTCTTTAAAATACACAGCATCTCTGATTTATGTATGTGGTTGGCGTCAAAGTTTTTACAATGTATATGACGACTTGGGAGCGCTCTCAGCCCTCGTGATAGGAAATGAGAAGGAAGTGATGCGGTCCTTTGTGACGCGGGGAAGTGGAGAGAAAGAGAGAGAGAGCGAGAGAGAGCGAGAGCGAGAGAAAGAGAGCGAGCGAGCGAGCGAGAGAGAGAAAGAGAGCGAGAGACAGAGAGAGAGAGCGACAGAGCGAGAGACAGAGAGAGGGAGAGAGAAAGAGCGAGCGAGCGAGCGAGCGAGCGAGAGAGAGAGAAAGAAAGAGAGAGCGAGCGAGCGAGAGAGAGGGATGAGGGGATAGGGCAGTACCTTGGCTGCTGTCCTCCTCTGTGCTGCTGAAGTCGTCTTCATAGTAGGTGTTGGAGTCTGTGGATGCACTGGCGTCACTGCTGACAGAGCCTTTCCTCTGGCGCTGCAGCACACAGGCCTGGAGGTGAGGGGGGGGGGGGGGTGCAACACGTCAAGACAGGCATTATTCAGGCCAGGCGCTTATACCTTTTTCAAAGCCTTCAAAGCCTGCTGTATTAGAAGCAGGGATAGAAATTGAGGATTTGTCAAAAACTGAGTGGCAGATTGTAATAATTATTTACTGGAGGAGAATGCAGACACAGATCAAGTGTCATAGAGGAAGAGCGGTTTCCATGTCACATACAGACTATACCAGATTAAAAGTGTGGTTACCACATGATGCCCGCATGGCAGGCCTATGAGGACCAGATGAGACCATACGGTAGTGGCCTGGCTGGTTTAGTGGTAATGCTGGAGCCTCCAGCACACATCTATGGTGGTGAATCTGGCCTACTGTCTGCCCTTTGAAACAACCTCTATTTTCCCCAACTGTCATCCTCTCTGTTACATCAAAATATATATATTTTTAATATACTCAACAAAAATATAAAACATATAAAACATTCAACAATTTCAAAGATTTTTACTGAGTTACAGTTCATAGAAGGAAATCAGTCAATTTAAATAAATTCATTAGGACCTAATCTATGTATTTCACATGACTGGGCAGGGGTGGAGCCATGGGTGGGCCACGGGGCAGCCAGGCCCAGCCAATCAGAATGAGTATTTCCCCACGAAAGGCCATTATTACAGACAGAAATACTCCTCAGTTTCGTCAGCTGTCAGGGTGGCAGGTGAAGAAGCCAGATGTGGAGGTCCTGGGCTGGCGTGGTTACACGTGGTCTGCGGTTGTGAGGCCGGTTGGACATACTGACAAATTCTCTAAAACGATGTTGGAGGCGGCTTATGGTTGAGAAATGAACATTAAATTCTCTGGCAACAGCTCTGGTGGACATTCCTGCAGTCAGCGTGCCAATTGCACGCTCCCTGAAAACTTGAGACATCTGTGGCATTGTGTTGTGAGACAAAACTGCACGCTTTAGAGTGGCCTTTTATTGTCCCCAGCACAAGGTGCAACTGTGTAATGATCATGCTGTTTAATCAGCTTCTTGATATACCACACCTGTCAAGTGGATGGATTATCTTGGCAAAGGAGAAATGCTCACTAACAGGGATGTAAACAAATTTGTGCACAACATTTGAGAGAAATAAGCTTTTTGTGCGTATGGAAAAACATGGGACCATTTTGTTCAGTATATATAATTTAAAAACAGTTTTGGTAAATACCTTCTTGTATGATGTGGAGAGCAGGTTGAACAGCAGGTTGGTAAGGGGAACAGAGTCTAGGAGTCTCTGCACCCTCTGGATGGAGGTGCTCTGGGCCATGATGTTGAGCTCTGCTGGGGGCCCGTCACTTGCCCAACCCTGGGGAGAGAGGGAGGGAGAGAGGAGAAGGAAGGAGGGGGAGAGAGGGGGGTGGGAGGGAGGGGAACAGAGGGGGAGGGGGGAACAGACGGGGAGGAGGGGAGGGGGAACAGAGGGGGAGGGAGAGCGGTACAGAAGGGGGAGACGAGGGGGAACAGAGGGGGAGACGAGGGGGAACAGAGGGGGAGACGAGGGGGAACAGAGGGGGAGGGAGAGCGGTACAGAAGGGGGAGACGAGGGGGAGACAGAGAGGGGGGGACAGAGAGAGGGGGACAGAGAGAGGGAAAGAGGGGGACAGAGGGAGACAGAGCGAGGGGGACAGAGGGAGACGGAGCGAGGGGGACAGAGGGAGACAGAGAGAGGGGGACAGAGGGAGACGGAGACAGAGGGAGACGGAGAGAGGGGGGGGGACAGAGGGAGACGGAGACAGAGGGAGACGGAGAGAGGGGGGGGGACAGAGAGAGGGGGACAGAGGGAGACGGAGAGAGGGACAGGGGAGACAGGGACAGGGGAGACAGAGAGACAGGGAGACAGAGAGGGGGACAGAGAGAGGGAGAGAGAGAGACAGAGTGGGGACAAAGAGAGAGGGGGACAGAGAGAGAGGGAGACAGAGAGAGAGGGAGACAGAGGGCTGGAGCTTCACTGGGTCTCAAGCATAAGAATCATCATCAATTATGAAAATAATGAAAATAATGATTGATCCATGTATGGTGTGGGCTGGATTTTTATTGATAAATCATATTTTTCATATATCATTAATCTATCAAAGGGTATATATATATATCTGGTTGTTAGCCTGAGAACATATTTTCAAAATATTTGTGTCCCAGTTCGATAAGAAACGTTGTGTCCATGTAACCGTCCCAGATGTTTTGGGGAAAATAAGCAGCAGTGGAGAGAGTGTTTGTTACTTACTGCACTGACCCGGTGCAGAGCCTCCACTTGCAGGTCTTGGAACAGGGAGGTGAGCAGCTTGATGGCGTGGTTAGCCAGGATCACCGACAGGACACCAAAGCCTTGATGTCTGAGGCGAGAGAACACCGGAACAGCAAACAGACGTTTTCATTGGTCTTTCTTTGGTACTTTCAGGTCCAAAGTTTTGAAAATAAAAGTATATTCTCAAATAGTTATATATTGCTTGGAAAATGTAGACAGTTTAAGGTAGGATCGTTAGTTGTCACTTTATGTTAATTTCATGGAGATTGTTGTACGCAATCTTACCATTAACCATTTATCAGCACAACAACGGTGAAAAACTACAAGAGCGCCACCCACCCTTTGGCAGGGCCCAGTTTAGGGGACCCGGCGCCGTCCTTGGTGCGGGATGCGATGTCTCGGACCCTGAGGGCGGCCAGAGGGTCCTTCTCCTTGCCCTTGTCGGCCAGGGCTGTGGGACTCAGGTTCAGTATCAGGTAGAGGCTGTTCAGCAGACACCACGCGCCCAGCAGCTGGAAGTTCTGGTAATGCTCTCCTCCAGCTCTGCGAGAGCTGCTGATGGCTTGGCCGATCATTTCATAAATGTCCAGCTGTTTCAAAAACACACAGAGCCAATGAGAAATTAGCTCAATCAAAAGCAACCAAGAGAGAAGAATGTGTTTCCTGATATCCTATTTATTGGAGTAGAGGATTGGGGTGCACTGATGCCATCATTTTTTTCAGATGAGTCCCTTATCAGGCTGATACAGAGTACTACAGATACCATCGGTGCACCCAGTGGTGTAAGTACGTACGTATGTATGTATGTATGTATGTATATATATATATATATATATATATATATATATATATATATATATATATATATATATATATATATATAAGCTATGACTGACCAGGTGAAAGCTATGATCCCTTATTGATGTCACTTGTTAAATCCACTTCAATCAGTGTAGATGAAGGGGAGGAGACAGGTTAAAGAAGGATTTTTAAACCTTGAGACAATTGAGACATGGATTGTGTATGTGTGTCCATTCAGAGGGTGAATGGGCAAGACAAAAAATGTAAGTGCCTTTGAACGGGGGTATGGTAGTAGGTGCCAGGTGCACCGGTTTGTGTCAAAAATGTGCAATGCTGCTGGGTTTTTCACGCTCAACAGTTTCCTGTGTGTATCAAGAATGGTCCACCACCCAAAGGACAACCAGCCAACTTGACACAACTTTGGGAAGCATTGGAGTCAACATGGGGCCAGCATCCCTGTGGAACGCTTTCGACACCTTGTAGAGTCCATGCCCCCAACGACGCCAGGACAGCGGAGTCACTCACCACCTTCCGGAGACATTTGAAACCCCACCTCTTTAAGGAATACCTGGGATAGGATAAAGTAATCCTTCTACCCACCCCCCCAAAAAATTTTTTTTTTTAATGTGTAAAGTGGTTATCCCACTGGCTATAGGGTGAATGCACCAATTTGTAAGTCACTCTGGATAAGAGCGTCTGCTAAATGACGTAAATGTAAATGAATTGAGGCCGTCCTGAGGGCTAAAGGGGTTGAAACCCAATATTAGGAAAGTGTTCTTAATATTTTGTACACTCAATATATATACACTTACACATTTCTGTACGATGGTAGCAGCGTCATTTTCATAGTCCTCCTCTTTGGAGCCGGTGGAGGCTGTGCGGAGCTGCAGGCCGCTGCCAACCTGCAGGATGGCCATGCACGTGGCAACGCTCACGCCTGGAGGAGAGGAGGAGCACGCATTAGTATTATAGATACAGTCAGTCAATGATGAGGCAGCAACCATGATTAGGAGGTAGGAGCAGGAGAAGTCAAAACCAAAGTAAAACATATCTCCACTAAATAAATGATTTCCAGACTAAAATCATTGTACAAAACTCATGATTAAGCCCAGTCAGAAGAATATTGATTTTCAGCTTGTAGTGCTGAGCGATTATCTGAAATGTCGGTCATTTTCCGGTTTTTAAACAACTCATTGACCGACGTGTGTTCAATTACTTGAATCCCATTTAGCATTTGTTAATTTTTTTCAGCTCAATGCGCAGTTTCTCTAGAGACTAATCAGATCAAGCCCGAACTGTGCGATGTATTAGGGAGTTGTAGTTTCCAACAGGCCGATAATCTACACTGTTCAGCACAGAAAATGTTGTAATTAACTACAATGACCATAATTCATTGCGCCTACGTGTCCGGTCTGCGTGGGGCAGAAGAGATGGAAGACGTGTGATGGAGAGGAATAAGAGGGCAGTTGCTTCGCATCTCTACCTGAAAATACATGATCCAAGTAATAATAATAATAATAATAATAAGCCATTTAGCAGACGCTTTTATCCAAAGAGACTTACAGTCATGTGTGCATAAATTTTTTTTAGTGTATGGGTGGTCCCCGGGGATCGAACCCACTACCTTTGCGTTAAAAGCGCCGTGCTCTACCAGCTGAGCTACAGACGACCACAAGTGATTGATAGTTGGTATTCAGCAGTCATAAAAGTATGCCTTATTTACTTTGAAGAACTACTAAAATAGTGATGTTGAGATTACTTGGAATTAATTAATAAAGTAATCAAATAAAACAAATGTAATATACACAACAACTGAAATAGTCATTTGAATATCTGATGGTTAATAAGTGGGCTCCCGAGTGGCGCAGTGGTCTAAGGCCCTGCGTCTCAGCGGTCTAAGGCCCTGCATCTCAGCGGTCTAAGGCACTGCATCTCAGCGGTCTAAGGCACTGCATCTCAGCGGTCTAAGGCCCTGCATCTCAGCGGTCTAAGGCACCGCATCTCAGCGGTCTGAGGCACCGCATCTCAGCGGTCTAAGGAACTGCCTCTCAGCGGTCTAAGGCACTGCATCTCAGCGGTCTAAGGCACTGCGTCTCAGCGGTCTAAGGCACTGCGTCTCAGCGGTCTAAGGCACTGCATCTCAGCGGTCTAAGGCACTGCGTCTCAGCGGTCTAAGGCACTGCGTCTCAGCGGTCTAAGGCACTGCGTCTCAGCGGTCTAAGGCACTGCGTCTCAGCGGTCTAAGGCACTGCCTCTCAGCGGTCTAAGGCACTGCATCTCAGCGGTCTAAGGCACTGCCTCTCAGCGGTCTAAGGAACTGCCTCTCAGCGGTCTAAGGCACTGCATCTCAGCGGTCTAAGGCACTGCATCTCAGCGGTCTAAAGCACTGCATCTCAGCGGTCTAAGGCACTGCGTCTCAGCGGTCTAAGGCACTGCGTCTCAGCGGTCTAAGGCACTGCGTCTCAGCGGTCTAAGGCCCTGCATCTCAGCGGTCTAAGGCACTGCGTCTCAGCGGTCTAAGGCACTGCGTCTCAGCGGTCTAAGGCACTGCGTCTCAGCGGTCTAAGGCACTGCCTCTCAGCGGTCTAAGGAACTGCCTCTCAGCGGTCTAAGGCACTGCATCTCAGCGGTCTAAGGCACTGCATCTCAGCGGTCTAAGGCACTGCATCTCAGCGGTCTAAGGCACTGCGTCTCAGCGGTCTAAGGCACTGCGTCTCAGCGGTCTAAGGCACTGCGTCTCAGCGGTCTAAGGCACTGCGTCTCAGCGGTCTAAGGCACTGCATCTCAGCGGTCTAAGGCACTGCATCTCAGCGGTCTAAGGCACTGCGTCTCAGCGGTCTAAGGCACTGCATCTCAGCGGTCTAAGGCACTGCGTCTCAGCGGTCTAAGGCACTGCGTCTCAGCGGTCTAAGGCACTGCGTCTCAGCGGTCTAAGGCCCTGCATCTCAGCGGTCTAAGGCACTGCGTCTCAGCGGTCTAAGGCACTGCATCTCAGCGGTCTAAGGCACTGCGTCTCAGCGGTCTAAGGCACTGCATCTCAGCGGTCTAAGGCACTGCATCTCAGCGGTCTAAGGCACTGCATCTCAGCGGTCTAAGGCACTGCATCTCAGCGGTCTAAGGCACTGCATCGCAGCGGTCTAAGGCCCTGCATCTCAGCGGTCTAAGGCCCTGCATCTCAGCGGTCTAAGGCCCTGCATCTCAGCGGTCTAAGGCACTGCATCTCAGCGGTCTAAGGCACTGCATCTCAGCGGTCTAAGGCACTGCATCTCAGCGGTCTAAGGCACTGCATCTCAGTGGTCTAAGGCACTGCGTCTCAGCGGTCTAAGGCACTGCGTCTCAGCGGTCTAAGGCACTGCGTCTCAGCGGTCTAAGGCACTGCGTCTCAGCGGTCTAAGGCACTGCGTCTCAGCGGTCTAAGGCACTGCGTCTCAGCGGTCTAAGGCACTGCTTCTCAGCGGTCTAAGGCACTGCATCTCAGCGGTCTAAGGCACTGCATCTCAGCGGTCTAAGGCACTGCGTCTCAGCGGTCTAAGGCACTGCGTCTCAGCGGTCTAAGGCACTGCGTCTCAGCGGTCTAAGGCACTGCGTCTCAGCGGTCTAAGGCACTGCGTCTCAGCGGTCTAAGGCACTGCGTCTCAGCGGTCTAAGGCACTGCGTCTCAGCGGTCTAAGGCACTGCGTCTCAGCGGTCTAAGGCACTGCATCTCAGCGGTCTAAGGCACTGCATCTCAGCGGTCTAAGGCACTGCATCTCAGCGGTCTAAGGCACTGCATCTCAGCGGTCTAAGGCACTGCATCTCAGCGGTCTAAGGCACTGCATCTCAGCGGTCTAAGGCACTGCATCTCAGCGGTCTAAGGCACTGCATCTCAGCGGTCTAAGGCACTGCATCTCAGCGGTCTAAGGCACTGCATCTCAGCGGTCTAAGGCACTGCATCTCAGCGGTCTAAGGCACTGCATCTCAGCGGTCTAAGGCACTGCATCTCAGCGGTCTAAGGCACTGCATCTCAGCGGTCTAAGGCACTGCATCTCAGTGCTTGAGGCGTCACTACAGCCCCCTGTTTCGATTCCAGGCTGTATCACAACCGGCTGTGATTGGGAGTCCCATAGGGCGGCGCACAATTGGCCCAGCGTCGTCCCGGGTTTGGCCGGTGTAGGCCGTCATTGTAAATAAGAATTTGTTCTTAACTGACTTGCCTAGTTAAATAAAGGTAAAATTTAAAAAATAAGCAGTAATGGGCAGTCACTACCATCATGGGACTTTTATTGATATTTTTATTCTGTGTTGTTACAGCATTCAACCCACATTAATGCATAGTGCATTTAATGTTCAAAAAAATTATAGAAATCCGTGATAATCCGTTTATAACCTTACCGAAACTACATCAGAAAGCACTAAATCGCTCAGCACTATCAGCTTGAAAAGTTGACTTGACTATACTCTGCCATTAAAAAAGGGACAGTACGCTACTATACATGTCCAAACCAGAGATGGAACCCAACACTGAACCCATAACGTACCGGCGTAGAGACAGCTGAGGGCCAGGACAGTCATGTCCAGCAGTCTCCCAGGGGTCAGGGGCTCCAGGACGGGCAGGGACAGGGTGTCCAGGGCCATGGTCACATCTATCACCAGGGAGTGGAACCTGAGGGGGGGGACCATAGTCAGAGAGGTCACACACAATGTCAGCGACACCACAAAAAACACTGAGGTAAGCAGTGGCAGTGAGCCAGAAATATTGATGATGACGCATGAATAACATGACAGATCAAAAAGAGAGAGCTACAGAGCTCAGAGGCATACTGCCTCCCAATGCACATCAGCAGTTGGACACGGCATTAAATGATGAAGTACAAGAACCAACTCGGAGCACTGATACATCAACAAAGTGGGTCCATATATGGGTCTCGGTCCAATTATAAATAGACAAGACAACTGACTTGAACGTATTTGTTCTATGACAACAACAAATCACTCATCCAAACGTATTGATTGCTATAGAGCGGCAATATATTGGAGGACCAGAGAAATCTGTTCGGTAAGACAAGTAGGTTTGTTGGCAAAGTTCTAGAAATACAAATCCCCAAAAATTCCAGAAACACTCCCCCCAAAATTCCCACAACCCACCCGTTGCGGACAGCGGTTGCGTCTCCGACGGTGGCGGGCATGATGAAGAAGGAGTTGGCTGAGACGGCGTCCTGGAACCGGTTGATATAGCGCAGGAAGTAAGGGAGGTTGAGGCAGACACGCAGCAACTTCTCTGACCCGCCCAGCTCCTGGAGACTGGACACGTTCTGGGACACGAAGGCATTCTTCATTTTGGCCTGGAAGGTCTGGTCTGTCGTGGCCTGGTCGTCACTCTCACTCTCCGCCTGAACAGGCAGCACAACAGTAAAAGACTGAATTACAAAACCCCCCTTTGTGTTTCAGAAGTGAAAATGCAAATACAAATTGACATGAAACGACCCCGTCGGTAAGTCGGAAATAAGATACAACTATCCCTTCAAAATGCAAAGTGAATATAATCAAAAGCACATTGCTCCTAGTCTGGTCGATTGTCAATCCCCATCTTACAGTTCCTAGTCTGCTCTTCCTGTTACACTGACCTGTGTGTGTCCTGAGGGAGAGGCCAGCAGGGTGAGGTCAGGGTTGAACACAGAGGTCAGCTGATTGAAGAAGTTCATCTGTACTTCCTTGTGTCGCAGCTCAGGGTTCACTGGAGACAGCACCTCCTTCTGGTCCTCCACTGAGAGAGGGGGAGACACAGGGCAGAGTGAGACAGACCGGTAGAAACAGACCGGTAGAGACAGGAGAGAAACCGAACACACGTAGACATGGGCATAACAAAGACGGAAAAGAAAGAGACAGACTCAGAGACACACGAGAGACTCTAGTGTTCCACGGTATACAGAAACTTTGATACTACAACATGAAAAGCGGTTCGGTACTAGAATGTTTGTTACTTTCAGCACTTCTGTCAAATGGGGCTCAAGGATCAAAACAGGTCCGTCTTTCAGCGCAGCCGACGTCCGCCACGGAGCGCACCCTGCCTGCTCCACTTGCTCACTGCTAGCCTGCACTGGGAGTCTGGTCTGCATCATGTTAGCTCCCCACCCTGCCTGCTCCACTTGCTCACTGCTAGCCTGCACTGGAAGACTGGGCTAAATCATATGAGCTCCCCACTCACCATGCACAGAAGTTAACACAGTTAGTTGAATAATGCGACACGGCATGAAGAAATATTGAAACTGTTCATTACTGTTCGCAAAACAATGACCACACAGGCTAGAATAACTTCACAATGCAAAAAAGATACCGGTAGATTCCAGCTTTGTAGGCTACAGTGCCTTCAGAAAGTATTCACACCGCTTGACATTTTCCAAATTTTGTTGTGTTACAGCCTGAATTTAAAAATGGATTAAATGTATATTTTGTGTCACTGGCCTACGCACAATACCCCATAATGTCCGTGGAATTTTGTTTGTTGTCAGAATGATGTATACAAATTAATTACAAATGAAAAGTTGAATGGTGGTGGCTGCATCATGTTATGGGTATGCTTGTCATCGGCAAGAAGTAGGCAGTTTTTTTTTTTATTATAAAAAGAAACGTAATACGGGCCTTCCGAGTGGCGCAGTGATAACATGCAAGTTTACTGCTGAAACTAAAATGTCAACCCTAGTACTTTGTTTGTGATAACATGCAAAACCATAACGCAAAATATGCTGTTTTCAAAGCCGATTGCCACCCATAACTTTATTCATTCACTTAAAATCAGTCTCCCTCATGTCTCTCCCTCAGGCAAAAATATATTGCCTCAGAGAACTGAGGGCTCCGACAGGCCGTAAATGACGTAATTACTGGTTAAAGAGACAGGGCACACTTTTATAAAAAATAAGCTACTTCTATGCAAATGTTGTTGATGACTACAATAAAATAAATGCCACATGAAAGGGATACAGATTGTTTGTCAATCTGTAGCCACATTAAAAACAGCCAAAATCAAGCTCAATAACTCAATGCATGCACACAAACCTTTTGAATATGCATTCACCTGTATTGTGAATATTTTCTTAAATTTACCCAGTTTATCAAGAGATTTACCATTCAAATAAATTATTACGATTATGTTACGTAGTTAGATAGATTAAAAACAAAGTCAAATTGATTGTCTAATTGATTCATTAATGTATACATGGCTGTCTCTGAACATGTTTGACGTAAAACATTTAAAATCTAATGATATTGAACTGAAAAGATGCCCACCGATTGAACAGAGCAGTAGCCGAGTTTATCTGTTTGGATCGAGTGACATTCTATGACTTTGGCTAATATGATATCGAGTATCGTGATACTAAACATGGTATCGAAGTCAAAATTCTGGTATCGTGACAACACTACAGGACACACAGGTCTACACACACACAGACAGACACACAAATACAGAAAACACTGACAAGCACACACAGACACACAACCCTGTCCCTGGGCAGGGACCAATGACCATCCATGTGGGAATGTGCGAGGGCTAAATCCCTACTGACAGAAGCAGGGGAACAAAGCTCTCTTTCTGCCAGCACAGCCCAGCACTAGTCAAATAACACTGGTCCATAGACTGGTGATGAGACACTGTCTAGACCAATAGACTGGAGTATAGGATAGAACCCAATAAAGTCAAATAGAATATCTTCTAAATAACAGTATATAGGGCTCTATAAAATATTTCCCCCCCGATTCCCCCCCTATTTTTTCAGGTTTCCGTAGAAAAAAAGAATAATCACTCTTTTTTTTTTTTTAAATAGGAAAACACAATTTGATGTTCTAAGTCCACAACACAATGCTTAAACCGCATGAGGAGACCACTTTCGAGGTCTGGGAAAAATCTTAGAAATTCAGATTGTTGGGTGATTGTCATGTGATTGCAGAGTTTGCTAAACAAATGGCAACTGGATTGATGCAAATTATCATGATATCATGCCAGGTAGGCATAAGCTACATTGTAGATAAAGGGGCAGTGCAGTTAAAATGTGATTTCCCTTTATTTTTTACACTGGGAGGTCGAAATAACACTCTGAAATTTTGAAAATTATGATGCCTTTTTTGTGTACGAGCGGTTTGAAAAAAAAATCCTGGAATTTCAGCCTGTTCGGGCAGGATGGAACTTTTGGCCCACATCATGACGTCACAATGTGATCTGATTACAATAGACCAATGACTGTTCATCTGGGTAAGGGGGTGGGCTCTAGACCATCCAATCAGCTAATCAGGGCTGTGTATGAAAATATCTTCAAATTTGTTTCCTAACGCCCACACGATCAGACTGAGCATTTCAAGGGCCAAAAGGTGGATCAGGGAAATACATTTTTACAAAAATGAGTTATTTTCATAAAATGTACTAGACATACAGTGATGATTTAAAAATAAAAAATGTCAAAGACTGTATTTGGGCTATAACATTTAATTTAAAAGGTTTTTTTAAAAGCCTTTCCATCTCTACCAGAAGAAGGTTATCATTAGCATTTTCACTAATGGCTACACAAAGTGGAGACATACCCGCGCACCACACACACACAGACACAGACACAG
Source organism: Coregonus lavaretus (assembly GCF_964263955.1). Taxonomy (NCBI): domain Eukaryota; kingdom Metazoa; phylum Chordata; class Actinopteri; order Salmoniformes; family Salmonidae; genus Coregonus; species Coregonus lavaretus. The sequence goes on from NC_140007.1 coordinate 46,018,641, forward strand.
ACACAGACACAGACAGGGCCATTCCTGTGCCGTTTCAGAAAGTTGCAGGAAAATACCAAATCACTGATGCATTTTGTTCGTGTCTTATGATTAGCTTGGGCAAATGAATGCATTTTCTAGTAAAGTTCAATACATTTTTGAATATTGTTGAATTCCGTTTTAATGTCTGGATTCCGCGATTCCGTCTGGGTTCTCCGCAACACCGATTTGATAGGGTCCTACATATACATGTTCATGGACTGATAAGACCAGGTCTAGACCACTAGCGCATGGGCAGTTTCATATTATACAACAATAGCTAGGTTTCCATCCAATCGGTGACAGATTTTCATGCGAATATTCTTAAATATTAGGCATTTTCCCACCAGTGGTGTTTCTACCAAATGGACTTGTTGCAGATAAAAAAATCAGTGCGTGACGACGTAGTGCACACAAAAGTCTCCCGAGTGGCGCAGAGGTCTAAGGCACTGCATCGCAGTGCTAGCTGTGCCACTAGAGATCCTGGTTCGAATCCAGCCTCTGTCGTAGCCGGCCGCGACCGGGAGACCCATGGGGCGGCGCACAATTGGCCCTGCGTCGTCCAGGGTAGGGGAGGGAATGGCCGGCAGGGATGTAGCTCAGTTGGTAGAGCATGGCGTTTGCAACGCCAGGGTTGTGGGTTCGATTCCCACAGGCATTTATAAAATGTTAACAAAACTTCCCGCATAAAAACTGTGGATGGAAACGTGGTTAGTGACAGGAAACTAAACTGTGGATGGAAACGTGGTTAGTGACAGGAAACTAAACTGTGGATGGAAACGTGGTTAGTGACAGGAAACTAAACTGTGGATGGAAACGTGGTTAGTGACAGGAAACTAAACTGTGCAGCAATCAGTTATTTCATCCCCATGTTTTCCATCTCCCTAAGCTGACAGCTTGCCTCCCACAATGTTAACAATGTTTCAGCATAGCTCTGGGATTTCCGAGACAAAAGGCCTTGATACACTGGTCATTTTCTTAGGCAATGTTGCAGAGCAATGTTGCTGGCAATAGAGTGGGGTATGAGACACTGGAGCAATGATGAGCAATGAGCACATGGACAACAATAATAGATTTTTTTATGAAGCATATTTTAACTTCAAACTCAATTTCCCCATTTATTTCCTATTGCTATAGCTTGTTGCTGCCTGTTTGCTTCCACATTTGTACTGGAATGTATTATCTAACAAAGAGGTCTCGCCGCTGCCCTGGGTATCCACTCAACCTCCTGCCAGTCAAGTCAATGGCAACGCAAATATAAGGATGACTAGATTTAGAAAACGTCTTACTTCACAAATCTAAGCTAGGAATTATAAATGGTATTCATCCAGCTAGTTAAACATACAAAAAAACAAATCTAAAACGAAAAACAAATATGTAAAATCTACATGGCTAGCTAGCGAATTAGCCTATTTGACTTAGCATGCGCGCCACCGTGGATACTTTCGGCAGTTAAACATGACAAACTGAACACAGCATGTACGTATTAACGTATCGTTATATAATATTGTAGTGGAGTAACATACGAGACACGAATGGCTAACATCTCACTCAAACATGGGAGTTGATTTTCTCTCGCTTCAGCTCAAAAAAACGGTCGCCATGTTTTCCAAAATATTTTGGAACAGCAGTCGGGAGGAGGCAAGATCAGGTACAGATACACGCGTGTGAACAACAGGCAGAACCAATATAAAATATTTTTTTCTCTCTCAAAGTTGCCAGGATGTCACGTGTCCTACTTATCAGTACCCTCTTGACAACCTAAGCACTAGGAAACTTCTATTCGAGCAAATAAACCATTCCATTTTTTTGTAAACCAAATTCAACACTTTGACTTCCATACAAAAACTCCTCGCTTGGTGAGAGAGAAAAAACGCCCCCTGCTGGAGAAGAAGGACTCACACATTTCAGTTCATTACCATCGCTCCCCCCTTGGGCCAATCAGTGTAATTTAGTAAATGCCGGATCTCTATGGCAAGACGCTTCATTCCCCCAAGTTTAATCAAATAGGGCCAGTGCTGTCTGAGATACCGCGTGACTAACGTATGAACGGATGGATAGACGGCGGCCGATCCACAGTTCCCTCCCCAATTTCATCATGGGGAACAACTTAGCAACAAGTAGACTAGCACCATAGCTGTCTAACCCTAACCCTGTTGAGTAGACTAGCACCATAGCTGTCTGGCCCTAACCCTGTTGAGTAGACTAGCACCATAGCTGTCTGGCCCTAACCCTGTTGAGTAGACTAGCACCATAGCTGTCTAACCCTAACCCTGTTGAGTAGACTAGCACCATAGCTGTCTAACCCTAACCCTGTTGGCGCCAAAAATGACTGAGCTCAGTTGCTTGCAAAGCATGACATCATATAATCCATTGGTTTGTTTACAAACATTGTCACCCTAACAATTGTATAGGCTATATTTTACATAATCCAACAACATAGGCAGAATAATAATAATAATAATAATAATAATGCCATTTAGCAGACGCTTTTATCCAAAGCGACTTACAGTCATGTGTGCATAAATTTTTACGTATGGGTGGTCCCGGGGATCGAACCCACTACCCTGGCGTTACAAGCGCCGTGCTCTACCAGCTGAGCTACAGAGGACCACAGAATGAACTGATACTTATCTACTGAGTCTATCTTTAACAATGTTGATACAGTGAGATTGGATCTCAGCAAAGCAGAGGACTCACCGTCGGAGAGTGTCTTGACGGTCTGGGGCAGTTTGGCCGACTTCATCATGGCTGTGAAGGTGATGATCTCGGTCCTGTCCAGGCGGCTGCAGCCGGTACACAACCCCTTGATCAAGAGGATCAGGTGTTTCTGAAGAGAAGAGGGTGGAGAACAGGAAAATGGACAGTCTTACTGGGATGTGACCAGGACAACACAAGAATATCAGGATTTTGCAAAGGAATTAAGGTGAGTTTCAATTATACACATCGCTTTCAGAAAGTTTTCACAACCGTTGACTTTTCCCCCACATGGTTGTGTCAAAAAGTGGGATAAAAAAAATGGATTTGCTATTTTTTGTAAATTATCTACACAAAATAATGTCAATGTGGAAGAAATTTCTATTTGATTTAGTATAAAATGGAAAATAAAACAGTAATATATATTGATTAGATTAGTATTTGGCATTACAGTTGAGTGTTTCTGGGTCAATCTCTAATAGCTTTGCACACCTGGATTGTACAATATTTGGCCATTACTCTTACTCTTTTTTTTTTTATGTGTCATGCTCTGTCAAGTTGGTTGTGGATCATTGCTAGACAGCCATTTTCAAGTCTTGCCATAGGTTTTCAAGTCGATTGAAGTCAAAACTATAACTAGGCCACTCAGGAACATTCGATGTCGTCTTGGTAAGCAACTCCATTGTATATTTGGCCTTGTGTTTTAGGTTATTGTCCTGCTGAAAAGGTGAATTTGTCTCAGTGTCTGTTGTAAAACTGAACCAGGTCTTCTTCTAGGATTTTGCCTGTGCTTAGCTCTATTACTTTTTTTTTTTATCCTAAAAAAAACTCCAGTCCTTGCCGATGACAAGCATACCCATAACATGCGGTAACCACCATGCTTGAAAATACAGTGCATTCGGAAAGTATTCAGACCCCTTACCTTTTTCCACATTTTGTTACGTTACAGCCTTATTCTAAAATGGATCAAATAAAACATTTTCCTCATCGATCTAAACACAATACCCCATAATAACAAATCGAAAACAGTTTTTTATAATTTTTTGCTAATTTATAAAAAATTAAAAACAGACCCTTTGCTATGAGACTCGAAATTGAGCTCAGGTGCATCCTGTTTCCATTGATCATCCTTGAGATGTTTCTACAACTTGATTGGAGTCCACCTGTGGTAAATTCTATTGATTGGACATGATTTGGAAGGCACACACCTGTCTATATAAGGTCCCACAGTTGACAGTGCATGTCAGAGCAAAAACCAAGCCATGAGGTCGAAGGAATTGTCCGTAGAGCTCCAAGACAGGATTTGGTCGAGGCACAGATCTGGGGAAGGGTACCAAAACATTTCTGCAGCATTGAAGGTCCCCAAGAACACAGTGGCCTCCATCATTCTTCAATGGAAAAAGTTTGGAACCACCAAGACTCTTCCTAGAGCTGGCCGCCCGGCCAAACTGAGCAATCGGGGGAGAATGGCCTTGGTCAGGGAGGTGACCAAGAACCCGATGGTCACTCTGACAGAGCTCTAGAGTTCCTCTGTGGAGATGGGAGAAACTTCCAGAAGGACAACCATCTCTGCAGCACTCCACCAATCAGGCCTTTATGGTAGAGTGGCCAGACGGAAGCCACTCCTTAGTAAAAGGCACATGACAGCCCGCTTGGAGTTTGCCAAAAGGCACCTAAAGACACTCAGACCATGAGTAACAACATTCTCTGGTCTGATGAAACCAAGATTGAACTCTTTGGCCTGAATTCCAAGCATCACATCTGAAGGAAACCTGGCACCATCCCTACGGTGAAGCATGGTGGTGGCAGCATCATGCTGTGGGGATGTTTTTCAGCGGCAGGGACTGTGAGACGTCAGGATCGAGGGAAAGATGAACGGACCAAAGTACAGAGAGATCCTTGATGAAAACCTGCTCCAGAGCACTCAGGACCTCAGACTGGGGCGAAGGTTAATCTTTTAACAGGACAACGACCCTAATCACACAGCCAAGACAACGTAGGAGTGGCTTCGGCACAAGTCTCTGAATGTCCTTGAGTGGCCCAGCCAGAGCCCGGACTTGAACCAGATCGAACATCTCTGGAGAGACCTGAAAATAGCTGTGCAGCGACGCTGCCCATCCAACCTGACAGAGCTTGAGGATCTGCAGAGAAGAATGGGAGAAACTCCCCAAATACAGGTGTGCCAAGCTTGAAGCGTCATACCCAAGAAGACTCAAGGCTGTAATTGCTGCCAAAGGTGCTTCAACAAAGTACTAAGTAAAGGGTCTGTATACTTATGTAAATGTCATAGTAAAATGTATTATATATATGCAAAAATAAACCAGTTTTCACTTTGTCATTATGGGGTATTATGCGTAGATTGATGAGTAAAAATTTTATTTAACCAATTTTAGAATAAGGCTGTAACGTAACAAAATGTGGAAAAAGTCAAGGGGTCTGAATAATTTCCGAACATTTATTGTTTTAGAAACATTACAAAGCATGCTCATCTGTTTTGTGTTTTGATGGTGTAATTTCAACGAACAAAAATATTTTGCCTAGTAAAAAAATTTGAGTGGCCGGAAGATTTTTTAAATCTACTTGTCTCCTGAGTGGCGCAGTGGTCTAAGGCACTGAGCATCGCAGTGCTAACTGTGCCACTAGAGATCCTGGTTCAAATCCAGGCTCTGTCGCAGCCGGCCGCGACCGGGAGACTCATGGGCGGCGCACAATTGGCCCAGCGTCGTCCAGGGTAGGGGAGGGAATGGCCGGCAGGGATGTAGCTCAGTTGATAGAGCATGGTGATTGCAACGCCAGGGTTGTGGGTTCGATTCCCACGGGGGGCCAGTATAAAAAAAAAAAATGTATTCACTAACTAAGTCGCTCTGGATAAGAGCATCTGCTAAAATGACTAAAAAATAATAAAAAATACTTGACACAGTGGCTGGTGCACAAAAAAGTAAATTTTAGGCCCTGGTATTGATCCACCATCCAAAGTGTAATTAATAACTTCACTATGCTCAAAGGCATATTCAAGGTCTACTTTTCTTATTTTTACCCATCAACCAGTAGGTGCCCTTCTTTGCGAACCATAGGAAAACCTCCCTGGTCTTTTTGGTTGAATGTGTGCTTGAAATTCACTGCTCGATTTAGGGACCTTACAGATAATTGTATCTGTAGGGTACAGAGACGGGGTAGTCATTTAAAAATCATGTTAAAAACTATTATTGCACACAGAGTAAAAGTCCATGCAACTTCTTATGTGACTTGTTAAGCACATTTTTAGTCCTGAACTAATTTAGGCTTGCCATAAAGGGGTTGAATACTTATTGACTGGAGACATTATCAGCTTTTAATGTTTTATTAAATTTGTAAACATTTCAGAAATCTTAATTCCACTTTGACATTATGGGGTATAGTGTGTAGATCAGTGACACAAAATCTCAATTTAATCCATTTTTAAATTCAGGCTGTAACAACAAAATGTGGAAAAAGTCAAGGGGTGTAAATACTTTCTGAAGGCACTGCATGGAGGAATTCCAGATTAAACAGGAAAAAAATCAAATCCCTGCTGCCCGTCTGTGGGAAAACAGACTAGATAAAATACACAGGGCAGGTTTAGATAAACGCAGTGGAGGATGGATAGCCTGCCTGATCCCAGATCTGTTTGCGCGGTCTTCCCAACTCTGGCGTGACCAATTGACTATAGGAGTTGGGAAAAACAGCACAAAACAGCTCTGGGAACAGGCTTGAGGATTGGACGGTCTATGCACTTCTTCTTCTCTCACCTGTGAGACGGCGCATGCTTCGTCGGGGTTCTCCAGCCGCAGCAGTGAGAACTCAATCAATACTTTACAGGCCGCTGCTACTGACAGCAACTGGTTTCTGGGGACTAGAGGTCGGTGGAGGGAACAGACGAGGGAAGACGACAGATTAGATTTCATATGAACTGCCTCATGATCAAATGTACTAAAGATCAGTATAAAATTGTAATGTACATTTATATACTACAAGGCCATGAAGAACACAAACTAACACTAATGTAACTAGGCTAAGGCAAAAAGAAGCAGAGTGAGACAACATGCATGTGTGGCCTTCTAATTACTAATTCGCAGATACATTAGTAGCCAAATAAATAGGCCTGCAAGCAGAATTAGGCTACTGTATCCGCGTTACTATCAAATGTTTTTTTCTCTTTTCACAAAACAAAATACATGTACAAAGGAGTAGTAGTTAAATTAGTTAAAATGATAGGTATTCAGGAAGTAGTTAAATGGTAGGTGTTCAGGAAATAGTTGAAGTAGTTAAATGGTAGGTATTCAGGAAGTAGTTAAATGGTAGGTATTCAGGAAGTAGTTAAATGGTAGGTATTCAGGAAGTAGTTAAAACGGTAGGTATTCAGGAAGTAGTTAAACTAGTCAAATGGGTAGTTATTGGGTGGTTAATGGGTAGCTGAACGTACTTTGTCCACAGACTGTGGTGATGTAATGTGCAGAGAGGGCCACGAAGGAGGAGTAGAATGGCTCATACTGTTTATCATGGTGTAGGATCTCAGATTCACTGCAACGACATGGGAAATGAGGAGGGAGGATCATTACAAAATACACAACAAATGCATTACAAAACTACAGTTCAAGACAAGTATATATTATGCTATGTCATGAATAAATACAGAACAAAATACAAGAACAAGTCAGCCAATGAGTAGCCTTAATAATAGGGGGGAAAAAACTCCCCCCAAAAAGTATGCAAAAAAAAGTATGCATTACCACTTTAAGAATTATGCATTTTGTTAATAGGCCTACACAATGGCAATATGCATTGACATTCACATTAGTTTTACATTCTAAAATATGTCCGAATAATGTGGCCATTGCCTGACTAAATAGACAGCATGCTCCTGACACAAACACACTAAGGATGTCTGTCCATGTAGCTAGTCAGTCTCTTCATTTGAGAGGTTGAAGAGTTATTGAGGAGTTATTGTATCACGCTTTAAAATGAAAAAGCGACCCAAAAAAACGGGTTCGCTTTTTAATGTAACGCCTTGTATGAAAAACCAAGTTGAAGCCAACAACTCCGTGTCGTCTTGCTCATAATAACCGCACGTGGTTTTACCGCAACAGACTACAGCAAAACACATGTCAATTGAAATTGCGGGAAACAAACTAAGCAAATACATCTCTCGAGAAAACTGATCAGAAATGGAACAGTAGAACTTCAACAACAACAAAATTGCCTACCATAACTTCAATTACTTTTCAAGGACCAAAAGAGCCTAAAGAAAACGTCTGATTTTCAAAGTAGGCTATTCCATGATGACTGAATTGCATATGGCAAATATTCAAGCAAGACTTTAAATAGCTGGTTTGCATACCCATTCTTGCCTTAGCATTTACTGCTAGATATCAGCACTGGGAACATCTTGCCTACCACTCTACCCTTACCGCTGTCTGTCATCAGTAAACCGCTCCAAGCAAGCTGTTAGTGTGTGCAGCTCTCAATCTGCTTGACAGATTATCTATAGGCTACATGTGAGCAGCGCGCGTGTGATAACGAACGAACAGCTTCGGGAATCTTTTTTCATTTTTTAAATCAATTATATAGCTTAGATTAAAAATAGCATAATGACAAAAAAAATTTGTCCCACTGTTCCACTGACGGGGATGATCGACTGGCCCCGAGAGCTTCCAAAACCTCCCCAAGCCAGCGGGCAGCCCTGCATGTCAAGCCCTGAGGACTTATTTTGCTAGGACCCTACATGTTGTGGTTTAGAGTCCTGGGGGACCACCAGCCACAGGTCAAACTGATTCACATATCTGGTTGTATGTTTTGTTGTCCTCTGTAGCTCAGCTGGTAGAGCACGGCGCTTGTAACGCCAAGGTAGTGGGTTCGATCCCCGGGACCACCCATACACAAAAAAAATGTATGCACGCATGACTGTAAGTCGCTTTGGATAAAAGCGTCTGCTAAATGGCATTTTAAATTTTTAAATTTTAAACTTGAGTACAATGTTTTTTGTAGCTTCCATTTGTTTTCAAAAGTATCATGTCATGGACTGTCTGTCAGTCCTTGCATTCAGAGATGTGTCTATGAATTTGAGTGGTTGTATCTCTCCATCCCCCTCCCTGAGCTGAAGTGGCAGAGCTGCTATTGCACATACACTACATGCCCAAAAGTATGTGGACACCTGCTTGTCAGACCTCTCATTCCAAAATCATGGGCATTAATATGGAGTTGGTCCCCCCCCATTTGCTGCTATAACAGCCTCCACTCTTCTGGGAAGGCTTTCCACTAGATGTTGGAACATTGCTGCGGAGACTTGCTTCCATTCAGCCGCAAGCGCATTAGTGAGTTCGGGCACTGATGTTGGGCGATTAGGCCTGGCTCGCAGTTGGCGTTCCAATTCATCCCAAAGGTGTTTGATGGGGTTGAGGTCAGGGCTCTGTAATTGTATACTGTAGCGTTAAGATTTCCCTTCACTGGAACTAAGGGGCCAAGCCCGAACCATGAAAAACAGCCCTAGATTATTATTCTTCCTCCACCCAACTTTACAGTTGAAACTATGCAGTCGGGCAGGTAGCATTCTCCTGGCATCCGCCAAACCCGGATTCGACTGTTGGACTGCCAGACGGTGAAGCGTGATTCATCACTCCAGAGAAAGCTTTTCCACTGCTCCAGAGTCCAATGGCGGCGAGCTTTACACCACTCCAGCCGACGCTTGGCGTTGCGCATGGTCAATTTAGGATTGTGTGCGGCTGCTCGGCCATGGAAACCCATTTCATGAAGCTCCCGACGAAAGGTTATTGTGCTGACGTTGCTTCCAGAGGCAGTTTGGAACTCGGTAGTGAGTGTGGCAACCGAGGACAGACGATTCTTACACGCTACGCGCTTCAGCGGTCCCGTTCTTTGAGCTTGTGTGGTTTACCACTTCGCCGTTGTTGCTCCTAGACAACTTACAGTTGACCGGGGCAGCTCTAGCAGGGCAGAAATTTGACGAACTGACTTGTTGAAAAGGTGGCATCCTATGACAGTGCCACGTTCAAAGTCACTGAGCTCTTCAGTGAGGCCATTCTACTGCCAATGTTTGTCTATGGAGATTGCATGGCTGTGTGCTCGATTTTATACACCTGTCAGCAAAGAGTGTGGCTGAAATAGCAGAATCCACTAACTTGAAGGGGTATCCACATACTTTTGTATATATAGTGTATTTGATCTATCCAAACTCCAGTACACCTGATTCAACTACCCAAAGACTTGATGATTAGTTGACTAGTTGAATCAGTTCTGCTAGTGTTTGGATAGATCAAATATGTGCAACCGCAGCCCCACCACTTCAGCTCAGGGGCTGGAGAAATAACCACTCAAATTCAGACATCTCTGGATGGAAGGACTGAAACAGTCCATGACATTCTGAAATTCTGATACTTTTTAACAACATTTGAAGCTATAAAAACATTGTACTCAAATGACAAAAGCATACAACCTTGCTAGGCCTATCACTCTTTGGGTTATAGGGTGAGATAGTTGCACTAAACTCAGGCATTTATAAGCTATATTCTTCAAGAATCAATGGGTATCAATAACTGAAGCGACCGTTGATTGAATTGCAGGAAATATCCCAGATTGTGTAGCTGTTGAAAGCCCCTTGAGCTAACGTTACCTAACGTTAGCCAACTCGAACGGATCGGGGAGTGCAAAGTCGAATGTTGATCTTGAATACTTAGCTAGCTAACTTAACTAGCTAGCCCACATCAAATGACATTTGAAACGATCACATCAACAGCTGTCTGCTCGTGATGTTGACATATATAACTATTATCTAAAACATCCAAGAACAATAATGCCATCAGCAACATAATGACAAACAATTTACGCTCAAGTAACAGAACCACAGGCTAAGCTTTCGTTTTCGATTCTTACGAGGCTAGAAATGCTGGCTAGCTCGTCAGCTGTGGCTAACTAAAGCCTCAATTTAGCAAGCTAGTTAGCTAAGTGACAATGTTTGGCTTTAAAACTGGTTGTTGTATTGTCATGTAAATACGACAAACTCTTCAGAATTTATGGTTTTACAATAATGTTTACTTCAACGTAAGCTGCAGTATACAATGTCAGGGATGTTTTACCTAGCTAGCTAACATGGCTAGCACGTAACGCTACACACCCTATTCGGCCTGATGATGAAGCAGATTCCTTCTGGACATAGCTACTGTAGCTAGCACGCTATGCTAACACTATGCAAACCAGCTGAGTGAAGAAGCTAGCCAAGTTAGCAGGCTAGCTAGCTGTTATATGCAGCTCTTTCTCGTCAACAGAGCACTGCAATTCGCAGACAGGGACGATTTTTACCTGTTTATTATGGATCCTATGAGCTGAGGTAGCTCTTTCGTTTCAAAAGCTGTGTACGAAGCTGATAAAAGCGGCCGTACATCAGCAGCCCAGTCCGGTTCTCCATCTCCTCCACTCGACGCCATCTTGAGATTCCGTACTAGACAAGCGAGCGATACTTTCTCCAACAACCTCCCTTGAAAGGAAAGGGGTCGTCACTAGTTATCACAGCCACAAAGTCATAACCCCCGCCTATTCCTTCAATTTCTCTTTTCAAAATGTGATTTTAAACCAAACCTAAAACGAGAACCTTAAGACACTGCCAACCTTATGCCTAACTCTAAGCTTAAATTAAGACCAAAAAGCAAATTGTTGTTTTCATGAATTTTTACTATCGCCAAATTTGACTTTGTGGCCGTTGTAACCACTGGAAACCAAGGAAAGGGATACAAAATAACAGGTTGACATATAGATATTATAAATCAAAGCACTTTAAGTAAGGGCTATAGTAAACTACTACAATAAACTAACTAGTAAGGTAAATGATGTAGATAGGTGTAGAAAGGATAGAGAGAAGTAAAGTAAAGAAAGAGAATAAGTTGCTATTATTTATTTACAGCACAACCAAAGATCAGTAGTAGGCCTACTTTGTAAACCGCTAAAAATTGAATACAGACTTTCATAAATGGTAATAATCATTTTATTGGAGGGTATTGGCGAAAATGTGTTGCACAAGCAGTTGTCTATTCTCCCCAATAGGAAAAAGGAATACTCTGGAGCGCCATACTAATAAATGTTTCTAAGACATAAATATACTGTACATAAACTATCGTTTACACAAAAGCCATGGGGGACAATATTAGTTAAGCTAAATCATGTGAACACAAAACTTCCAGTGCATCAAAGAAAGACCAACAGTGCTGGCCTCGGAGGCAGACGATCCCAAAAACAAACCCCTCAGTACACCCGAACACCACCCACACCACAGTTCCTTTTAACAAACATTATTAACAAAACATCTTGACCAACAAAAAAAGATTAAAAACCCAATTAAACAAAAGTAATCATCAAACCCCCCCCCCTGATTTGTACCACGTTTAGTAATCTTAAATTAGGTCTAATCTTTAGACTTTTTAGTAATCGTTCACAGCTAAACAGTGTTCTAGAGCTTCAGTATAAGAACATTTGCTCTGAGATGCACCAAGTAATCATGGACTGCTCTTTCGTTGTGGTGAAAGAAAATGTAATTTCATAAAGTGTGATCATGAAAAGCACTTTACATTAAGCTATCCTTTAAGGGAGGTTATATAAATTGTTTATCAGTGGTTTAGTTAATTATTTGTTAAATGGCAATGACATAACTCCCCTTAAAGGCTACCTCAATGTAAAGTGTCACCAAATAAATTATGCACATCGAAATGAACCTCTTCCGTTGAAAAAGAAAGATGGACCCCTCCCCCCCATCAATTTACACATTGGGGTGATTTTAAGCTGAGATCTCCAAATCGGCTTCAGCTCGTCCACCTCCATCGTCCGGGTTCATCCACGCAGCAATGGGGAGGTCAGAGTTGAAAGGTCTATGTTGACTCTTTACCGCCAGGCCCGGTTGAGCAGTTTGACCTGTGCCAGACGTTTACTAATCATGGTGGCGAAGAACAGTGCGAACAGAACACTGCTGATCAGGACGTAATCATAGTCATCTTTCAGCACGTCAAACTGCTTGGAGGGGTACACTCTGGTTTGGTAGATGTCAAGACCGTACGCAACCACCTGTAACAAAACGTATACATTTCCATGTTAAATATTGACCTACATTATAGTTGAATCTTCATTTAATCTACATTCGCTCTGCATTGTCAGTGTACCATTTCTTGGAAATACAGAAGTCAGTCCAGACTCGATACATTAGAAGATAGTGTTATAAAATGGCCTATAGACTCACCAGACATGTGGACTCCAGGCCAGAGGGGGCAGTGTAGATTCCTTTCACTCTCGATACGGTCTGATTGTAGTTGATGAACCACTCTGTGCGGATGGGCATCTCTGGGGCGTAGGGTATAAGGTTCTCCTCACTGAAAATACATGATAAACCAATTCTTACTTTCATCATTTCGTATAGTGACAAGGAACCAGTATTCCTCTCTAAACGGTCAGATAACGTTATAAAACAACAGGGTCCTGTTCATTAGCGCACACCTTTGCAAAATGTTTTGCAACAGAAAATGAGCGTTTCTTGTTGGACCCTGTTTCAGTCCATTTTCTTCCATTTGGTGCCAAATGAACATGACCCAGGGGTATGTGTTGTTGGTACTAACCGGCTGTGTTCAGTGACGACCTCTGGTCTCCGTGGATCCAGGAACATCTTGGGGAGAGACAAGATGGCTCCTGATGGTAGCCCCACTTTGAGCGAGAAATATCCAGAGAAAAATGAGAGTTACGATACCGATAGATATGGTGGTGAAAGAGGGCATTAAATCCACTAAACTGGTACATGACACCAAAGAAAAATCTGCATAACTAAAGGTTTAGCAATAAAAAAATGAAACTGTGAACCATTAATGACTGTTATTAACAAATACTTAGTATCGTTGGTTACGGTATCCTTGGCTATTGTTTACGCAACGTTTTGCTATCTCTTTATTATTTAAACAATAAACAAAGTACTGAACCAGGAGGTGTCTGCTGGTGGTGCCCTTCCCAGTGAGCAACACCCACCCACCCAACCCTCCTTCCACCCACCAACCACTCTGTCCACCTACCCACCCACCCCTCCATCTACCCACCCCTCCATCTACCCACCCCTCCATTCATCCACCCACCCAACCCTCCATCCACCCACCCAACCCTCCATCCACCCACCCAACCCTCCATTCACCCACCCAACCCTCCATCCACCCACCCAACCCTCCATCCACCCACCCAACCCTCCATTCACCCACCCAACCCTCCATCCACCCACCCACCCCTCCATCCACCCACCCACCGACCCCTCCATCCATTCACCCAACCACCCCTACATCCATCCACCCCACCCATACTGACCCAGGAGGTGTCTGGAGGTGATGCCCTTCTCAGTGAGCGTAGCCTCCATGGTGGTGATGGGAGATGGGAAGATGTAGGTCTGCTGTAGGACCTGGGGCAGGTAGGGTCTGTCCAGACTACTGAACACAGTACTGTTATACAGCTCTGTTCCTTCAAACAGCTCCAGCACACTGAACTCATTACGCCTGGACTTGGTGTTCCAGTACTCATACTGGGGGGAGGGGGGAGAAAAGGGTGAGGGTTACTCAGTAGCTGGAAGGCAGTAGTTCATTAACATTTCTCTCACCACAGAAATCATCTTTGGAACACTTGTGACTGTAACTACTACTACTGATGATACTACTACTACTACTGATGCTACTACTACTACTACTACTACTACTACTACTGATGCTACTACTACTACTACTACTACTGATGCTACTACTACTACTACTACTACTGATGCTACTACTACTACTACTACTACTACTACTACTACTACTACTACTACTAATGATGCTACTACTGATGCTACTACTACTACTACTGCTACTACCACTGCTGATGCTACCACTACTACTACTACTACTACTACTACTACTACTGCTGATGCTACTACTACTACTACTACTACTACTACTACTACTACTGATGCTACTACTACTACTACTACTACTACTGCTGATGCTACTACTACTACTACTACTACTACTACTACTACTACTACTACTGCTGATGCTACTACTACTACTACTGCTGATGCTACTACTACTACTACTACTACTACTACTACTGCTGCTGATGCTACTACTACTACTACTACTACTACTACTGATGATGATGCTACTACTACTACTACTAATGATGCTACTACTACTACTAATGATGCTACTACTACTACTACTACTAATGATGCTACTACTACTAATGATGCTACTACTACTACTACTGATGATGATACTACTACTACTACTACTAATGATGCTACTACTACTAATGATGATACTACTAATGATGCTACTACTTCTACTACTACTACTGCTGATGCTACTACTACTACTGCTGATGCTACTACTACTACTACTGATGATGATGCTACTACTACTACTAATGATGATGCTACTACTACTACTACTAATGATGATGCTACTACTACTACTACTACTAATGATGATGCTACTACTACTACTACTACTAATGATTACATTTACATTTTAGTCATTTAGCAGACGCTCTTATCCAGAGCGACTTACAGTTAGTGAGTACATACATAATTTTTTTTATACTGGCCCCCCATGGGAATCGAACCCTGGCATTGCAAACGCCATGCTCTACCAATTGAGCTACATCCCTGCCGGTCATTCCCTCCCCTACCCTGGACGACGCTGAGCCAATTGTGCGCCGCCCCATGGGTCTCCCGGTCGCGGCCGGCTACGACAGAGCCTGGATTCGAACCAGGATCTCTAGTGGCACAGCTAGCACTGCGATGCAATGATGATACTACTAATGATGATACTACTAATGATGCTACTACTACTACTACTGCTGATGCTGCTACTACTACTACTACTACTACTACTACTACTACTACTACTACTACTACTACTGCTGATGCTACTACTACTACCACTACTACTGATGATGATGCTACTACTACTACTACTACTAATGATGATGCTACTACTACTACTACTACTAATGATGCTACTACTACTACTACTACTAATGATGCTACTACTACTACTACTAATGATGCTACTACTACTACTACTACTAATGATGCTACTACTACTACTGATGCTACTACTACTACTACTACTGCTACTACTACTACTGCTACTACTGCTGCTGCTACTACTACTACTACTACTACTGCTGATGCTACTACTACTACCACCACTACTACTGCTGATGCTACTACTACTACCACTACTACTGATGATGATGCTACTACTACTACTACTACTAATGATGATGCTACTACTACTACTACTACTACTAATGATGCTACTACTACTACTGATGCTACTACTACTACTACTACTACTACTACTACTACTACTGATGATGCTACTACTACTACTACTACTACTAATGATGCTACTACTACTACTAATGATGCTACTACTACTAATGATGCTACTACTACTACTACTACTGATGATGCTACTACTACTACTACTAATGATGCTACTACTACTACTACTAATGATGCTACTACTACTACTACTAATGATGCTACTACTACTACTGCTGATACTACTACTACTACTAATGATGCTACTACTAATGATGCTGCTACTACTACTACTACTACTTCTACTACTACTACTACTACTACTACTACTACTACTACTACTACTAATGATGCTACTACTACTACTACTACTACTACTACTACTAATGATGATACTACTAATGATGCTACTACTACTGATGATACTGCTACTGATGATACTACTACTACTGATGCTACTACTACTACTGATGATGATACTACTACTACTACTACTACTACTACTACTGATGCTACTACTACTACTACTGATGCTACTACTACTACTGATGCTACTACTACTACTACTACTACTACTACTACTACTACTGATGCTACTACTGATGCTACTACTACTACTACTACTACTACTACTGATGCTACTACTACTACTACTGATGCTACTACTACTACTACTACTGATGCTACTACTACTACTACTACTACTGATGATGCTGCTACTAATGATGCTACTACTACTACTGCTGATGCTACTACTACTACTACTGCTACTACCACTGCTGATGCTACCACTACTACTACTACTACTACTGATGCTACTACTACTACTACTACTGATGCTACTACTACTACTACTGCTGATGCTACTACTACTACTACTACTGCTGCTGATGCTACTACTACTACTACTACTACTACTACTGCTGCTGATGCTACTACTACTACTACTGATGATGATGCTACTACTACTACTACTACTACTACTACTACTACTAATGATGCTACTACTACTACTACTACTACTAATGCTGATGCTACCACTACTACTACTACTACTACTGATGCTACTACTACTACTACTACTGATGCTACTACTACTACTACTGCTGATGCTACTACTACTACTACTACTGCTGCTGATGCTACTACTACTACTACTACTACTACTACTGCTGCTGATGCTACTACTACTACTACTGATGATGATGCTACTACTACTACTACTACTACTACTACTACTACTAATGATGCTACTACTACTACTACTACTACTAATGATGCTACTACTACTAATGATGCTACTACTACTACTACTGATGATGATACTACTACTACTACTACTACTAATGATGCTACTACTACTACTACTAATGATGCTACTACTACTAATGATGATACTACTAATGATGCTACTACTTCTACTACTACTACTGCTGATGCTACTACTACTACTGCTGATGCTACTACTACTACTACTGATGATGATGCTACTACTACTACTGATGATGATGCTACTACTACTACTACTAATGATGATGCTACTACTACTACTACTACTAATGATGATGCTACTACTACTACTACTAATGATGATACTACTAATGATGATACTACTAATGATGCTACTACTACTACTACTACTGCTGATGCTGCTACTACTACTACTACTACTACTACTACTACTACTACTACTACTACTACTACTAC
This sequence comes from Coregonus lavaretus, assembly GCF_964263955.1. Taxonomy (NCBI): domain Eukaryota; kingdom Metazoa; phylum Chordata; class Actinopteri; order Salmoniformes; family Salmonidae; genus Coregonus; species Coregonus lavaretus. The sequence continues at coordinate 46,036,411 of NC_140007.1, forward strand.
TACTACTACTACTACTACTACTACTGATGCTACTACTACTACCACTACTACTGATGATGATGCTACTACTACTACTACTACTACTACTACTAATGATGATGCTACTACTACTACTACTACTAATGATGCTACTACTACTACTACTAATGATGCTACTACTACTACTACTACTAATGATGCTACTACTACTACTACTACTGATGCTACTACTACTACTACTACTGCTACTACTACTACTACTGCTGCTACTACTACTACTACTACTACTGCTGATGCTACTACTACTACCACCACTACTACTGCTGATGCTACTACTACTACCACTACTACTGATGATGATGCTACTACTACTACTACTACTACTAATGATGATGCTACTACTACTACTACTACTACTAATGATGCTACTACTACTACTGATGCTACTACTACTACTACTACTACTACTACTACTGATGATGCTACTACTACTACTACTAATGATGCTACTACTACTAATGATGCTACTACTACTACTACTACTACTACTACTAATGATGCTACTACTACTACTACTAATGATGCTACTACTACTACTGCTGATACTACTACTACTACTAATGATGCTACTACTAATGATGCTGCTACTACTACTACTACTACTACTACTAATTATGCTACTACTACTACTACTACTACTACTACTACTAATGATGCTACTACTACTACTGCTACTACTACTACTACTACTACTACTACTACTACTAATGATGATACTACTAATGATGCTACTACTACTGATGATACTGCTACTGATGATACTACTACTACTAATGATGCTACTACTACTACTACTACTACTACTACTACTGCTGATGCTACTACTACTACCACTACTACTGATGATGATGCTACTACTACTACTACTGATGATGATACTACTACTACTACTACTACTACTGATGCTACTACTACTACTACTACTAATGATGCTACTACTACTACTACTACTAATGATGCTGCTGCTACTACTGATGCTGCTACTACTACTACTAATACTGATGATGATGCTACTACTACTACTGATGATGCTACTACTACTACTACTACTACTACTACTACTGATGATGATGCTGCTACTAATACTACTACTACTACTACTACTACTAATACTACTGATGATGATGCTACTACTACTACTGCTACTACTACTACTACTACTACTACTACTCACCACCACCCAGTTCTCAGAGTGGACAAAGTGGACGGGCCCCCTGGCCTTCCTCTGGACGGCTTCATGGATGATGCGTCCGGTCACACCATCGACCAAGAACATGCCCACGAAGGCACGCTCAGGGTGGGCGTCTGTACTCTCCGTCACCACTGCCAGCAGGTTAGGGTTTAGGTACTGTGGTAAAAAGGAAAGAGTCTGTTATTCAAGTCTTCACACAATATTACTATTTTTATTATTTCCAAAAACGTTGGTATTTGCACTTGTTGCCCCTTAAGAATTATTAAAAGTTCAACTTTTGGTGCCAGTTTGAACATTTTAATTTAGACTAGTCGAAATCTGGATCCGGGAAACCGTCCCTTAATCCCTAATTTTTGAGTGTGGACCCTCTAGTTTACTAGTACATAGAGCTGTCTTTACCTTGTAGAGCACACTGCGGTCCCCCATCACTCTGCCCTGAGAGTGGACATGCTCGTTGGGCCTCTTCCCTTTGACCGCTACTATCTTCTGGACCTCAATAGGTAGAACCACCTCCCAGATCAGCTCTGTGGACAGGTCCTGGAGGAACACACACGTTTAGTGTCACAAACACACACACACACAAATGTCACACACACACACACACTGAATGCCACATTCACACATAAACAAATGTCCCATGCTCGCACACACACACACACACACACACACACACAGTGTTGTCACCTTGCGCAGCCTGAATCCAGACAAGGTTCCCTGCTCTGAGTGGACCAGGTAGAAGAAGATGGAGGAGGTCATCTCCTGAAGCTGCTGCAGAACGTTCTTAGTGGAGGGGAAGGCTGTCACCTGGAGGGAGGGAGGGAGGGAGGGAGGGAGGGAGGGAGGGAGGGAGGGGGGGGAGGGAGGGAGGGGGGGGAGGGAGGGAGGGGAGGACATGCATTAAATATAGAATGGTGAGTCCACAGCCCTCAACCAAGATGTATAGAGGTGCAGTGAACAATAACAGGTACATTAGAAAACATAGGCTCTCCCATAACGCAGCACATTAGTTAAAACCCGTTGACGTTTCATCCCCCCAAGGCCTTAAAATCAGACAGATGCAGACCTACCTTGTATTGGTCGTCGACCAGCAGCAGGACCTTGGCGTAGTCCTGGTCTATAACAGGTAATAGTAATGACTGGAGGATGGGGCGGGGCAGGGCAGGCAGGGCTATATGGCTCTTCCTGCCAAAGATGGGGTTGAACACATGCAGGGTGGCCAGGCCAGTGTCCTGGGGGGGAACAACAGACACAGAGACAGCAGAAATGTTCAGAAAACTAGAGACATTTCACCCAACATTAGATCCAGTCGGATTAGGGGCTGCCCTGCATAGCTATGTAAACGCTTCGGTGGTTTAACTACGGCCACATACGTATTTTTCACGTTCAAGATCAAATGTACACTAAGTTCATTCGCCATATGTAATAAATAAATTTGGGAAACTTAAAATCGCCAGAGCTCACATAAAAAAATACAAAAATAAACAACACCCACAAAATGGTGTAGTAAGGACTAGTTTGCAACAGTCCATGATGCTGTTCCTACCTTATCCTTGATGAGCAGAGTGCACTGTGGGGGATGGGGGAAGTGAGCAGTGGTCCTTTGGACTATCAGTTTGAAAGCTGCGTTGGGTTGGACATTCTCCAGATAGTGCTTCCATAGAATAGAGCCTGACTTGCTGTCGATGCCAAAGAGCTGGAACCAGACAGAGATCAAAGATGACTCCTTCAGCTAAACACAGTGTCCTATAAAGTACGACTCAAGACTATTGGCTGAGATGAATGTGCTGTGAACAAATCAAACATTCCAATAGTTAACTCATCCATTGCACAAAAAAACACCACAAGATATTCAGAGCATATAGAGCTTGTGTTGCTACGCCAACGGATCACTCAGCATAGGGATGGGCAGGTAATCCACTACTCCAACAGATGTCAAAGCGCCATTCAATTTTTTTCTCTAATAATGTAAAACAAAATTATTAAAAACGCAACATGCAACAATTTCAAAGATTTGACTGAGTTACAGTTCATATAAAAGGAAATCAGTCAATTGACAAATTCATTAGGCCCTAATCTATGGATTTCACATGACTGGGAATACAGATGTGCATCCGATGGTCACAGATACCTTTAAAAAAAAGGTAGGGGCGTGGATCAGAAAACCAGTCAGTATATGGTGTGATCACCATTTGCCACATGCAGCGTGACACATCTCCTTCGCATAGAGTTGATCAGGCTGTCGATTGTGGCCTCTGGAATGTTGTCCCACTCCTCTTCAATGGCTGTGCGAAGTTGCTGTAGTACACGTCGATCCAGAGCATCCCAAACATGCTCAATGGGTGACATGTCTGGTGAGAATACAGGCCATGGAAGAACAGGGCCATTTCCAGTTGAATGGGATTCTGTACAGTTCCTTTCGACATGGGGCCGTGCATTATCATGCTGAAACATGAGGTGATGGCGGCGGATGAATGGCACGACAATGGGCCTCAGGATCTCGTCACGGTATCTCTGTGCATTCAAATTGCCATCGATAAAATGCAATTGTGTTCATTGTCTGTAGCTTATGCCTGCCCATACCATAACCCCACCGCTAACATGGGCTGATGAGTCCAAATTTGAGATCTTTGGTTCCAACCGCTGTGTCTTTGTGAGATGCGATGTGGGTGAACGGATGATCTCTGCATGTGTGGTTCCCACCGTGAACCATGGAGGAGGAGGTGTGATGGTGCTTTGCTGGTGACACTGTCTGTGATTTATTTAGAATTCAAGGCACACTTAACCAGTATGGCTACCACAGCATTCTGCAACGATATGCCATCCCATCTGGTTTGTGCTTAGTGGGACTATCATTTGTTTTTCAACAGGACAATGACCCAACACACCTCCAGGCTGTGTAAGGGCTATTTAGCCAAGAAGGAGAGTGATGGAGTGCTGCATCAGATGACCTGGCCTCCACAATCACCCGACCTCAACCCAATTGAGATGGTTTGGGATGAGTCGGACTGCAGAGTGAAGGAAAAGCAGCCAACAAGTGCTCAGCATATGTGGGAACTCCTTCAAGACTGTTGGAAAAGCATTCCTCATGAAGTAGGTTGAGAGAATGCCAAGAGTGTGCAAAAGCTGTCATCAAGGCAAAGGGTGGCTACTTTGAAGAATAGAAAATATATTTAGATTTGTTTAACAATTTTTTGGTTACTACATGATTCCATATGTGAACGAAGGAGTGGCTTCGTAAGAAGCATTTCAAGGTCCTGGAGTGGCCTAGCCAGTCTACAGATCTCAACCCCGTAGAAAATCTTTGGAGGGAGTTGAAAGTCCGTGTTGCCCAGCGACAGCCCCAAAACATCACTGCTCTAGAGGAGATCTGCATGGAGGAATGGGCCAAAATACCAGCAACAGTGTGTGAAAACCTTGTGAAGACTTACAGAAAACGTTTGACCTGTGTCATTGCCAACAAAGGGTATATAACAAAGTATTGAAAAACGTTTGTTATTGACCAAATACTTATTTTCCACCATAATTTGCAAATAAATTCATTAAAAATCCTACAATGTGATTTTCTGGATTTTTTTCCCACATTTTGTCTGTCATAGTTGACGTGTACCTATGATGAAAATTACAGGCCTCTCTCATCTTTTTAAGTGGGAGAACATGCACAATTGGTGGCTGACTAAATACTTTTTTCCCCCACTGTATAATATAACCAGTTGATATTACAGATTGTGTTCCATGATATAATATAACCAGGTGATATTACAGATTGTGTTCCAGATTGTGTTCCAGTAAAGTGACTAGGTAGATCCCATCGCTACCAATGTTGGTGCTGAGGTCGTCAGACGGTAGATCCCATCTCTACCAATGTTGGTGCTGAGGTCGACAGACGGTAGATCCCATCGCTACCAATGTTGGTGCTGAGGTCGTCAGACGGTAGATCCCATCTCTACCAATGTTGGTGCTGAGGTCGACAGACGGTAGATCCCATCTCTACCAATGTTGGTGCTGAGGTCGTCAGACAGTAGATCCTATCTCTACCAATGTTGGTGCTGAGGTCGACAGACGGTAGATCCCATCTCTACCAATGTTGGTGCTGAGGTCGTCAGACGGTAGATCCCATCGCTACCAATGTTGGTGCTGAGGTCGTCAGACGGTAGATCCCATCGCTACCAATGTTGGTGCTGAGGTCGACAGACGGTAGATCCCATCTCTACAAATGTTGGTGCTGAGGTCGTCAGACGGTAGATCCCATCTCTACCAATGTTGGTGCTGAGGTCGTCAGACGGTAGATCCTATCTCTACCAATGTTGGTGCTGAGGTCGTCAGACGGTAGATCCTATCTCTACCAATGTTGGTGCTGAGGTCGTCAGACGGTAGATCCCATCTCTACCAATGTTGGTGCTGAGGTCGTCAGACGGTAGATCCCATCGCTACCAATGTTGGTGCTGAGGTCGTCAGACGGTAGATCCCATCTCTACCAATGTTGGTGCTGAGGTCGTCAGACGGTAGATCCTACCTCTACCAATGTTGGTGCTGAGGTCGTCAGACGGTAGATCCCATCGCTACCAATGTTGGTGCTGAGGTCGTCAGACGGTAGATCCCATCTCTACCAATGTTGGTGCTGAGGTCGTCAGACGGTAGATCCTACCTCTACCAATGTTGGTGCTGAGGTCGTCAGACGGTAGATCCCATCGCTACCAATGTTGGTGCTGAGGTCGTCAGACGGTAGATCCTATCTCTACCAATGTTGGTGCTGAGGTCGACAGACGGTAGATCCCATCGCTACCAATGTTGGTGCTGAGGTCGTCAGACGGTAGATCCCATCTCTACCAATGTTGGTGCTGAGGTCGTCAGACGGTAGATCCCATCTCTACCAATGTTGGTGCTGAGGTCGACAGACGGTAGATCCCATCTCTACCAATGTTGATGCTGAGGTCGTCAGACGGTAGATCCTATCTCTCATTTATTTTCTTTTTTCTTCAACCTGTCTGCCATCTCACTCTCTATACACACACACCCCACCACTCACCTTCCCCGAGGCGGTGACCATGACCATCATCTTCTGCAGGTTGAACTCATCCCTAGACAGCGTTTCTATGGTGACCTCGTTCTTAACCTGGCTGCGGGGTTTACGGGCTTCGTAGAACATCTTCCACAGGTGGGCCAGCCACACCTGGAGCAGAATCACCTGGGATGACAGACGTTTCAGCACCATGGGGAACAACCCGTCTGGGGGGGGTGGAGGGGGGGGGGCGAGAGACATCCATGTTAGTATCTACAGTTACATCTTTATTTCCTTAACATTCAAAATCTATTATTGTTAGGGAGTGATGTGGCTGGATCTAACGGATCTACAACGATCACGTAATAGATTACAACAAACATCCAACAAAGCAGAACCTTTATCAGAGCTCTTTGCTACTGATCTTTTCTAAAATAGACCTTCAACGTAGCACAACATAAGCAAACAGAAAAGACGGAATGCTCATAACGTTACCTTGAATGGCTGGATCCAAGCGCAGCAATTTGAACAAAAAAAAACCCATGTTAAAAACTTGAATACATACAGTGCATTCGGAAAGTATTCAGACCCCTTTACTTTTTCCACATTGTTACGTTACAGCCTTATTCTAAAAAAAGGTACATTTTTTCCCCACCTCATCAATCGACACACAATACCCAATAATGTCAAAGCAAAAACAAGTTTCTAGGAATTTTTGCAAAAACAAAAAACCCTGGAAATAACACATTTATATAAGTATTCAGACCCTTTACTCAGTACTTTGTTGAAGCACCTTTGGCAGCGATTACAGCATTGAGTCTTCTTGGGTATGTCGCTACAATCTTGACACACCTGTATTTGGGGAGTTTCTCCCATTTTTCTCTGCAGATCCTCTCAAGCTCTGTCAGGTTGGATGGGGCACGTCGCTACACAGCTATTTTCAGGTCTCTCCAGAGATGTTCAAATCAGGTTCAAGTCCGGGCTCTGGCTGGGCCACTCAATGACATTCAGACTTGTCCCGAAGCCACTTCTGCATTGTCTTGGCTGTGTGATTAGGGTCGTTGTCCTGTTGGAAGGTGGAACCTTCGACCCAGTCTGAGGTCCTGAGCGCTCTGGAGCAGGTTTTCATCAAGGATCTCTCTGTACCTTGCTCTGTTCATATTTCCTTCAATCCTGACTAGTATTCCAGTCCCTGCCGCTGAAAAACATCCCCACAGCATGCTGCCACCACCATGCTTCACCGTAGGGATGGTGCCAGGATTCCTCCAGATGTGACGCTTGGCATTCAGGCCAAAGAGTTCAATCTTGGTTTCATCAGACCAGAGTCCTTTAGGTGCCTTTTGGCAAACTCCAAGCGGGCTGTCATGTGCCTTTTACTGAGGAGTGGCTTCCGTCTGGCCACTCCACCATAAAGGCCTGATTGGTGGAGTGCTGCAGAGATGGTTGTCCTTCTGGAAGGTTCTCCCATCTCCACAGAGGAACTCTGGAGCTCTCGCAGAGTGACCATCGGGTTCTTGGTCACCTCCCTGACCAAGGCCCTTCTCCCCCGATTGCTCAGTTTGGCCAGGCGGCCAGCTCTAGGAAGTCTTGGTGGTTCCAAATTTCATCCATTTAAGAATGATGGAGGCCACTGTGTTCTTGGGGACCTTCAATGCTGCAGAAATGTTTTGGTACCCTTCCCCAGATCTGTGCCTCGACACAATCCTGTCTCTGAGCTCTACGGACAATTCCTTCAACCTCATGGCTTGATTTTTGCTCTGACATGCAGTGTCAACTGTGGGACCTTATATAGACAGGTGGGTGCCTTTCCAAATCATGTCCAATCAATTGAATTTACCACAGGTGGACTCCAATCGAGTTGTAGAAACATCTCAAGGATGATCAATGGAAACAGGATGCACCGGAGCTCAATTTTGAGTCTCATAGCAATGGGTTCTGAATACTTATCTAAATAAGGTATTTCTGTTTTTTTATTTGTAATACATTTGCTAAGATTTTTACAAACCTGTTTTTGCTTTGTCATTATGGGGTATTGTGTGTGGATTGATGAGGAGATATGTTTATTTAATCCATTTTAAAATAAGGCTGTAACGTGGGAAAAGTCAATGGGTCTGAATACTTTCCGAATGCACTGTAGGTTTGAAGGGAATGACTAGGCATAATAGCATTGATAGCATTGTTTCGAGACAACTCATTTTATTTATGCACGTTGTCTTTGCCATGTATGTTTTTAAAATGAGAAAATGAATAATGTTAGCCAGGCTCTTTGAAGTTCTTTACCAGCTTTCTTGCCAAACTCCCCTTCCAGTTCCGCCTGGGTCCCAGTGAGTGGCAGGTCCACCATCTCCATGGTAACAACGTCAGCTAAGGCCTCCTCTCTGGTCCACACCACACGCCCTGGAAACACAGGTGATGGTTAGAAGCCTTGTCTAGTGTGTGTGTGTGTGTGTGTGTGTGTGTGTGTGTGTGTGTGTGTGTGTGTCTGTTCCAGTGTGTGTGTGTGTGTGTGTGTGTGTGTGTGTGTGTGTGTCTGTTCCAGCGTGTGTGTGTGTGTGTGTGTCTGTTCCAGTGTTTGAGTCTGTTCCAGTGTGTGTATGTGTGTGTGTGTGTGTCTGTTCCAGTGTGTGTGTGTGTGTGTGTGTGTGTGTGTGTGTGTGTGTCTGTTCCAGTGTTTGAGTCTGTTCCAGTGTGTGTGTGTGTGTGTGTGTGTGTGTTCCAGTGTGTGTGTGTGTGTCTGTTCCAGTGTGTGAGTGTGTGTGTGTGTGTGTGTGTGTCTGTTCCAGCGTGTGTGTGTGTGTGTGTGTGTGTGTGTGTGTGTGTGTGTTCCAGTGTGTGTGTGTGTGTGTGTGTGTGTGTGTGTCTGTTCCAGCGTGTGTGTGTGTGTGTGTGTGTGTGTGTGTGTGTGTTCCAGTGTGTGTGTGTGTGTGTGTGTGTGTGTGTGTCTGTTCCAGTGTGTGTGTGTGTGTGTGTGTGTGTGTCTACCTGGCTGCTGTATGAAGGTGAGAGCATGGTCCAGTGTCTGCACTAGGACCCTGTAGCCCACAGAGTCATCCTTCTTCAGGAAGGCGTGGACGTACAGCTGGGGAGGAAATACATCAGACACTACTGTTACAGATCTTATTTAACACCTGATTTCCTCAACAGGAGACACGTCTCAACAGGAGACACGGGTAAGTCATGACATGGCACAAGTGGGTGGGTGGGGGGGGGGGGGGGGGGGGGGGGCTTTCCTCTGTTGCTCCTCAAGCAAGGGGGGAGGAAAGTGACATCACATCAGACCAACCCCTTGAACACCCTACTCCCTGAAGTTTGCAGTTGTGTAAAAAAAAAAAAAACACTATTTGCTTTAAACATTTTATTTTACCCTTTAGCTTTTCAACAAGAAAAGTAAAAAAAAATAGCTGGAGGACGTCTTTAAGCACACACATTTGATTGATTGATTGATTGATTGATTGATTGATTGATTGCCCTCCAGCACCCCTACATAGGTAGATTCCAACAGTGTTTCCTATAGACTTTTCTTTAGGTGAAGGGTCGGGTCGGTGGGGCTCATGCCAGACTACTCTATACCAGGGACGGGCGGGTTTGATGGGCGTGGGGGCCACAAACAATCTGAACACATCCTGAGGGGGGGGGCAATTGCTCGTGGGTCTGCGTACCCACATCCAGACACACCCCTCCCCCCGTCTTGACAGCGGAGAGACATTTCGTAGGTTTTAGAGTTAATTTTGTGCAATTCTACACATTTTGCCATAGGGTTGAGAGAAAATTTGGCAGGTTTTTAATATGATATCTGAGTGAGACTGAGTAACAAAATCAATAGGGGCCCCCTGGCTGGTAATTCGCCCATGACTAACTTGGCAATCACCCCAACAATGCTGATATGGGCTAATTGACTGACATAACAAGAGAAAAACTTCTGATGCACAACCAAATTTGCACCTTGTGTATTCTACTATTCAAACTCACAACAGTAAGTTGAGACACCGACTGAGTAAATTGATCAGAGGGCCTTCAAACGGGGGGCCGTAGTGCTCTATAATCAATACCAAGGATGGGCAATTGGCGGCCCCCCTTTCGTAAGCCCGCGGATAAATTCCCAAAGACCCCAAAAAATAAACAATTTAAATTAACTCAAAAAAACAAAAAAACAATTATCTCCGCTGTCAAGAGGGGGTTACCGTAAATATTTTGCTCGCAAGGTTGAAGTATGGATGTGGGTATGCAGACCCACAAGCCACTGCGGCCCCCCACGTGACGAGTTCAGATTTTTTGCGGCCCCCACTCCACCCTATACTGCCTGCAGATACACTCACCTTGTGTGGCTTCCCACCGTTAAGATCCAGGGGAAAGATGACAGTTGTATCCAGCAACCTGCGACCAGAGTCAGCGCTGAACAGATTGATAGCACACGCCTGGAGTAGGAACAGAGAGGAAGCTTACCAACGGGTTACTTACTTCAGCATAACTAACTACACTATGTGACCACATGCACGACGCAACACTTCGATTTTAGGTCATTCTGAGACATCTTAAAAACAACTGGTTGTTGATTTTTTTGGACGACTCACAGTTTCGTTTTTGGGAGTCATGACGGCAGCAACCGTCTTCTCCCCTGTGGTGGCAAATGAGACCAAGAACGCCTGGAAACATGGATATTCTCCAGTTAGTTAGTTAGTCACAGAACTCACTCAGCTCCATTGACCTCCCATTTGAGGTCAAATCTTGTTCAGGTTGAATGGTATAATAACATACAGTGAGGGAAAAAAGTATTTGATCCCCTGCTGATTTTGTACGTTTGCCCACTGACAAAGACATGATCAGTCTATAATTTTAAATGGTAGGTTTATTTGAACAGTGAGACAGAATAACAAAAAAATCCAGAAAAACTCATGTCAAAAATGTTATAAATTGATTTGCATTTTAATGAGGGAAATAAGTATTTGACCCCTCTGCAAAACATGACTTAGTACTTGGTGGCAAAACCCTTGTTGGCAATCACAGAGGTCAGACGTTTCTTGTAGTTGGCCACCAGGTTTGCACACATCTCAGGAGGGATTTTGTCCCACTCCTCTTTGCAGATCTTCTCCAAGTCATTAAGGTTTCCAGGCTGACGTTTGGCAACTCGAACCTTCAGCTCCCTCCACAGATTTTCTATGGGATTAAGGTCTGGAGACTGGCTAGGCCACTCCAGGACCTTAATGTGCTTCTTCTTGAGCCACTCCTTTGTTGCCTTGGCCATGTGTTTTGGGTCATTGTCATGCTGGAATACCCATCCACGACCCATTTTCAATGCCCTGGCTGAGGGAAGGAGGTTCTCACCCAAGATTTGACGGTACATGGCCCCGTCCATCGTCCCTTTGATGCGGTGAAGTTGTCCTGTCCCCTTAGCAAAAAAACACCCCCAAAGCATAATGTTTCCACCTCCATGTTTGACGGTGGGGATGGTGTTCTTGGGGTCATAGGCAACATTCCTCCTCCTCCAAACACGGCGAGTTGAGTTGATGCCAAAGAGCTCGATTTTGGTCTCATCTGACCACAACACTGTCACCCAGTTCTCCTCTGAATCATTCAGATGTTCATTGGCAAACTTCAGACGGGCCTGTATATGTGCTTTCTTGAGCAAGGGGACCTTGCGGGCGCTGCAGGATTTCAGTCCTTCACGGCATAGTGTGTTACCAATTGTTTTCTTGGTGACTATGGTCCCAGCTGCCTTGAGATCATTGACAAGATCCTCCCGTGTAGTTCTGGGCTGATTCCTCACCGTTCTCATGATCATTGCATCTCCACGAGGTGAGATCTTGCATGGAGCCCCAGGCCGAGGGAGATTGACAGTTATTTTGTGTTTCTTCCATTTGCGAATAATCGCACCAACTGTTGTCACCTTCTCACCAAGCTGCTTGGCGATGATCTTGTAGCCCAATCCAGCCTTGTGTAGGTCTACAATCTTGTCCCTGACATCCTTGGAGAGCTCTTTGGTCTTGGCCATGGTGGAGAGTTTGGAATCTGATTGATTGATTGCTTCGGTGGACAGGTGTCTTTTATACAGGTAACAAACTGAGATTAGGAGCACTCCCTTTAAGAGTGTGCTCCTAATCTCAGCTCGTTACCTGTATAAAAGACACCTGGGAGCCAGAAATCTTTCTGATTGAGAGGGGGTCAAATACTTATTTCCCTCATTAAAATGCAAATCAATTTATAACATTTCTGACATGCGTTTTTCTGGATTTTTTTGTTGTTATTCTGTCTCTCACTGTACAAATAAACCTACCATTAAAATTATAGACTGATAATTTCTTTGTCAGTGGGCAAACGTACAAAATCAGCAGGGGATCAAATACTTTTTTCCCCTCACTGTATGCTCTATCCAGAGAGACGTGTAGTACAGGGAAAACATGAATGGTATAATGTAGAAAAAAAAACAAGGGTCAGTGCCAATAATAATAGTTGTAATAATAATAATAATAATAATAACTGACTGGGATAAATTAAGTTTATTGAATGGAATTCTATTGAATGAATGAATGGTGATTCTGTACCGGCTGGAAGTCTCTGAGTGGGGCGATGGTGGATCCATCATCATGGAGCTGCAACAGGATGTGGTGATCTGGTCCTAGCTGGAGAAAGAACTCTGAGAGTGGGGAGCGGGCCGGGTGGGGCTGGCTGGACACCAGGACGGGCTGGAAGCCTGGGGACACCTCCAGATCCAGAGACTAGGGGGAGGGGGTAGATAGAGAGAGGGGGGGGGGGGGGGGGTTCACACCGTCATAAAAACATTTATAGTTGTTTTGTAGATGTTTTAATCTAAAGCTACAATCTATAACCGGTCACATCCCACCATGTCCACCAAACAGACTATCAAGTGTAAAGAAAGCTGCACACCACCGGAGTGTCGGAGCTTCAAGTCATGGTTGAGCAGGAGTTACCTGTAGTAGGATCCTGCTGAACTGTGGCGTCTCCTCGGCCTGTATAGGGAGGGTGTAGAGGGCGAGAGTGGCGAGGTCCACGCACATCAGCACCCCCTGACCAACCACCACGCAGCTGGACTCAACCCTGGACAGCCACGGGGCTTCAACTGACCTCTGAGGACCACAGACATCACAACCAACAGGGTTAGAGATACGAGGTGGCGTATCGTAGAATGAAATACGATGCGCGTATCGTAGAATGAAATACGATGCGCGTATCGTAGAATGAAATACGAGGCGCGTATCGTAGAATGAAATACGAGGCGCGTATCGTAGAATGAAATACGATGCGCGTATCGTAGAATGAAATACGAGGCGCGTATCGTAGAATGAAATACGACGCGCGTATCGTAGAATGAAATACGACGCGCGTATCGTAGAATGAAATACGACGCGCGTATCGTAGAATGAAATACGACGCGCGTATCGTAGAATGAAATACGATGCGCGTATCGTAGAATTAGATACGATGCATTTATCGTAGAATGAAATATGATGTGCGTATCTTAGAATGAAATATGATGTGCGTATCGTATCATGAAATATGATGTGCGTATTGTAGAATGAAATATGATGTGCGTATCGTATAATTAAATATGAAGTGCGTATCGTATAATTAAATATGAAGTGCGTATCGTATAATTAAATATGTGCGTATCGTAGATATAAATAGAACACTCCATTATACATTGTGTAGTGTGAAATACATACTTTGTTATGATTGTTAATTATGCATTTAATAGTTAAATGCATTGAATTTGCCAAATGTAATTTCTTTGGTTTTGTGTTTGGTACACACTAGAGTTTAATGGCGGGAACCGGGTTACCGAGATTTACTGCCCAAACCCACTCCCTTTTCCTGGGATATATAATTGCGAGAAACCGGTAAATTATAATACATTATTTATATGAAGAGCGTGATGTGAAAGACAGCCCCATTATTCCTCCTCCACCAAACTTTACAGTTGGCACTATGCATTGGGGCAGGTAGCGTTCTCCTGGCATCCACCAAACCCAGATTTGTCCGTCGGACTGCCAGATGGCGACGCGTGATTCATCACTCCAGAGAACATGTTTCCACTGCTCCAGAGTCCAATGGCGGCGAGCTTTACACCACTCCAGCCAACGCTTGGCATTGCGCATGGTGATCTTAGGCTTGTGTGCGGCTGCTTGGCCATGGAAACCCATTTCATTAAGCTCCCGACGAACAGTTATTGTGCTGACGTTGCTTCCAGTGGCAGTTTGGAACTCGGTGTTGAGTTCAAGGACAGATGATTTTTACGTGCTATGCACTTCGGCGGTCCCGTTCTGTGAGCTTGTGTGGCCTACCACTTCGCGGCTGAGCCGTTGTTGCTACTAGACATTTCCACTTCACAATAACAGCACTTATTTGACGGGGCAGCTCTAGCAGGGCAGAAATTTGACGAACTGACTTTACATTTTAGTCATTTAGCAGACGCTCTTATCCAGAGCGACTTACAGTTAAGTGAGTACATACATACTTTTTTTTTTTTTCATACTGGTCCCCCGTGGGAAACGAACCCACAACCCTGGTGTTGCAAACGCCATGCTCTACCAACTGAGCTACACGGAAAGGTGGCATTAAGTAAGGCCATTCTACTGCCAATGTTTGTCTATGGAGATTGCATGGCCGTGTGCTCGATTTTATACACCTGTCAGCAATGGGTATGGCTGAAATAGCCAAATCCACCAATTTTAAAGGGTGTCCACATACTTTTATATATATATATATATATATATATATATATATATATATAGTGTATTAAACCCTAGTGCACATACTCAATGAAATGGTGTCTTATAAACCCCTACAAGCGGGGCACCAGTTGATGTATTAAACATAAATCAGATCAGTATCTCTGGCAGTGGTATTAAACATTTTCAGCAGGGACCCCATTTCCAGCCCCAGAATTTCTGGGGACCCCATTGTTTGACAGAAATTCTGGCGTCCGCAGCCTTACCCCAAATCTAACGACAGAACCTTAAAATCGCATCGACAAATAACGTTCAATTCATTACATTTTCATCTCTCACCAAAATTAAGAGAAACAATAAATACTAATTTATTATCATCTTTCTCGAAAACGTTTGTATATATATATATATATATACACAGTGGGGAAAAAAAGTATTTAGTCAGCCATCAATTGTGCAAGTTCTCCCACTTAAAAAGATGAGAGAGGCCTGTAAATTTTCATCATAGGTACACGTCAACTATGACAGACAAATTGAGAATTTTTTTTCAAGAAAATCACATTGTAGGATTTTTAATGAATTTATTTGCAAATTATGGTGGAAAATAAGTATTTGGTCACCTACAAACAAGCAAGATTTCTGGCTCTCACAGACCTGTAACTTCTTCTTTAAGAGGCTCCTCTGTCCTCCACTCGTTACCTGTATTAATGGCACCTGTTTGAAGTTGTTATCAGTATAAAAGACACCTGTCCACAACCTCAAACAGTCACACTCCAAACTCCACTATGGCCAAGACCAAAGAGCTGTCAAAGGACACCAGAAACAAAATTGTAGACCTGCACCAGGCTGGGAAGACTGAATCTGCAATAGGTAAGCAGCTTGGTTTGAAGAAATCAACTGTGGGAGCAATTATTAGGAAATGGAAGACATACAAGACCACTGATAATCTCCCTCGATCTGGGGCTCTACGCAAGATCTCACCCCGTGGGGTCAAAATGATCACAAGAACGGTGAGCAAAAATCCCAGAACCACACGGGGTGACCTAGTGAATGACCTGCAGAGAGCTGGGACCAAAGTAACAAAGCCTACCATCAGTAACACACTACGCCGCCAGGGACTCAAATCCTGCAGTGCCAGACGTGTCCCCCTGCTTAAGCCAGTACATGTCCAGGCCCGTCTGAAGTTTGCTAGAGTGCATTTGGATGATCCAGAAGAGGATTGGGAGAATGTCATATGGTCAGATGAAACCAAAATATAACTTTTTGGTAAAAACTCAACTTGTCGTGTTTGGAGGACAAAGAATGCTGAGTTGCATCCAAAGAACACCATACCTACTGTGAAGCATGGGGGTGGAAACATCATGCTTTGGGGCTGTTTTTCTGCAAAGGGACCAGGACGACTGATCCGTGTAAAGGAAAGAATGAATGGGGCCATGTATCGTGAGATTTTGAGTGAAAACCTCCTTCCATCAGCAAGGGCATTGAAGATGAAACGTGGCTGGGTCTTTCAGCATGACAATGATCCCAAACACACCGCCCGGGCAACGAAGGAGTGGCTTCGTAAGAAGCATTTCAAGGTCCTGGAGTGGCCTAGCCAGTCTCCAGATCTCAACCCCATAGAAAATCTTTGGAGGGAGTTGAAAGTCTGTGTTGCCCAGCGACAGCCCCAAAACATCACTGCTCTAGAGGAGATCTGCATGGAGGAATGGGCCAAAATACCAGCAACAGTGTGTGAAAACCTTGTGAAGACTTACAGAAAACGTTTGACCTGTGTCATTGCCAACAAAGGGTATATAACAAAGTATTGAGAAACTTTTGTTATTGACCAAATACTTATTTTCCACCATAATTTGCAAATAAATTCATTAAAAATCCTACAATTTGATTTTCTGGATTTGTTTTTCCCATTTAGTCTGTCATAGTTGATGTGTACCTATGATGAAAATTACAGGCCTCTCTCATCTTTTTAAGTGGGAGAACTTGCACAATTGGTGACTGACTAAATACTTTTTTCCCCCACTGTATATATACACACACACACACACACACAGTGGGGAGAACAAGTATTTGATACACTGCCGATTTTGCAGGTTTTCTTACTTACAAAGCATGTAGAGGGCTGTAATTTTTATCATAGGTACTCTTCAACTTTGAGAGAAGGAATCTAAAACAAAAATCCAGAAAATCACATTGTATGATTTTTAAGTAATTCATTTGCATTTTATTGCATGACATAAGTATTTGATCACCTACCAACCAGTAAGAATTCCGGCTCTCACAGACCTGTTAGTTTTTCTTTAAGAAGCCCTCCTGTTCTCCACTCATTACCTGTATTAACCTCGTTACCTGTATAAAAGACACCTGTCCACACACTCAATCAAACAGACTCCAACCTCTCCACAATGGCCAAGACCAGAGAGCTGTGTAAGGACATCAGGGATAAAATTGTAGACCTGCACAAGGCTGGGATGGGCTACAGGACAATAGGCAAGCAGCTTGGTGAGAAGGCAACAACTGTTGGCGGAATTATTAGAAAATGGAAGAAGTTCAAGATGACGGTCAATCACCTTCGGTCTGGGGCTCCATGCAAGATCTCACCTCGTGGGGCATCAATGACCATGAGGAATGTGAGGGATCAGCCCAGAACTACACGGCAGGACCTGGTCAATGACCTGAAGAGAGCTGGGACCACAGTCTCAAATAAAACCATTAGTAACACACTACGCAGTCATGGATTAAAATCCTGCAGTGCACGCAAGGTCCCCCTGCTCAAGCCAGCCCATGTCCAGGCCCATCTGAAGTTTGCCAATGACCATCTGGATGATCCAGAGGAGGAATGGGAGATGGTCATGTGGTCTGATGAGACAAAAATAGAGATTTTTGGTCTAAACTCCACTCGCCTTGTTTGGAGGAAGAAGAAGGATGAGTACAACCCCAAGAACACCATCCCAACCGTGAAGCATGGAGGTGGAAACATCATTCTTTGGGGATGCTTTTCTGCAAAGGGGACAGGACGACTGCACCGTATTGAGGGGAGGATGGATGGGGCCATGTATCGCAAGATCTTGGCCAACAACCTACTTCCCTCAGTAAGAGCATTGAAGATGGGTCGTGGCTGGGTCTTCCAGCATGACAACGACCCGAAACACACAGCCAGGGCAACTAAGGAGTGGCTCCGTAAGAAGCATCTCAAGGTCCTGGAGTGGCCTAGCCAGTCTCCAGACCTGAACCCAATAGAACATCTTTGGAGGGAGCTGAAAGTCCGTATTGCCCAGCGACAGCCCCGAAACCTGAAGGATCTGGAGAAGGTCTGTATGGAGGAGTGGGCCAAAATCCCTGCTGCAGTGTGTGCAAACCTGGTCAAGACCTACAGGAAACGTATGATCTCTGTAATTGCAAACAAAGGTTTCTGTACCAAATATTAAGTTCTGCTTTTCTGATGTATCAAATACTTATGTCATGCAATAAAATGCAAATTAATTACTTAAAAAATCATACAAATGTGATTTTCTGGATTTTTGTTTTAGATTCCGTCTCTCACAGTGGAAGTGTACCTATGATAAAAAATTACAGACCTCTACATGCTTTGTAAGTAGGAAAACCTGCAAAATCGGCAGTGTATCATATACTTGTTCTCCCCACTGTATATAATTACAATAATCTGTCCTCTTAATTTTGTGTTCCCCAAAAATGAGGCAAGTCTCCACTGCTCTATGGAGTATACACTCTACAGCATTACATTTACATTTTACATTTTAGTCATTTAGCAGACGCTCTTATCCAGAGCGACTTACAGAAGCAATTAGGGTTAAGTGCCTTGCTCAAGGGCACATCGACAGATTTTTCACCTAGTCGGCTCGGGGATTAGAACCAGCAACCTTTCGGTTACTGGCACAACGCTCTTAACCACTAAGCCACCTGCCGCCCACAGCAGAGAGACACACTTGACTTGCTGATGTGAAAAACACCATTTAAGATGATTTAATTTCAGAAGCAGCATCTAGAGTAGTCGGACAAAACGTGTATCGTAACGGATACGTGTAACTGTTCTGATACGATTATGATCGGTGTAATTTTTGTTATTATCCGTGATTGGGGGAATAAAAATAATAAAAAAATGAGGGTGCATCATCCAATCAAGTGTGAGGTGTGTCGTAGTAAATATATAATGTTATAGCTTGGTCTGACTAAAATCTTGTGCATGACCCATCTTGTGTTGGGCCTTTGTATTTAATACAATGCACAAAGACTTCTATCTTGTCGGCCTTATCAGCAGGTGGCTATGGACAACACCCACGCCATAGGTCTCTCAGTTCTCCCAACTCACGAGTTCTTGCTCTGAGGACATACACACACACACCCCCACACACACACACACATACACACACACACACACACACACATCATCATTGTTAAACATACACACACATACACACACACACACACACACACATACACACACGCACACACACACACACACATACACACACACACACACATACACACACACACACACATCATCATTGTTAAACATACACACACATACACACACACACACACACACACACACACACATACACACACGCACACACACACACACACACATCATCATTGTTAAGCACACACACACACAAAAACCCCCTTCTCTTAGGCTGAACATCTGAAGACAGAGAACCCGACTCAGAGCCAATGCAACAGTGACACTAGCCTGGAGGTGACCTCGCCCAACTCATCAGGACCAATCAGAAGATCAGAACTGCTAGAATCAACCTACTTCATTTTATTGTATAAAATGTCAGCACACAATGTTTAGGGGCTCGCTCTCAGATATCTCCCTACGAGATTGACGAACGGGTCCGTGCACGCTATTTACAGATATCTTTACCTCTGAATAAACTGCCTTATATTATACAATTATCCACCTTGTCCGAAAGTCTCTACTTGGTCTCCGTTCTCCAGTAAACTTGTGATCATCAACAAAATTGGTAGCAGAGGATGGTTTTCTAACTCTGAATTCGGTCCATAAAAGTTGATAGAGACAGGAGACAAGTAAGAGACGGATCTGAAAGGACGGGTGACCTGTCCGCAGGAGCAGCCGGGAATCCAGCTCGCCTCAGGAAACTGATCTAAACCGACGTCAATACAAAGGTAAGCAGAACCTGTTAAAACAAAATCTGCATATTGTATTGTAGGATAAACCAAATTATGATCAGTAGTACTGGGCGTGAGTATGGATTACTGTTAAATTTATAACATATCTATTATGACTCAAAAGGCACATGTGTAAAGATATCTGAAATCTTAGGCTTTTTACTGTTGAAATGTGACTCTCTAGAGAGGAGTCTAGTTACAGTGGTTCACAAGAGGAGGACCGACTTTTATTTTCTGTTGAATTGTGATTCTCTAGTGAGGAGTCTATTTACAGAGGTTTGGTTCACTAGAAATGGACCCTTTTATTTTTACTGTTGATATCTGAAATCTTAGGTTTTTACTGTTGAAATGTGACTCTAAGAGAAGAAGTCTAGTTACAGTGGTTTTATTTTCTGTTGAATTGCGGCTTTCTAGTGAGGAGCCTATTACAGAGGTTTTGGTTCACAAGCGATGGACCCTTTTATTTGATCCACAAGAGAAGGATCTGGTGACTTGATAAAAAGATTCAGATAGTCGGGTTGAGTTAATTCCGTGAGAATCCAAGTCCAGAAAAGGTTCTCCCGACTAGACGCCAGTTGAATGGTTTAAACGACTGGGAGTCTCCTTGAGGAGAATCAAAAAAAATAAAAATAAAAATACAAGTTCAGATAGTCGGGCAATTGGTTGACGTGGCACTCAACTATATGTACTGTGAGGAACTCAAACTGAATTCGTGTGTTGATGCTGATATGTAATGAAAAATGTAATTGTTGAAATGATAACCTGAATGTTGTGTAAGATTGGCCGTTTCATGAGACTAACTAGTTGATAACTTTTAAGAGGACCACCGAGTCCTATTTTGCCTGTTATGTAGCCGCTGCGCTAAAAGCTGACTTGAACTTTTTCCCTCTTGTGGTGTTGGTATTTCCATAATTCCTAAAATTAAATTGATAATTATTTTAGGAGCGCTCGAGTTTGCTAATATATTGTTCCAAAAGGGCGATTCTGATACCTTTTGGGAAAATATATAATAACTCGAATACCTGAAAAACAATAACTTTTGCCAAATAATTCCTAGAATTAGATTGATAATTATTTTGGAAGCGCTCGAGTTTGTTAATATATTGTTCCAAAAGGGCGATTCTGATACCTTTTGGGAAAATATATAATAACTCGAATATCTGAAAAACAATAATAACTTTTGCCAAATAATTCCTAGAATTAGATTGATAATTATTTTGGAAGCGCTCGAGTTTGTTAATATATTGTTCCAAAAGGGCGATTCTGATACCTTTTGGGAAAATATATAATAACTCGAATAACTGAAAAACAATAGTACCTTTTGCAAAATAATTCCTAATAATAAATTATTGAAAAAAATCTTTGTGTACGAGGGTGGGACATCAGAGATAAGTCTGAGTCAGCGCCAAGAATACATTGCTGGTTTCGGCCAGTGACGGGCTAAGTGCACCAAGATAGTCTAAAAAAAAAAAACTGTATAACCATGGCAACCACTACCGTCCCAAAACTCAAGTTTAATGAATATCTAGATCAAAAAATACAGGATAGAGCGGGAGTGGTGCCGAATGGTTTTTTAATTCGATCTAAAAGTTGGTGCGAGAGGAAAAGGCAAATCATCGATCTAAAAACAGACGGAAGAGTGACCTGAAAATCCTGGAGAAATCAACTATTCGTCTTGGCTCAGGAAACCTGATCAGAGCGCGCTCTTCTAAAAAGGTATGCAGAGCCTGTTAAAACGAAATCTTGCATATTGTATTATAGACCAATACCAAATTATGATCAGTAGTACTGAGCGTGAGTATGAATACTTGTTAAATAATTTTCCATCCTAATGAATTAAGGCATACATGAGATATCTGGTACTGTGTTTTATACTAAGGAATTAAGGAATAAGGAATAAGGAATAAAGATAAACGTATCCAGAATGTGTCGAACTACGGATTGACGCATTGGTGGATAAGATTTGACCCACAACTAGATTCCTAAAGGGACCCAGTTTGAACTGAGACCTTTTGCATAAATCCTATTAGGGGAGGTCCTACCCTATAGGTTGCGAGGAGGTAGAAGTTTAACTGTGGCAGAGTTCTAGACATTAGGTGGGGGAGAATCACCGAAAATTGACCAGAGGTATTAAATTCCCGGGGATGCCAGTTATCTCTGTGATTTCACACTTAAAACGTTCCATATAAATGGTTGTGTGAAAGGTACAATTAAGCTGAGATTAAGTCTTTCCTAGTGATTGAGTTGTCTAAAGAAAATCCTTTGATAGGGATCCAGTTGCTTCTGTGACTTCACATAAGTATAAGGTTGTGTGAAGGGTGGCAGTTGAACTGAGACTATGTTTTAGGACGCTCTGGTAACCTAAATTTTTTAAGGTATTGTATTCTAATTGGCAGTTTTGTTTTGCTGTGTTTATATTTTAACGTGTCTGTGTTTTTATGTATTATAACGTGTAATGGATGATGGGAAGTTATAGTGAGACTTATGAGACCGAACACCAATCTGTGGAATTGAGTGAATTTGACCTAGGGTTTCAGGAACCGGGGACTGGGGAGACTGATATTGAAGTTGTGCATGATTCTAGAACAAGCGTGAGATAACTAAAGCGTGGTGTGTGCTGTGTGTAGAGATTACTGCATTGGTATATGTGACTGGAATTCTGATTCTTATGATAATAATTGCATTACAAATTATATAAATTAGCCTCTTTATATGCGAGGGTGTCATACATGAGATAAGTCTGTATTTGATACCGATAATACATCCAAGATAGAGAAAGCAAGATGGCAGGACCAAACATAACCATACCCAAATTCAATGAATACATAGAACAACGAATGACAGGGAGAGTAATGCCAGGTCCACCAAGGGAGGGAGGTCATATGCCCGCCCTTGATGTACAACAGATAGAAATGACTGATTATGTGAAGAAATTGACGGAATTTTCTGCAGCACTCTCTTCTCAGGCGCAGAAGGCCCAAGAGGGGGAGCTGTCGGGAAGTACGCTGACACTGAAGGTAAACGTGGGAGACGGGGTGAGGGTTTAAGTCCACAAGAGAAAGTGGCTGGAACCCAGGTGGACTGGACCGTACGAAGTGAAGGAGGTTACTTCACACTCAGTCCAGGTCAGAGGTAAATCAGGAGCACCCTGACACCATCTAACACATTGCACTCCAGCCCCCACTCCTTCCAGACCATTGTCTGAAGTAAGAGCTGATTTGAGCAGCGAGAACCAATCCTGACAACACAATGAAGAAACCCTTATGGGAACAACAATCTCACTCAGGGAGAAGGATAACTTTTTCCCCCTGGGAGAGATTGGGAGTGTCTGAATGATGTATGTATGTTTTCTGATAGGAATTGGACTCCTGCTGGGCACTCCTTATGAGGTGTTGTTCTTTTACATTATATTTGAGTCATTTAGCAGACGCTCTTATCCAGAGCGACTTACAGGAACAATTAGGGTTAAGTGCCTTGCTCAAGGGCACATCGGCAGATTTTTCACCTAGTCAGCTCGGGGATTAGAACCAGCGACCTTTCGGTTACTGGCACAATGCTCTTAACCACTAAGCTACCTGCCGCCCCGTGTTGTGTGAAGCTATTTAGAATTACTTGTTAAATTGACTTATAATATAGAAGAGGTGGCTAAGGGATTTTTAACAGTACCAACCATGGGGGGGGGCAAATCCTCACAAGAGGTCCCAGAATTTACTGGGGACGAGAAATGCTTGATGTAATTAAAATGGAATCCAGGGATAGAAGAAATCTCCATTATATAACCAGGTGGAGGGAGAGGTATGGTTTTGAGGGACGTCTGGACGGAGATAAACTCGAATCCATGCTTAAACAGATACATAAGGTGTGTAAAGGAGAAATAAGCAGTGAGAGAGAGAGAGAGAGAGTTGAGGGGGCCAGTACCCACTGACAGCCTTACCTAATCTATTGGCGGGGAATGAAAGGGGCCCAAGCAACCTTAGATGTATACAGTAATAATAATAATATGCCATTTAGCAGACAGGCCATGAACACAGAGGACGTGGCCAGAGCGGTAGAAAGAATGACCCACCCCAAAACAGGAATAGTAAGGTTTGGGCTGCCGTTAGAGGGCAGTGGGTTTCAGGGGATGCCCATAGGACACTTTTGCCATGGGCCGATTACGGAGAGTATGTTGGGAAAATAACTGAATTGTGTAATAGCCTCAGAGAGACATGCAATCCATCATGAGAGAAAGTCAGACAGGAGAGAGGAGAGAGAAGTCCATCCCCCAGCTTTGAGTGTGAGAAAGAGGAAGATAAGGCGTGACTAGTCCTTGAGGGAGAAATAGTAGACTCTAGTGGGGGGAAGACTAAGGAACCCTTTTGATCCAAATTGTGAGGTGTTTGAATTGGCTACTATTGACTCAGCACTTCAACAGGAACAGAGAAACCTAATTTGGCATTGACAGTAATGGGTATGAAAATTAATTGGATGATGGGGTTTTGTGTTGAATTAGAGACAGTGAGACTATTAGTCAATACCTAGGAGAGAAGAGAGGTTACGGTAGCAAAGACAGACAAGAAGGAAATAGTAATAGTGGAGACAGGAGTGAGTGGAAGTGTTACAATTGTGACAAAACGGGACATTTTGCTAGAGAATGTGAGGAACCGTGGAGTTACTGCAAGGAAAGGGCACCTGTTAAGAAACTGTAGGCAGAAGGGGAAGAGAGAAATCAGGAGTCCTCATGACCTGGCTGTTTGGTTGTTGTTTTTTAATTGGGGTTTTCAAATAGAAAACAACACACCTAGTATGATGTTAATAAAGTCTTGTTGTTTCAATTTTGGAGGGTTTTCAGCAGGTCAAGGGTTATAGGTCTTAAAGGTGCACACAGTGAATTTTATGGATTTTTTAGGTTTTGGCTGAGTTTGGGGTATATATGATTTCTTATGAGAATGAATGTCATGAGGACTTAATGAACACTTGGGATAACTAACATTTATGAAATATTTAGAATAATGGTAATTGTTTAGTATACTATGGGATTAAACAGTTCGTTAAATGATTTTAATGGCCTCTGAACTCTGTTTTAACATTCTGGTGTTAATTAATCATCCACACTAGTACATTCTAAAGGCATGAGAGGAAGACTTTAAGATAGTTTATTTTACTAAGTTGAGGGTAATTTATAGTACTGTGAAAATTGTGAAGAAGATTATAATTTGGTAATAATATATTTGATTTGAACCATAAATAACAGAAGAGAGAGTGGAGGAATGGCAATTGGATAATGAAATACCAATATTAACTAAAGTGATTGTTTAGGTAGGTGGTAATATTGACACATGGCCAAATCATGTGTCAAAGAGGGGGATGGTTGGATTAAATATTAAATATATACGAAGGAGAGGACAAAATACTTTTTAAAAAAAACATGTATGATAGTTTATTAACCACACCTGTATGTCAGAGGTTTTGTGCCCCACAGGTGAACTAAAGGAGAAGGTGACCCACTCTATCTAACCAGGAGACTGAATCAGGCCTGGCGGGAAGGGCCCTACCAAGTACTGCCTTTGCCAGCAGAATAGCTGAGAGATCCATCTGGGTCCATGTCACACACTGTACAAAACCAGCTACACCTGACGAACAAACACAGAGTTAGGAGAAAGATCCGATCACCACTATGGTTCGGGGGTTGGCTCCTTAACGAAGATTCCCTTACCCTGTCTGATCATCCCTGTGTGAGTTCGATAGAAGGTAAAGCAATGGGTTGGCCTCTGGCGTCTGACATGTTCTCAGGGCAAGGGTGGGGATTCACAGGTCTCCCGACGGTAGGTAGCTGTCTGATTGTGGGGGCCATATTCCTAACACACACGGACCCTCCTGTTTCAGCCAGAAGTGGTAGTTAACCTAACACAAGTTGAAAAGGCATAGGCGACAGCTAGACGTAGGGAAAGGGGAAATTCTAGAGTAAACCTCTCTGAGGGAGGTAGTGAGACCGGGGCTGTGGTAAAGATAGTGCAAAACTATAGACCTGGAGGAAGTAGTACAGGTGGAAACGGGGTATAGAAATCTTAACCTGTGGTTGGAATGGATTCAGTATACGGCAAAAAACTATGTCTAAAGAGGACTGTTTTGCCTGTAGGACAGCCAAACCAGGGATAACAACTACTCCGTTCCCCTTGACAGGCTCTAACTCTCTGTCAGGTTTTTCCTCCATGCAAGCCACCTGGGAATGTGGTGAAAGAGTCTTATGGTAACTTGCACTATCTGTTTCCCCCGATAACAAAGTCATCCCGACCTGGGTTGCCTCAGTTTGAAGTCACAGGGGATTCTTATTATTGTTTTTCTAGGACTAGTAAGGATAGGATACAGGGTAGGGCATCTTAGCTCCTGCTCCCACACAGAGAATGTCACACCTAAAGAGACCATGACTAAATCTCTCCTCTTTGTTGCAGCAAGAGGATTATAGGAGCCAAAAGCAGGCCCGTGCTGACATCTGATGGATGTGTGGTGATAACTGATTGTGAACTCACCTACATACGCAAACAATCAAACGTGTCAGAGACTGGTGAGTTGTCACATAGAAAGTAGGACCTCCTCCCGGGATCCTTTGATGAAAGGATATATATTGATGGGATCCACAATCAGATCGCAGCTGAGTTTGAATCAAGTATTTTCTGGTGGTCAACAATTAATAAAAATGTAGATTGGATAAATTATATTTAATATAACCAGCAAAATATTTATAAACCACACTCGTGATGCAATAAAGGGATTAGCTGAGCAGACAGCGGCAACTAGCTTAATGACATGGCAGAATAGAATAGCTTTAGATATGCTTTTGGCTGAGCGGGACGGGGTTTGTGTTCTGTTTGGATATATGTGCTGTATTTTCATCTCCAACAATATAGCACCGGACGGGCCCGTGACCAAAGCGCTTGAGTAACCATCACCACGCTGGCGAACGAACTGGTTGAGAACTCTGGTATTGATAGCTCCATAAACGGTTGGTTTGATAACATATTTGGTAAATGGAAAACTATTGTTGTGACTATTCTGGGTGAAGTTGTGGCCTCTATGGGTATACTGGTTCTTTGTGGATGTTGCCTTATTTCCTGGCTGAGTGACTGGTTTGGTGAGTACTCTTCTATGGTGGTTACTGGATTTCTGACCCTAGTAATTGTGTTTTTGCTGTTAATGTGTTGTGCTGCTTGCATCGTCCCCTGTCTCAGGAGGTCAGTGGTAGGAGTGGTGCAGGCGTCAGGTATGATGCTGTTGTTACCGGCCCAGGATGATGCAGGTGACTCTGCTACTGACTCTGAGACCAAGCTGGATGATCCATGTTTTGCCTAGTAAAATACATACACGCATTTATTTTCAGTTCTTGCTCATTTATTACCTTATGTTTTTACTAACCACTGTGATTGTTTATTCTTCCTGATGTGAAGGTAAAGGATTCCTGGGTGGCTGGTAGCCAACTCAGTACATGTTAGGTGTAGGGGAGGAATAGAGGGTTAAAATTAAAATTATTATTTTTATTTTCTATTAACATTAAATGTTGTGATTTAATTTCCATATCCTGTTATTCTTAAGGGTCATTATACTCTGTTTAGAGTGACACCATAAAATTGTTGGGTTTTATTTTTTGGATCTGTATGTGATGAATAGCTTGGAAGGAATGCATTAATGAGGAGCACTGTACTGATATGGATTGTTTCACATAACAGGCTGATAAGAACACTCTCTCTTTGTTGTCTGTGAAACTGTCCTTGAACATGGGTACATGGAGTACAGTTTTTGGGGGCTCGTCCTTTTGGGTGCTGACTGTTGTACTATTAATAAAAACGTCGATAGAATTAACTACATACATTAATGTTCAAAAATTAGGCAATTGGACACAACAAGGTTTTGAGGCGGTGCATGGCCAGTTGGCTGCAACCTCTCTCATGGCTTTCCAAAATCGTATTGCTGTCGACATGCTCCTGGCTGAAAAAGGAGGAGTATGTGCTATGTTTGGTGAACAATGTTGTACTTTTATTCCTAATAATACTGCTGCAGATGGAAGTTTGACAATTGCTCTAGAAGGTTTGAGGACTCTTAATGGTAAGATGAAGAGCCACTCAGGGGTGGATACTTCAATGTGGGACTCTTGGATGGATGCGTTTGGTAAATATAAAACGCTTGTTTCTTCTATACTTGTATCCATCTCTGTTTTTGCTGCAATTCTAGTGCTTTGTGGATGCTGTTGCATTCCATGCATACGGACGCTGACAACCAGGATTATAACCACCGCTATTGATCCACATCCTGCAGATAACGGTCAGATGTTTCCTTTGCTTGCTATTGACGATGCTGACCAAGGATATCTGGATGATGAATAGCATTTAAGCTTTTTGTCACGTCTCTTGTGAGACGTGAAGAGGGGGAATGTAAAACTTTATCTTCTGATAAAGTTTTCCCTATTTTGCCAATTGCAGCATTTAAGCTTTTTGTCACGTCTCTTGTGAGACGTGAAGAGGGGGAATGTAAAACTTTATCTTCTGATAAAGTTTTCCCTATTTTGCCAAATTGCAGCATTTAAGCTTTATGTCACGTCTCTTGTGAGACGTGAAGAGGGGGAATCAAAACTTTATCTTCTGATAAAGTTTTCCCTATTTTGCCAATTACACTGTTAGCTTGTGTCACGTCTTAAGTTTTCCTTCTTTACTGTTACTTGGTCACGTCTCTGGGGAGACGTGAAGAGAGGGATTTGTCGTAGTAAATATATAATGTTATAGCTTGGTCTGACTAAAATCTTGTGCATGACCCATCTTGTGTTGGGCCTTTGTATTTAATACAATGCACAAAGACTTCTATCTTGTCGGCCTTATCAGCAGGTGGCTATGGACAACACCCACGCCATAGGTCTCTCAGTTCTTCCAACTCACGAGTTCTTGCTCTGAGGACATACACACACACACCCCCACACACACACACACATACACACACACACACACACACACATCATCATTGTTAAACATACACACACATACACACACACACACACACACACATACACACACGCACACACACACACACACACATCATCATTGTTAAGCACACACACACACAAAAACCCCCTTCTCTTAGGCTGAACATCTGAAGACAGAGAACCCGACTCAGAGCCAATGCAACAGTGACACTAGCCTGGAGGTGACCTCGCCCAACTCATCAGGACCAATCAGAAGATCAGAACTGCTAGAATCAACCTACTTCATTTTATTGTATAAAATGTCAGCACACAATGTTTAGGGGCTCGCTCTCAGATATCTCCCTACGAGATTGACGAACGGGTCCGTGCACGCTATTTACAGATATCTTTACCTCTGAATAAACTGCCTTATATTATACAATTATCCACCTTGTCCGAAAGTCTCTACTTGGTCTCCGTTCTCCAGTAAACTTGTGATCATCAACAGGTGCTACGTGGTCTAAATAACTCAACTGGCTAGTTTGCTTGTCTGTAAAGAGAAGGGCGGGCTGTACGTTGATCCTGATGCTCTGATTGGATACAGCGAAGCTGTATTCCTCCGTTCACTCGCGTCGCTTCGTAATTTCACACGATCACTTTCACTTCTCTGTTTGGGTCTGATCATTCAGCCTGCTGCTGCCTCCTGCTAGCCTGCTACTATGATAAACCACATGGTGAGGACGTTTGCTATCAATGAGCATAATATTTTTACATTTGTACATTTTAGTCATTTAGCAGACGCTCTTATCCAGAGCAACTTACAGTTAGTGAGTGCATACATTTTTCATACTGGCCCCCCCGTGGGAAACGAACCCCCAACCCTGGTGTTGCAAGCGCCATGCTCTACCAACTGAGCTACAGGGCACTTATTAGTATTATATTACTATATATTGAGTGATATATTATACAATGTGCATAATATCTAACAAGCGGGGCGAGGGTAGGGAAAATATATGAAACGCCGACGCGCTTTCGGACTGATAGCACCCTTGTCTACACACAGAGAGAGGTCAGACAGAGGTCAGACACACACAGACAGACAAACATCCCTCTGCGCGCTGCTCCTAATCTGCAGCTTGTTTGGTCTATAACTGTGCAGGGAGATCAGTATTTTCTACTTAGGCATATCAAAACACTTCCGAGTTTTCTGATCACAAGTATCATCAGATCTGATCCGACTATCAACTATTAATCTACGATATGAGTATGGCCAGGTCGACACAGCCCTGACCCAGACACACACAGCCCTGACCCAGACACACACAGCCCTGACCCAGACACACACAGCCCTGACCCAGACACACACAGCCCTGACCCAGACACACACAGCCCTGACCCAGACACACACAGCCCTGACCCAGACACACACAGCCCTGACCCAGACACACACAGCCCTGACCCAGACACACACAGCCCTGACCCAGACACACACAGCCCTGACCCAGACACACACAGCCCTGACCCAGACACACACAGCCCTGACCCAGACATACACAGCCCTGACCCAGACATACACAGCCCTGACCCAGACACACACAGCCCTGACCCAGACACACACAGCCCTGACCCAGACATAACCTCAAAACAGCTGTGACAGACATAGAGTAATACTTTTATATACCATCACATTTGATGAGGAGACACCACAGAGTTCTTGACCATTACCTGCTTGATGATCTCTCCATCCTCTAGGCTGTAGGCTATGATAGTGAGGTGAGAGTTAGGAACCACCCCTAACACATAGACCTCCTCTTCTCCCCCAGAGTACACTGCCTGGTACTGGACCGTATCACTGTGGGCACAAAGACTTAGATCAGCTTTTCAACTGCAAAGCCCTAAGATTAAAATAATAGTCTAGCACCTAAATGCTGAAGACCTGGATTCAAAACAGCATTTGAAATCTTTCAGATACTTTGACCGTTTGTTGGAGCCTTTCTGGAGTGCCAGATGTGCAGGGCTTGAACTTTTGGGCCCATTTGTATTGTTTCCATTGCATCGGCTAATGTATCTGAAAGAAAACAGATAGTGTTTGGTCCCAGGTCTGAGTACCAGTCTCCTACTGTACCTACATGTCAGGCAGGTTCTCCACCCATTTCTGGTGTCCATTGGAGAGGTAGTGGAGAGAGATGGCAGCTTTCTTAAGCACTGCCACATGCTTTACGGTGTCCTGTACTGCCACAAAACACGCAGCCTGGAAGCTGAAATAGAGATGGACATTATGAGCAGTTAGTCATCTGTCAAAATCTCTAAAATCATTGTCCATTGACTATCTCTCAGCTATACATTTCAGTTAAATGGGGAACAGGTCATCTGCACACGAACACAGAGACACCACACCCCCCGCACCTGCCAGTATCCAGCACGGCCTCCCAGTTCAGCCCGCCAATGTTTGTGTCCCAGGAACGGAGCAGACGACCATCTCCAACCACCATCAGAGCATCTAGACGTAAAACAGTCATTCAAATATCCTCTGTCAAAGATCAAGGCAGAATCTTAAAGATTAACATACAGTCGTGGTCAAACGTTTTGAGAATGACACAAGTATTGGTCTTCACAAAGTTTGCTGCTTCAGTGTTTTTAGATATTTTTGTCAGATGTTACTATGGTATAGTGAAGTACACTGCTCAAAAAAATAAAGGGAACACTTAAAACAACACAATGTAACTCCAAGTCAATCACACTTCTGTGAAATCAAACTGTCCACTTAGGAAGCAACACTGATTGACAATACATTTCACATGCTGTTGTGCAAATGGAATAGACAACAGGTGGAAATTATAGGCAATTAGCAAGACACCCCCAATAAAGGAGTGGTTCTGCAGGTGGTGACCACAGACCACTTCTCAGTTCCTATGCTTCCTGGCTGATGTTTTGGTCACTTTTGAATGCTGGCGGTGCTTTCACTCTAGTGGTAGCATGAGACGGAGTCTACAACCCACACAAGTGGCTCAGGTAGTGCAGCTCATCCAGGATGGCACATCAATGCGAGCTGTGGCAAGAAGGTTTGCTGTGTCTGTCAGCGTAGTGTCCAGAGCATGGAGGCGCTACCAGGAGACAGGCCAGTACATCAGGAGACGTGGAGGAGGCCGTAGGAGGGCAACAACCCAGCAGCAGGACTGCTACCTCCGCCTTTATGCAAGGAGGAGCACTGCCAGAGCCCTGCAAAATGACCTCCAGCAGGCCACAAATGTGCATGTGTCTGCTCAAACGGTCAGAAACAGACTCCATGAGGGTGGTATGAGGGCCCGACGTCCACAGGTGGGGGTTGTGCTTACAGCCCAACACAGTGCAGGACGTTTGACATTTGCCAGAGAACACCAAGATTGGCAAATTCGCCACTGGCGCCCTGTGCTCTTCACAGATTAAAGCAGGTTCACACTGAGCACATGTCACAGACGTGACGGAGTCTGGAGACGCCGTGGAGAACGTTCTGCTGCCTTCAACATCCTCCAGCATGACCGGTTTGGCGGTGGGTCAGTCATGGTGTGGGGTGGCATTTCTTTGGGGGGCCGCACAGCCCTCCATGTGCTCGCCAGAGGTAGTCTGACTGCCATTAGGTACCGAGATGAGATCCTCAGACCCCTTGTGAGACCATATGCTGGTGCGGTTGGCCCTGGGTTCCTCCTTATGCAAGACAATGCTAGACCTCATGTGGCTGGAGTGTGTCAGCAGTTCCTGCAAGAGGAAGGCATTGATGCTATGGACTGGCCCGCCCGTTCCCCAGACCTGAATCCAATTGAGCACATCTGGGACATCATGTCTCGCTCCATCCACCAACGCCACGTTGCACCACAGACTGTCCAGGAGTTGGCGGATGCTTTAGTCCAGGTCTGGGAGGAGATCCCTCAGGAGACCATCCGCCACCTCATCAGGAGCATGCCCAGGCGTTGTAGGGAGGTCATACAGGCATGTGGAGGCCACACACACTACTGAGCCTCATTTTTACTTGTTTTAAGGACATTACATCAAAGTTGGATCAGCCTGTAGTGTGGTTTTCCACTTTAATTTTGAGGGTGACTCCAAATCCAGACCTCCATGGGTTGATAAATATGATTTCCATTGATAATTTTAGTGTGATTTTGTTGTCAGCACATTCAACTATGTAAAGAAAAAAGTATTTAATAAGATGATTTCATTCATTCAGATCTAGGATGTGTTATTTTAGTGTTCCCTTTATTTTTTTGAGCAGTGTATAATTACAAGCATTCCATAAGTGTCAAAGGCTTTTATTGACAATTACATTAAGTTTATGCAAAGAGTGAATATTTGCAGTGTTGACCCTTCTTTTTCAAGACCTCTGCAATCCGCCCTGGC
This sequence comes from Coregonus lavaretus, assembly GCF_964263955.1. NCBI lineage: Eukaryota > Metazoa > Chordata > Actinopteri > Salmoniformes > Salmonidae > Coregonus > Coregonus lavaretus. The sequence continues at coordinate 46,069,776 of NC_140007.1, forward strand.
ATGCTGTCAATTAACTTCTGGGCCACATCCTGACTGATGGCAGCCCATTCTTGCATAATCAATGCTTGGAGTTTGTCAGAATTTGTGGGTTTTTGTTTGTCCACCCATCTCTTGAGGATTGACCACAAGTTCTCAATGGGATTAAGGTCTGGGGAGTTTCCTGGCCATGGACCCAAAAATTCGATGTTTTGTTCCCCGAGACACTTAGTTATCACTTTTGCCTTATGGCAAGGTGCTCCATCATGCTGGAAAAGGCATTGTTCGTCACCAAACTGTTCTTGGTTGGTTGGGAGAAGTTGCTCTCGGAGGATGTGTTGGTACCATTCTTTATTCATGGCTGTGTGAGCCCACTCCCTTGGCTGAGAAGCAACCCCACACATGAATGGTCTCAGGATGCTTTACTGTTGGCATGACACAGGACTGATGGTAGCGCTCACCTTGTCTTCTCCAGACAAGCTTTTTTCCGGATGCCCCAAACAATCGGAAAGGGGATTCATCAGAGAAAATGACTTTACCCCAGTCCTCAGCAGTCCAATCCCTGTACCTTTTGCAGAATTATCCTCCAAAAGTCTTTGCCTCACTGTGCGTGCAGATGCACTCACACCTGCCTGCTGCCATTCCTGGGCAAGCTCTGCACTGGTGGTGCCCTGATCCCGCAGCTGAATCAACTTTAGGAGACCGTCCTGGCGGTTGCTGGACTTTCTTGGGCGCCCTGAAGCCTTCTTCACAACAATTGAACCTCTCTCCTTTAAGTTCTTGATGATCCGATAAATGGTTGATTTAGGTGCAATCTTACTAGCAGCAATATCCTTGCCTGTGAAGCCCTTTTTGTGCAAAGCAATGATGATGGCACGTGTTTCCTTGCAGGTAACCATGGTTAACAGAGGAAGAACAATGATTTCAAGCACCACCCTCCTTTTAAAGCTTCCAGTCTGTTATTCTAACTCAATCAGCATGACAGAGTGATATCTAGCCTTGTCCTCATCAACACTATCACCTGTGTTAACGAGAGAATCACTGACATGATGTCAGCTGGTCCTTTTGTGGCAGGGCAGAAATGCAGTGGAAATGTGTTTTGGGGGATTAAGTTCATTTTCATGGCAAAGAGGGACTTTGCAATTAATTGCAATTCATCTGATCACTCTTCATAACATTCTGGAGTATATGCAAATTGCCATCATAAAAACTGAGGCAGCAGACTTTGTGAAAATTAATATTTGTGTCATTCTCAAAACTTTTGACCACGTCTGTAGGCATAGATAAGGCCAATATAATTGACTCCGTACAACACGGGTTATATTGGCTAGGCCAAGAAACTAGGCAAGTCTACAATTAACTGTTAAAATGCTATAGTCACCTTGTCCATGCAGCAGAAGTGTGTCTATGGCTCCCTCTGGTCCAGTCTTGTCCACATGTCTCCAAACTGTAAAGTAGGAATTAAACAGAATGAACTCTATGGAAGATATTCAACAACAAAACATTTTTTTATATTTTGTCACAGATTTCGGAGTAAAAGAAAAAAGCTAGAAACATTTGTATTGTAATACGAATGACAAATACTCACTGAGATCTCCAGTCCTGGAGTTGAAAGAGGCAAAGATATTCTTGTCGGTAACGAGAAACAGCTTTTTAGATGACTGCGAATGCGAGTCAAAGTGGGCAAAGAGTGTCTTACCCACATACTGTTGTCTCCTGGAAATAGAAAAGAGAATATTTGACAGTCAGACTAAGCAGCCCACAGAGAAATCCTAGTATTCTGTTGAAATATTTTAGCTAATCAATCACCAATGTACATCATCGTCTTCGTTACTGCTGTGTTTTGAGACTCAGTATCTGTGGCAAATACACCTGTCACAAGGAGCGGATTGGACCGATCTGAGGGATGGGTCTCCTTCCCGCATTGATCCTCGACCCCAGTAAAGAAGAGGACGCAATCCAATAAGATATTTACATTCGTGAGTGATTTGATATATATTCCAACAAGCGACTGTCAATACGGGTACAGACATGACAAGGCTACCTATTGACTGAACCCGACCTCAGAGGGTTACTTACTGTCTTTTCGCCATGATCAACCATATTTGACGCTGTCAATGGTTAGCACATAGCACTAGCTTACGTTACCTAGCTGCATAGCCGAATCAATGGACATGCTCAACGTTAGATAGCTACATACCAATCGAACTTGCCAACTTGATCTTCGAAGACAGCTTCACTCATGAAAAATAAAGAAAAGAAGATTACAAATAGAGACGTTAGCTTAGACATTTTAGCAGATGGCTTCACAGAGAGATAACGACCCCATGCACTAAACACTTCCGGGTAGATGTTCTTCATCGCTTTGATTGGCGGTTTGTAAACTAACACATAAGGTGCATTACCGCCACCTAGCGAGCTGGAGTGTGATGGTGAGAGGACTATTGGTTCTAAAACACACACAGGTGCCGTGAAAGAAGGAATTGTGAATCTTCATTCATGCTCTCACTTCCACAAGCCCTGGATGCCATCTGTGAGCTTGTATAACCACAACCATAAACTGTAGGAACACAACCATATCGTATAGGACCACAAGCAGACTGTATAACCACAACCATAGACTTTAGGAACACAACCATAGACTGTATGACTATATGACTATTAATACCGATATTAATAAAAGGAATTTTCCGTAGAGCTCCGAGACAGGATTGTGTCGAGGCACAGATCTGGGGAAGGTCCCCAAGAACACAGTGGCCTCCATCATTCTTAAATGGAAGAAGTTTGGAACCACCAACACTCTTCCTAGAGCTGGCCTCCCGGCCAAACTGAGCAATCGGGGGAGAAGGGCCTTGGTCAGGGAGGTGACCAAGAACCCGATGGTCACTCGGACAGAGCTTCTGAGTTCCTCTGTGGTGATGGGAGAACCTTCCAGAAGGACAACCAACACTGCAGCACTCCACCAATCAGGCCTTTATGGTAGAGTGGCCAGACGGAAGCCACTCCTCAGTAAAAGGCACATGACAGCCCGCTTGGAGTTTGCCAAAAGGCACTTGGCACCATCCCTACGGGGAAGCATGGTGGTGGCAGCATCATGCTGTGGGGATGTTTTTCAGCGGCAGGGACTGTGAGACTAGTCAGGATCGAGGGAAAGATGAACGGAGCAAAGTACAGAGAGATCCTTGATGAAAACCTGCTCCAGAGCGCTCCGGACCTCAGACTGGGGCAAAGGTTCACCTTCCAACAAGACAACAACCCTAAGCACACAGCCAAGACAACGCAGGAGTGGCTTCGGGACAAGTCTCTGAATATCCTTGAGTGGCCCAGCCAGAGCCCGGACTTGAACCCGATCAAACATCTCTGGAGAGACCCGAAAATAGCTGTGCAGCGTCGCTCCCCATCAACCTGCCAGAACTTGAGTGGATCTGCAGAGAAGAATGGGAGAAACTCCCACGCTTGTAGCATTATACCCAAGAAGACTCGAGGCTGTAATCGCTGCTAAAGGTGCTTTAACAAAGGTCTGAATACTTATGTAAATGGTTATTTTCGTTTTTTATTTTTCATAAATTTGCAAACATTTCTAAAAACCTGTTTTTGCTTTGTCATTATGGGGTATTGTGTGCAGATTGATGAGGGGAAAAAAAAACAATTTAATCAATTTTAGAATAAGGCTGTAACGTAACAAAATGTGGAAAAAGTCAAGGGATCTGAATACTTTCTGAATGCACCGTATCTTGAAAACTTGACTGCTGACATACAGAACATGCTGGGACTGTATCAACAGTGGACTAATGACACAAAAAGACCAAAAGATAGTTTTTGAGTGGATTTTCTTAATGGTTGTCCAACTGTCCGGGACATGTGACTTGAGCAGTCTGCTCTGTGGTTGGGCAGGAGATGTTTTATTTATTTACTGATAGCACCCAAAATGTAAACAATTCTAGTAGTCTGGTGTTTCTGGTTCCTCCCCACTGTGAAGGTGAAAATAGCTACTTTACATTTTCGGGCAAGTGATCATAATCTTCTTCGGCAATCACAAAATATTCCTGACTTGTCTGATGGGCGAGTGCTTTTCAGACCTTAATTTCAGCTGTCCAAACCTTTTTTACTGACCTTTAACAACACTCTCTTTCTGTAGCCTAGTGTCAGGTGGATTTTGTGGGACAATGAACTTAATAAATGTTGATACGACTTCTTATGATGAGCACTGATGACACGAAAAGGATTTCTAGATGATAAAACTTCCCATGCAGTTCTGCAGTTCAAACAAGAACAAAGCGGACACCTGTTTTGGTAAAAAGCTGAGGGACGGTGCTGGAGAAATGTAACCACTCTCAAATTCATAGACAGAGCTATGAATGCAAGGACTGATCATCTACGATATCAACACTATAGTTTTAACCATGTTTTGAGGCTATATAGAGTTTGTTTACATTTACTTAGTTTACAAACATTGGAGTAAAACAAGCTTCTATTTTGGGTTCTGATGGAGGATGACAGTTGAACTAAGCTCACGAGGCATTTATAAATAATATTCTTCAAGAATCAATGGGTACAGTATATGCATTAATTTAAAAGTCCCTTTAAGATAATGATAAATGTTTTAAGATGTCGATATGATCTCTGGCGGGAAAACACAGAGAGGCAGTGGCGTAGAGTAGTTTCGTGAGCTCCCTGGATACAGTTCCCAGCAAGGAAAACAGCTAATTTACGTCAATTCTACACATTTTCACATGGGAAATTATAATTTGACTGACCACTTCCTGATAACTGTAACAATGATGACGTTTAGAAGGAAGTAGCTATAATCCTATGACATAATATTTACTGAATAGACACAAGTATGATACAATAGTTAAAAAATATTTGTTATACACTGAGTGTACAAAACATTAAGAACACCTGCTCTTTCCATGACATAGACTGACCAGGTGAATCCAGGTGAAAGCTATGATCCCTTATTGATGTCACTTGTTAAATCCACTTCAATCAGTGTAAAT